>NW_006408521.1:1704792-1761502 GCF_000296735.1 Chrysochloris asiatica
AGTAGAAAGCCTCATCTTTCTCCCACGAGAACCATATACCTTGTTTAATTACAATGATTATAATCCTCTCCATGTACCATCAGTTAACAGTATTTCTCCCTATCCACTTTAGCTTTTTAAAAAACAAACAAACAAAAAACCCACTTGGACATATATAATAATTTACATCTCCAAAGGGCACACTTTGCAAGTCTGCCACCTGGCCACCAGCTCTTAGTCCCTCACTTCCTATGAATCTAGAGTCTTTAGCTGCTCCCCTTCTCCATGCCCCCACCTCTGCCTCCCTCTCTGGCGTCCTGCTTCTCTGGATAAGATCTTGCATTCTGCTTGTGCGCTTCTCCCTTGATGGTCTTAGGGTCCTCAGTTTCTGGACTGTAAGATTAACCACTCCCCTGTTTTTGTTGCAAAACTTCTACCATTATTGTGACAGTTGCAATTAGTCATGATAACAGTTATTCACTATTGAATCATGAATCTTATCCCCATCTCTTTTTCACCAGACCCTTCTAGACAAGATGAAATCTATTCAGTAGGGACTCCTTCTTTCCCCCCATAATCTTAAACTCCCTCTTGAAACCTTGTAAGCCAGTCACTTTGTGCCCCCTCATTTTAGGTAGACAATGCCTTAAGTTGTCTGTCCCTATCTACCTTGTGTACAGAGGGGATAGCATTGATACTTGATGTGAAGACTCCTTCTCTCTCTGTTGATATTTAGAGTTACTACCTCAATGAATATAAGTCAGGTTCATCAAATTGTAGCAATTTACCCTTGTTTCCTTTATAAAAAAAAAAAAAAAAAAAATTCCTGGGTAATCTTTTCGCTAGTCGAGTTCTGATTATTGAGCCATTGAGGCTAGGTCAGATGGGTACTGTCTGCAAGTTTGGGTGTTCTTGTGCATCTCCCCTCACTTCTTATCAGCTGAATGCTTCACTCTGAGCTCTAGCCCTCTGTGGCTATGTCCTTGTCCATGGGCTCAAGTGTCCTCAAGGTGTCATGACACTTTGGACCAACCAGACCCTCCTCTTCTCTCTCTCATCTCCAGGTCAATGGGAGTCAATGGACTGTGGTTGAACTTAGCCCATTTCTTCATTGCTGCCTTTTCCCCTCTTCCACTCGCCAGTAGACCAGTGTGGTCCCCAGCAAGCTTACATGCTTGTTTGTGTGTTCCCTTTGAGTTTCAGTCTTAGAGAGGAGTTTGTCCTGAAGGAACTTGGTTGCTAGCCTTGATGGCTTCCTGGTGAATAGCTTGCTTATTCTTGCAGTAGCCAGTCATGCTGACATTTTTGTTTTGGTTTTTTCCTGATCTTTTTTGAAGATGTATCTTCTGTCGCTGTATCTGTTCCAGACTGATCTGCTTGTCCTTTCTAGTGGGAATGCCCCACCTCATAAGGTTCTGGATGGGACTCAGGATGCCACCTAAGGTCCTATACTCTGTAAAAGCTTTGCAAGAGGCCTGTTTCACTGGGCAAGTTCTAGAACCCCTTTTAAGTATTCCAGTCAGTTATAGGCTGAAGACGGGCTTATAAGTTTTCTCTAATCATATTTCCCAACATTCTTTTCTATCCCACTCTAGTGTCTATTTTACAATAGTAGGCAAGGGAAACATATTAATAAGATAGGCAAGCATTTTAGTATTATTTACGCTCTTCAGGTTATACCTAGATCCCTGTATCCCACAACCTTGTTTCAAGGTTGAGCATGCATCACTATTTCCCTCTGTCCCATTTAGGACATGTGAATCTGTCTCAGTGTTTTCCTGTCTATCTTGTTCTTCTGCCTCCTCCTTTTCTTATATTGCCCTCCCAACACCTGAACTAAACCCCCCACCCCAACCCTATTGTTGTGGTTACCTTGTTGTTGTTGTTGTTAAGTGCCGTCGAGTCGGTTCCGACCCATAGCGACCCTGTACAGGGTTTCCGAGGGTGTAAATCTTTACGGGAGTAGAAAGCCTCATCTTTCTCCCGTGGAGCAGCTGGTAGTTTCGAACCGCTGACCTTAAGGTTCACAGCCCGATTCGTAACCACTACGCTACCAGAGCTATTCCATTAATTCTTCCCTCCATTTAAGACAGTCTATTTTATCCTGTAATCTACCTGACCTTCCCACCATCTGGATCTTTGTTCCTCTGTGTTTACCTTCTTTCACATTGTAATTGTTTTTATCATAGACTGACCTCCCAGATCCTCTGTTCTTATAATTGTATTCTGTCCTTGACTCTTCCCTATGTCGGTTGAGTTTAGGGTGATGCTGCCACGTATGTCACTCTCTAGTTGTTGTCTGTTTTTGTTGGTTCTCATTCCACAGAACTTCCTTTAGGATGTTTTTCATAGCAAGGTTGGCTTTGGCAAAATCTCTTAGCTTTTTTTTATCCTGGAATATTTTGATTATATCCATTATATTTGATTGACAGGTTTGTTGGGTAGAAAATTCTTGGGTGGAAGTTTTTTTCTTTCAGGGTTTTACATATATGTCTCACCATTGCCTTCTTGCCTTCATGGTTTCTGTTGAGAGATCCGAGCTTAATCTGATTTGCTTGCCTTTGTATGTTTCTCTTCTCTTTTCCCTAGCTGCTTTCAGGATTCTGCCCTTATCTTTGATTTTGGAGAGCTTGATTATTATATGTCTCAGTGATTGTCTTTTAGGGTCTATCCTTCCTGGGGTTCGTTGAGCTTCTTGAATGCTTATCTTTTCACTTTTCAGGATGTTAGGAAATTTTTCTTCCAGAAGCTCTTCAACTATCTCCTCTGTGGACTTGTGTGATTCTTCCTGTTCCGGAATGCCGATAATTCTTAAGTTATTCTTCTTCATGTTGTCCAACATGAATCTTAGGCCTTCTTCAGATTTTTTTTTATCCTTTTATGTGTTTGCTCTTTGATCTTAGTAGTGGTGAGAGATTTATCTTCTAGTTACTAGTTCTGGCTTCTGTCTCTTCGATTCTACTCTTTTGCCCTTTCAGTGTATTGTCCAATTCTGATATTCTATTATTAATCGTTTGGACCTCTTTCTGTAGATTTTGAATTGTTTCCAATGCTGTATCTATAGTATTTGATTGTTCCTGTAGCGCTTTACTTACTTCTTCCTTATTTTCTCAATTCCATCGTATATTGTTTTGATATATTTTATATTCATTTTTCTGAATTCCTTCTCAGGCATTTCCAAAGCCTGCCCATCTTCCAGTGTGGAGTGTAGATCTTCTTCCAACTCATTTGGCTCAGTCACTTTATCTCGTTTCTGGATATGTGCTGATATGGTCATCTGCTTCTGTTTTTTGGGCATATTCAGGAGTTATCTGTGGCCTTAATACTTAGATGGGTATATATATATATATATTTTTTTTTTGCTTTCTGATGGCCTCCAGGTAGATGTGATGAGGAGATGGGCTTCTCTTTTCACTCTTCTTCCTGAGAAATTTCAAGATGCCACTGTTTGTTGTGTGATGTAACTCAGGATTTAATTTTCAGCCTATTTCCTTTTTAGTCTGCCTGTCCTGCTCCACAATCCCCATTCAGGCCTTTTTCTAGTTATAACAGTTTAGGGCCGGCTGTGGCCGTTTGGTTTTAAGTGGAAACTGTCTCTTTAAATTTGAGGAGATCTGTACACATGCATAGTAGTACCCTCCGGGGGTGGAAATGGGGGCCTACTCTCTCAGGCACCCCCTATAGTCACCAGAATGGAGGTGCGCAGACAGTGAGAGACCAATGAATACATACAAAAAAAAAAAAAAATTGTCCACACCTTTATCTCTGTGGTTCTATCAGGCATCTATGGCTGCTCTGATCCTTCCCCTGCTTGGTCTCACCCAAAATGGCAACTCTGGGAGCAACTGAGCATCTTGAATTAGAAAGCAATGGATTTCTTGCTTCTGCTACAAATTCCCCTAGCTGTAAGCCTTCCAACCTTCTAAATATTCCTTTACATGTGGTTCAGAGTTCTGGCACCATCTCCTGAGCCTGCTTGGCCTGGTATTCTGTGTTGTTGCTGACGGAGCTCTTCACTGCACTTCCACCCTCTCTGCCATCTTGTTTGTTCTCCCTGTGTACTGTCTTTAATGTTATTTAAAAAAGGTACTTGGAATGAGAAAATCATTGGTCTTGAAAAATTATATTATGTGAGCTCTAGCATTGTGTCTATAACCAAGGCCATATTTTACAATGATCCTTGTTTCCAACCTTTGCATTTCAATCATCAGTAATTAATTATCAATGCATTTACTTACTGATGAAGATCAAAGACCACCGCCTTCGGTATGGATTGCACCTCAAGTTTGAAAAAAAAAAAAATCCTCATTACTAGATTAATGAATAGCATTAAGATGGAGAAAAGACTGAAGTTGTCAAAGACTTCATTATGCTTGGATCAACACTTAGGGAAGCAGCAGTCAAGAAATCAAATGATGTATTGCATGAGATAAATGTGTTGCACAAGATCTCTTTAAAATGTTGAGGACTAAGGTGACCCTGACCTAAGCCATGGTATTTTAAAAAACCTCATATGCATGTGAAAGTTGGACATTGAATAAAGAAGACCATAGAAGAATTGATGAATTTGATGCATATGGTGTTGGAGAATATTTTATTGGTGTTGAAGAAAATACCATGGACTGCCAAAAGAAAAAGAAATCTCTGTTGGAAGAAGTAAAACCAGAATGTTGTACTTCTGGTTGGCCTAACTCTGTCTTTCATACTTCAGACATACTATCAGGAGGGACCAGTCCCTGGAGAAAGGGCATCATGGTTGTTAATGTAGAGGATCAGTGAAAAAGAGGAAATATCCAATGGGATGGATTGGCATAGTGGCAGCTAGCAGAGTCAAGCGTAGTGTTCTGTTCTGTTGTGTATAAACTTGCTATGAGTCAGTACTGACTTGATGGTATCTAACAACAACAACAATGTAACCTCATAGTAGTAAGACCTTCAGGTTTTGTTGAGTTATGGAAATCAAAGATGTTAAAATTGTGAATGCAAAGGATCTACTGTATTATAAGATCTCGTAGTCTATCCTGATATTTGAAGTATGAGTGTGTCCACAAAATTTCTAAAGCCCCTTCTCTTGTTAATGAAATTTTTTTATGGCTGTTTACTTCCCTTTTGCTCAAGTTAATTGGATGAGGGATGAGAGTATCTGAAGGGGTGGGGTGGGGGTAGAGGAACTGTCTTGTACTTCTTCCTTCCTGTGTTAGTTCATGCTGTGGTTACCTAAGCTCAGAATCTTGGGTAAGTCCCAGCTCCTTGTTCAGGATAGTCCCACTCGTCCCATTGCTTTACACTTGTCAGCAGTTTTATATCTTTTGAAGGTGTCTGCTGTAAGTGGTCATCTTTAGAATGTGAAGATATTCTTTTTGTCCACCGGTGCTGCTCTGTTTGGCTGCAGTTACTTTTTCTTGGTCATATTTGGACTTAACTTCTCACAATTCTATATAGTAATACTCTTTCTTTTTTTTTTTTTTTAAGGGTTAAAATTTATATTTTATATTCATTTTCTTTTGAAGGAGGAGAGCTAAACCTCTTCTTGTTTGGGGGACTCAGTATTTTCTCAAGCCCAAACAACATTTTTTTCACTTTGTGTTTGGCACAGTTTTTGTTGTAATTTAATAACTATGCTGGTTTTGGCGAGAGAGGGAAGATGAAAGGACATTAAAGAGTAAAGCCTCTCTTTCACCCTTGTAGTTTTTAAATTTTAATTTAAGGAAAATATACATATTCTGTAACTTTATTTATTAAATTGATGGAAAGCAGGCTATAACCTCCACTGTCTTTGAGATAAAGTTTCAAAGAGAGATGCTTCATTTTTCACTGAGTAACTAAACCATGAAGCACAATCTGATCCAGAACTTTATTGAGGAAGATTCTTTCATGTAGCAAAATAGGAAAGAATTTCTTTCTTTGGTTCTTTCTTCCCTCAGTGGACTTGGACCCTTATTTCAAGCTGAAATTGTAAATAGTTCAATTACAGTATCTGATAAGTTGGACTTTAAATACTTGAATCTACATTGATAATAATTTTCTGTGAGAAGATGTACCCTGGTCATCTTTTTGGAAATTTATATATTCTAGAAAACAAGATAATTTTTTTTCCCTTTGTAATTACTAAGATTAGAATATATATATTTGTCATTACCATCATTTTCATTGATTACCCTTTTTAAGAAAAATTTACTGTTGTAGATTGTCATATAAAATTAGTCATTTTAACCATTTTTATGAGTATGACATTAAGTGACATTATATTCATAATGTGCATCTATCACCAATATTTCAAAAGTTTTTCTGACATCACAAACGGAAATTCTGTACCCTGTTTCCCTATCCCCAGCTACTGGCAACCTCAAATTTACTTCTATCTCTATGAATTTGTCTAATCTAAATCTTTCATATCCATTCATTGAATCGTACAAAATTTGTTCACTTGTGTCTGGCATATTTCACTTAGCATAATGTTTTCATGGTTCTTGTATGTTGCAGCATGAATCAATGCTTCATTCCTTTTTATGAATGAATAACATTCTATTGTATGGATATATACCACATTTTGTCCATCCATTTATCTGCTTCCACATTTGGTAATTATGAATAATGCTGCTGTGAACATTGGTGTACAAGTGTCTGTTTTCTGTTTGAATCACTGCTTTCAATTCTTTTGGACTTACACCTAGGAAAGGAATTGCTGGGTCATAGGGTAATTCTTTGTTTCTCTGAGGAAGAGCCAAGCTTTTTCCTATAGAAGCTGTGCTGTTTTATGTTCCCAGCACAAGTGAATAAGGATTCCAATTTATCCATATCTTCACCATACTTTTTATTTTCCATTTTTATGATAGTATCCATTCTAGTGAGTCTGAAGGTAGATAATTAGTATCTTTTGATATACAGAACCCCAAACCAAAGCTCTTGCTGTTGCTTGAATTCTGACTTATAGTGACGCCATCGGACAGAGTGGAACAGTATCTCTAGGATTTCCAAGGCTGCAGTCTTTCCAGAGATGCTGACTGCATCATCGTTCTCCTGTGGGTGCCTGGTGGGTTTGAACCTTTTGAATAGCAGCTAGATGCTTAAACACTGGATCACAAGGCTCCTTTGATGAATAAACATTTTTCAGTTTTGATAAAGTTCAGTTGATCTGTTTTTCTTTTTGTGCTTTTGGTGTTGTATCTAATAATTCATTGCCAAATCCAGAGCCCTAAAGATTTATTGTTTTCTTCTCAGAATGTTACAGTTGTAGCTCTTCTGTTTAGGTCATTGATCTGTTTTGAGTTAATTTTTATATATGATTTGAGTTGAAGGAGCCCAATTTCATTCTTTTGTTCATGTAGTTTACCTTTCTTAACCTCTTCAGGCAGTCCTCAGATTTCAAAAGTGTTTCATTCCTAAGTTTGTCTTGCATTGAAATTTGTATATAAGTTAGATATAGTTCCTATTCAACGTTAGTAAAATTTTGTCTTAGTATATATATTGTACTTTTCTATGTATGAATACACATTAAAGAAACACTTCTACATACACTAAAACATCTTTAACATAATAATATAGTAATAATAACAATGTTTTGATGCACATCACAAAGTTTCACTGGTTATATGTAAGTTGGACTGTAATTCTGTTGTATACTCTTTGGAAAGGGTCTATTTCTATTAGCAATTTATTTTATTTTGTTGTTGTTGAGAATATAAACCGCAAAAGAAGACCAGAATTTCTGTATGTACAGTTCAGTGACACTGATTACATTCCTCTAGTTGTGCGGCCATTCTCATCTTTTCTGAGTTGTTCCTTCTTAATATAAACTTACTGCCCACCCCACCTCCCACGAGTAAGGTTCCTATCTAATGTTTGCTGTTGTCAATTTGATTCCATATAAATAATTATTTTCACTTTTCAGTGAATTGAGTGAACTTTTTTTTATGAATTGAGTGAAGGTTTACAGAGCAAATCTTCAATTTTATGTTCAGAAAATCATACTTTGCTTCATTGAGGTGATTGCAAACCCCTCCATGTACCAACAGTTAGCATTATTTACCTGTTTTCACTGGTGTGGCGCTGTTGGATAAGCATTCAACCACAAGGTTGAGTCCTGGTGTGGCACTGTGGGTTAATATCCTGGAATGCAAGGTCTGTTTGAACCGCAAAGTTGATGGTTCAAGCTTATCAGCCACTCCTCAGAAACCCTGTACAGGGTCCCTATGAGTTGGAACCGACTTGAAGCACTTTAACAACAACAAGGCTGATTTGAACCAAGGGTTGGAGGTTCAAACTCACCAGCCACTCCTGTTGTTGTTCTTAGGTGCCATCAAGTCGGTACCGACTCATAGGAATGCTGTGTACAACAGAACGAAACACTGCCTGATCCTGGGCCAACCTCACAATTGTTGTCACGCTTGAACCCATTGATGCTGCCACTTTGCCAATCCATGTCGCTTGGGGGGGGGTCTTCTTCTTTTTCTCTGACCCTTCACATTACCAAACATGATATCCTTCTCCAGCGACTGGTCCCTCCTTGCAGTATATCTGAAGTATGAGAGATGAAGTTTGTCCATCCTGGCCTCCAAGGAGCACTCTGGCAGCACTTCTTCCAACAAAGATCTGTTTGTTCTTTTGGCATCCCATGGCACTTTCAATATTCTACTCCAATACCATAACTGAAAAGCATCAGGTAGTGTAGTGGTTATGAGTCGGTCTGCAGTTCGAAACTATCAGCTGTTCCGCGGGAGAAAGATGAGGCTTTCTGCTCCCATAAAGATTTAGAGCCTTGGAAACCCTATGCAGGATCTCTGTGAGTTGGAACCTACTCCACAGCACACCACTACCATCACCAGCCACTCCTAGAAAGCCCTATACAGGAACTGACTCATCAGTACTTACAGCAACAACCAACATTCACTTTAACTATTGTATTCCTCCCTGTCACCCATGTTAACATGTACCTACCCTCTAGCTTATGAATAAGTTTTCTACCCCTGTAGGAGTCCTGGTGTGGCTCTGTGGGTTAATGCACCAGACTGCAAAGCCGATTGAACTGTAAGGTCGGCGGTTCAAGCTCACCAGCTGCTCCTCGGAAACCCCATACAGGGTCACTATGGGTCGGAATCGACTTGACGGCACTAACAACAACTACTATCCTGTAACCATCATTGATGGTTTCTTTTATTCAGAAAACATTTTCTTAACTTTTTACAACATTGGCGCCTCATACAATACATGTCCTTTTGTGACTGGCATGTTGTGGGGTGTTGCAGATTTATCATTATTTTTCAGTGTTGCATAGTATTCCATTGTGTTCTGTTGATGGACATTTTGATTGTGTCTATCTTTTTGATGTGTCTTTTATAGACAGCATATTGAAGGATCCTGTTTTCTTATCCATTCTGCTCTCTGTCTCTTGACTGATACATTTGATCCACTTACATTCATTGTAATTATTGATAATTATGAATTGATTGCTGTAATTCTTCTGTGTGTTTTTATGTGTTGCTCCTTATTTCTTTGTTCTACATAATTTTTGTGCTTAGTTCATTTTGTTTGTGAGTTTCCTTTTGAATAAGTCTTAAAATAACATAGTGCTCAAGACAAATGCTTTACTGTTTAAGCTAAACTTATTTTGTTTTAAGAATTCTGGGGTGGAAAGAAAGACTTAAAGGTGGTATTTTTTGGTTTAACGATGAAAAGGTTATAATTTCATGGGTTCATCTAGTCTTCAAATTCTGTTCTGTGTTTTCCCTCTTTTGATCAGTATTTTTCTGTAGAGTCATTAATCAAAATGCTTAATTATGGTAGCGGGCATCATCTAGTTCTGGTCTCATGGCAAAGGTGGCAGTTGTTAATGGAGGCAATTAACCACACATTCCATAATCTACTATACCTACTATACCTGACTTTCCTTGTTCCTTTGTTACTCCAGGCAAATAGAGAACAGCTGTTGTGCCCTATTAGTAATTAATTTCAAATGAAGAATAAACTTAAAGATATTAAAATACTTTATTAAGAAAACTACTGAAGTATAGATGGCAGAATTACATTTAAAATGGAATATATTCTGGATCAGCTTTTGAAATTGTCTTTTTAATTTCTTTAATATGTGCATTCATAATTTTTTAAAAACAGTTGAGCATTATTTAATCCACTTCCGGCCAGAGATTCTTTGTGATACTTATGTTGTTGTTGTTAAGTGCCATCAAATTGACTTTGACTCATAGTGACCCTGTATAGCGTTTCCAAGGAGCAACTGGTGAGTGTGAACTGCCAACCTTGTGGTTCAAACACATGGAGAACGAGTGCTTATCCTCTATTTATACTAGCTATAATTTTGTTGGTTAGTCTTTTTTTTTTTTAAGCTGGAGTAATAATAATGATTAAATACAGATTTGTTGTAACTTTGTTTTCCTCTGGCAGATATTTTAGTAGTTAAATATTGTTATTGCTAATTAAAGTTTTTATTTTCTTTAATAACAGATTTATATCTAAAACTGGAAGATGTGACCCATAAATTTAATAAGCCCTGTATAATGGATGTAAAGATAGGACGAAAAAGCTATGATCCTTTTGCTTCATCAGAGAAGATTCAGCAACAGGTCAGCAAGTACCCATTAATGGAAGAGATTGGGTTCTTGGTGCTTGGCATGAGGGTAAGAGTAATTATTAATATGTATGTTCTCTTTAGTTATTATTCCCTTGAAAATTATAGATATAATAATGTGTATATTATCAAAATACAATGTATTGTGGAATTGATTCAGCCATACTCTCCAGTGTGTCAACCTTTTGAGTACAGAGGGTTTGTTTATTCACTGATAGGGTCAATATGTAGCACAGTTCTGGCACACATTAGCTGCTTAGTGAGTAGGTGAACTGGAATGACTGCTCTGTAAGACTCTGACTTTGGTAATTTATTTTTTAAAAATAGCTTTTAAGTTCAAAAAAAGGGTAGCCACAAGCAAGAGAATTATTTATGAGTTTTCAAAGAGAAATGGGCTAAGTTTATATATTCAGCCATTTTTCTGTCAATTTAAAATAGAAGGAGGAAAGGAAAAGTAGGTGATTGTTTCAGACTTTGCAGCATGAAAGGTAACTTTAAAACATTGTGATTTATGAGGGGGGTTCAGAAGTTCATGGAAAATGGAAGAACCGTTTTGTAAGACCACGATAGTTTTACTTGTTCATGATTCTATAGGTTGGCAATTTGAGCTAGACTCAGCTAGGAAGAAAATGAAAACAAGTCTGCGAGAGCCAAAATATGACTTTGAATATATCCCACCTGAATTTAGAGATCATCTGAAGAACAGATTTGATACATTAAACACTGAAGACGGAAGACCAGAAGAGTTGTGGGATGACATCAAGAACCTCATACTTGAAGAAAGCAAAAAGTCATTAAGAAGACAAGACAGAAGGAAATGGTCAAAATGGATGTCAGAAGAGACACTGAAACTTGCTCTCCAGTGTAGGGATGCTAAAGCAAATGAAAGAAATGAGGAGGTCCAAGAGCTGAACAGAAAATTTCAAAGATTAGCTCAAGAAGATAAAGCCAAATATTACAAAAAAATGTGCAAAGATCTGGAATCAGAAAACCAAAAAGGAAGAACATGCTCAGCATTTCTCAAGCTGGGGGAACTGAAGAAAAAATTCAAGCCTCGACTTTAATTATTAAAAGAGTCTCTGGGCAAATGATTGAATGATGCAGAAAGCATCAAGAGAAGATGGAAGGAATACACAGAGTCACTGTACCAAAAGGAAATGGTTAATATTCAACCATTTCAAAACATAGCATATGATCAAGAGACAATGATACTTAGGGAGGAAGTCCAAGGTGCATTGAAGGAATTGGCAAAGAACAAGGCACCAGGGATTGATGGAATAGAAATTGAAATCTTTCAAGAAAGTGAGGCGGCACAGGAGGCACTTATTCATCTCTGTCAAGAATTTGGAAGACAACTATCTGGCCAACTGATTGGAAGAGATCCATATTTGTGCCCATTCCAAAGAGAGGGGACCCAGTGGAGTGCAGAAATCATCGGACAATATCTTTGCTATCCCATGCGAGTAAAGTTTTGCTAAAAGTAATACAGAAACAGCTGCAAGCATACATTGACAGAGAACTTCCAGAGGTTCAAGCCAGATTCTGAATAGGCCGTGGAACGAGGGATATCCTTGCTGATGTCCATTGGATCTTGGCTGAAAGCAGACAATATCAGAAAGATGTTTACTTGTGCTTTGTTGACTATGCAAAGGCTTTCGATTGTGTGGATCTTGACAAGCTATGGACAACATTGCAAAGTATGAGTATTCTAGAACACCTGACTGTGCTTATGAGGAATCTATACATGGACCAAGAGATAGTAGTTTGAACATTACATGGGAATACTGAATGGTTTAAAATTAAGAAAGGTGTGTGACAGGGTTGTATTCTTTCAGCACACTTATTCAACCTTTATGCTGAGCAATTTACCCGAGAAGATGGGTTATATGAAGAAAAATGTGACATCAGGATTGGAGCAAGACTCATTAACAACCCTATGATATGCAGATGATACAACCTTGCTTGCTTGAAAGTTAAGAAGATTTAAAATATTTACTGATGAAGAGCAAAGAGCACAGCCTTCGGTATGGATTACATCTCATTGTACAGAACACAAAAATCCTCACCATTGGACAAATAAACAACATTCTTATCAATGGAGAAAAGATTGAAGTTGTCAAGGACTTCATTCTTCTTGAATCAACTATCAACACTCTTGGAAGCAGCAGTCAAGAATTCAAAGGACGTATTGCATTAGGCAAATCTGCTGCACAAGACCGTTTTAAAGTGTGGAAGAGCAAAGATGTCAGCTTGAAGACTAAGGTGTGCCTGACCCAAGCCATGGTATTTTCAGTAACCTCATATGGATGCGAAAGCTGGACATTGAATAAGACCATAGAAGAATCGATGCTTTTGAGTTATGGTGTTGGAGGAGAATATTGAAAGTGCCATGGGCTGCCAAAAGAATCAACAGATCCATGGTGGAAGAAGTGCAGCCAGAGTGCTCCTTGGAGGCCTGGATGGACAAACTTCGTCTCTCATACTTTGGCCATATTGTCAGGAGGGACCAGTCGCTGGAGAAGGATATCATGTTTGGTAGGGTGGAGGGTCAGAGAAAAAAGAGGAAGACCCCAGCGAGATGGATTGGCCAAGTGGCAGCATTAGTAGTCTCAAGCATGGCAACAGGAGTGAGGTTGGCCCAGGATCGGTCTGCTGTGCATGAGGTTGCTGTGAGTCGGTACTGACTCAATGGCACCTAACAACAACAACAACATCTTCGCTTTTGTTTTTCATTCTTTTCTTCTGCCTCTTATTTCCTCTTTTCTTCTCCCCCCACTTTGATCTTTCTTCCCTGTTCTCTTTCTCTTTTCATTTGCCTCTCCCTAGTTTTCTAAGAGTTATTTGTACTTCTTCCTTTTATTTATTTATTTTTTCTGTAGATCCTTTTCCTATCCCTCTTTTCTGTATTTACTTATTATATTCTTTTTTTCTGGTCCCTGTCTGTTTTTCTCCTTTAATATTTTCTCTTTTCATTGTTGGCTGAATACTTGTTTATTCTGTTTTATTTCCTGGTGTGTGTGGTGGAAATTGTGGGGAGGTTCTCCTTTTTCCCACTCAGGAATCATTCCCATACAGCCCAGCCACAACTGTACCTTCTGCAGCTCTACCCACTAGAAATGCACCAATACCAGCTCTTCTGTCACCCAATCATCAGTAAGCAGCAGCTAACACCAGTCAAGGGACTTTGGTAGCATAGGGATTCTGAGTAGAACTGCTAACACCAAGGTCAGCAGTTCGAAACTACCAACTGTTCTGTGCAAGAAAGATGAGGTTTTCTGCTCCTATAAACAGTTAGCCTCGGAAACCCTATACATGGCCGCTAAGATTCGGACTCGACTCCACAGCACATAACCACCAACACCAGCCAGTGAAGGGTGCATATGTGTCCATTATCTAACTACACCCACAGGAAACAGTTGGTGAGAGCCTAAGAACACTTCAAGATACAATCAGCAATTAAATTCAAATACAGCAACCCATAGTGTCCCAATGACAACAGACAATTTTAATTAACACAAAGAAACAAGATAGAATAGCACAATAACCAGGATGCATGTCCAAAAAACGTTTCTGAGGAATATAAACCAATGGAACTAACTGAAAAGGAATTCAAAAGGTGATATTTAGGTATCTACAAATGATCGACAGACAGATTGAGGTGAGCAAGGAGAATACAAGAAAAAAAATTAAGACGAATTTAGGAAAAAGCACTACAAGACCAAATAGACCAAGTAAATGCAAAATTTGAAACAATACAAAACTTGCAATTAAAATCGCAGAAAGTTAATACTAAGAGTTTAGAACTGGACAATTCACTGAAAGTACAAAGAAGTAGATTTAAAACAATGGAAGCTTGAATTGGTGAACTGCAAGAAAAATCTTTCAATAGTATGCTTGAACAAGCAGAAAAAAAGAATGAAAAACAAAACAAAACTAAAAACAGCCCAAGAGTTACGCAGGACAACATGAAGAGGAATAACTTACAGTGACCATAACAGACAATGACAATAAAAAGCACCAAGAAAATTGTTGAAAAGTAATTGGAAGAAAATTTCCCTAACATGAAACATAAGAAGATATGCATACCAAAAGCTGAACAAATGCCAAACAGGATAGATCCAAAAGAAAATCACCAAGACATATATATCATAATCAAAGTTTCCAAAACCAAACACAAGGAAAGAATCTTGAAAGCAGCTCTAGAAAAATGAAAAGTTACATACGAAGGAGAAGCAATAAGACTAAACTCTGATTTCTAAGCAGAAACCATGTATGTGAGAAGGCAGTGGAATGACATACACAAAACTCTAAAAGGGAAAAAACATTGTCAACCCAAAAGCATATACCCAGCAAAGTTGTCCTCATATATGATGGTGAAATTAGGACATTTCCAGATGAGCAGAAATTAAAGGAATTTGTCAAACAAAACCAGTTTGACAAAAAATACTAGAGGATGCTCTTTGGGCTGAGAACCAATAACAGCAAGCAACAACCTGACATTAACATACATGACAGCACCACCCAGAACTCAATCCAGATATGTTGTTGTTAGTATTTAAATTGCTGTTGGTGGGTTTGAACTGCTGACCTTGTGGGTCACAGTCCAGTGCTGATCCTATAGTGTCATATCAGGAGTCCAAACTAAATATGGGAACCAGAAATGAATAAATTACAGGGTAACCTCAAAGAAAATGAATACACCTTCACATCAAAATAAGAAAGAGGCAAATCAGAAAGATTTAACAAACATTAACACAACAGAAAAGGAGAAAAATGAAAAGAAAACCCACTAACAAAATGAACTTATAACAGAAAATGATCACAAAAGGATAATTATCGTAGAAAATTATCTCAAAAATCTTAAACAAAGATTGCATAAGACGATTGTTGTAAAAGTTAAAAAAAACTACAAAGGTTTGATTACTAAATGAAACATTCTGTGATGTTACAGACTCCTGGTGTGGCACTGTGGGTTAATTCATCGGACTGCAAAGTTGATTTGAACCACAAGGTTCAAGCTCATCAGCTGATCCTTGGAAACCCTATATAGGGTCCCTGTGGGTCAAAACTGACAACGGCACTTAACAACATGATGATTACAGGCTGGGTGGACAGTGGGTAAGGGGCAAATAAACTGAATAGAGGTAAATACTGTTAACTGATGGTACATGCAGTGGATTGCAGTCATTCTAATGACATGAAGCATATAATTTGTTGAATGTGGGACTGATGACCTTTTTTGTGAACCTTCACTCAACCCACAAAAAAAGATTAAAAAATAAAAAGGAACTTTTATATCAAAACAGAAATAAACAAGTTATTTAACTACCCAACTTTTTCTACTACAGGGTAAACATTAATATAAATATATAAAAACTTTATATACTTCATCAACTTCACAGTCTATTTAGTGACATCAAGAGATACTTTATTTAAAGGAATACTGTCCTGGAGAAAACTTTTAAAGATGTGGAATACCAGTTATAAATTATTCAAGTTTATCTTTATCCTGAGCCTATAAACCTATTATGATAAAAAGTTCAATGAATTTATGATCTACTATAATAATAAGCAGTCATCTGAATGTTACAAACAGTTAAGCACTTGACTACTATCAGAAAGGCTTGTGGCTCAAACTCACACAGAGGCGCCTTGTAATCAGATAACCAAAACAGTCTTGAAAAAAATAACCAAGTTAGGGGACTTAAAATTCCTGATTTTAAAACATATAAAAAGCTGTAATTGCTGACGTCAGAGGAATCTTGGCTGAAAGCAAAGAATACCAGAAAGATGGTTAGTTGTGCCTTTTTGACTATGCAAAGGCATTCAGCTGTGTTGATCATAACAAACTATGGATAACATTGCAAAGAATGGACATTCCAGACCACTATCTTGTGCTCATGACGAATCTAAACATAAACCAAGAGGCAGTTGTTAGAACAAAACAAGGGGATACTGAATGGTTTAAAATCAAGAAAGGTGTACATTAGAGTTGCATTCTTTCACCATACTTTTTCAATCTGTTAGGTGAGTAAATAGTTTAAGAAGTTGGATTATATGAAGAACGTGGCATCAGGACTGGGGGAAGACTCATTAACAACTTGCAACATGTAGATGATACAACCTTGCTTGCTGAAGCGAAGAGGAATTAAAATACTTATTGATGAAAACCAGACTATAGCCTTTAGTATGAATTGTACCTCATTGTGAAGACATTCATCCTCACAAATGCACCAATAAATAACATTATAAACAGAAAAAGGATGGAAGTTGTCAAAGTTGTCAATGACCTCATTTTATTTGGATCCAAAATCAACATTCATTGAATCAGTGAAAACACATTTGTGAGTTATCAGTGTAACTGATGCTGAACCCAAGAGGAAACTGTAGAGAAAGAAATAGAGTGAAAAGACGAGGGGGGCATGCATTAAGATCGATCTGGCAAAAGAAGACTACAGAGTGGCCTTAGGAAGAAATCAGGAATGTGTGATATCATGGACACAAAAAAGAACACTTAAGAGAGGCACTGGTCAGCACTAAAAGCTTCTGGGAAGTAAAATAAGAATACTAAAAATGCTATTTGTATTTACTGACATGAAGATGTCATTTGAAGACCCAATCTGGTGGCATAATAGATTAAATACTGAATAGAAAGTGGGAAAATGGTTGTGAAAAGGAGGTAAGATAAACCAGATGATCTCTAAATTCAGGTGAGATATATTCAAGGTCACATTTTGGCTCTTGTGGACTTGTGTTCATTTTCTTCAGCTTTGGTTTGAATTTGCATGTGGGTAATTGATGGTCTGTTCCATAGTCTGCCCCTGGTCTTGTTTTGACTGATGATAATGGAACGTTTCCATCTTCTCTTTCTGCAGGTGTAGTCAATTTGATTACTATGTATTCTATCTGGTGAGGTCCATGTGTATAGTTGTTTCTTATGCTGTCTGAAGAAGGTATTTGAATGAACAAATCATCGATTTGCAGAATTCTTTCATGCAATCTCCAGCAGCATTTCTATCACCAAGGCTGTATTTTCCAACTACTGATCCTTCTTCTTTGGTCCCAACCTTTGCATTCCAATCACCGGTAATGATCAGTACATCTTGATTGCATGTTTGATCAATTACAGATTGAAGAAATGGATAGAATTCTTCTATTTCTTCCTCACTGGCTTTGGTGGTTGGTGTGTAAATTTGAATAATAGTGGTATTAACTGGGCTTCCGTGTAGGCCCATGGATATTATCCTATTACAGACAGTGTTGTACCTCATGACTGATCTGGATATGTTCTTTTTGACAATGAATGCAAAACCATTCCTCTTCAATATGTCATTCCTGGCGTAGATATACCATGTGGTTGTCAGGTTCAAAATGGCCAATACCAGTCCATTTCAACTTACTTAATGCCTAAGATATCGAAGTTTATGTGTTCCATTTCATTTTTGACAGTTTCTAATTTTCTAAGATTCATGCTTCGTATATTCCATGTGCCGATTATTAATGGTTGTTACAGCTGTTTCTCTTCATTTTGAGTTGTGCCCCATCAGCAAATGAAGGTCCCATGGGCTTTTCTCCCACAGTTGCATTTTGAGTGTCTTCTAACCTGAGGGGCTTATTTTCCGGCGCTATTTCTGACAGTGTTTCTCTGTTATTCATAAGGTTTTTAGTGACTAAATATTTGAAAGTAGTTCGTCACTCTTTCTTCCTAGTCTGTCTTTTTCTGGAAGCTCATCTGAAACCTGTCTACCATGTGTGACCCTGCTGGTATTTAAAATAACTGGTGGCATAGCTTTCAGAATTACAGCAATTCACAAGCCACCACAGTACGACAAACTGACAGACATTACAGAGGGTAAAATTCAAGGGAATGGAAAGGGAAGAAGGAGAAAGAATAAATAAAAACAGTGAAACCAACAAAGGATAAAAACCAACCCCCAAACAAATAGTGTAGTTGTTGGACATGGAAAGAAAAAATGGAAATAATTTCACGCGGTGGGTATGGGAGGGATGTGACAGCAGAGTTCCTGGCCTACATAGAGTTCCAATGGTCCTCAGTGTTTCTAGGGCACTCAATCTGGACGTTGTTTGTCGAGGCCCTTACTGAAGTTGGTTTCAGAGTTTGTTAGGACCAAAGGGCAGCTGGGGATAGGGTGCTGGTCTATTGGTATGCCTCCCAACTGTATGGTTCCGAATTCCCAGAGAGCTCGGCCTGTGCTGACGATAGGTGTGGGGGTAGCTGGCCACACCTGTGGTCACGAGGAGAGTGCAGGGAAAAAGAAAGACGTGTGCCTTTCCTGTTGTCTATTTAAATCTGCGTGACCAGGCCATTTTTGGTTGTCAAAGGTTCAAGATGATCATGCTGCGTCTGGCCAGCTGTTCACAATTCAGTTTCCCTCTCGCCATCCCTGCTCAGCTTCTCCTCTCAGCAAGCACTCAATACACTTCTCTCACTTTTTCCCTGAAGTTCAGGGCTTCAGGATTTATTTTTATGTGTGTCTGTTTTATTTGGTCTTTGTTATAGAGGGTCCGTGTATGCATCTGCCATCTTACCAGAAGTCCTCTAGAATTGCTTTGTTTTAAATCACTTTTGGCAATTATAAGAAGCCCTCCTAGCATGTGGAATAGGTGTTTGATTGTTAAAGATTTATAGCCTCGGAAACCCTGTTACAGGGTCGCTATGAGTCCACCAACTCCATGGTGTACAACAACAACAACAACAACAACAGTGCCATCCAAGTTCATCCATGTTATGAGGTGTTTCACAGACTCATTGTTATTCGCTGTTTTATAGTAGTCCACTGTGTGTATGTACCAAAGTTTGTTTATCCACTTTTCCATTAATGGGCACTTAGATGGTCTCCATCGTTTTGATATTGTGAATAGTACTGTGGTGAACAACGGTGCACATTTATCTATGCAGGTCCAGCTCTTATTTCTTGTGAATATATACCAAGTAGAGGGATTGCTAGGTCATACGGTACTTCCATTTCCAACTTTCTGAGGAAATGCTGTACCATTTTCCACAGCAGTGAGACCATTTTATAGCTCTACCAGCTATAGGAGTGTCTCAGTCTCTCCACACTATAGCCAGAATTTGCTGTTTTCTGTTTTTTAACTTTGCTATTAATGCTGGTGTGAGATGTTATCTCATTGTTGTTTTGATTTGCATCTTTCTAATAGTTACTGAAAGGAGCTCTGGTAGCGCAGTGGTTACAAATCGGGCTGCTAATCTCATGGTCAGCAGTTTGAAACTGACTTTATGAGGATTTCTGCTCCCATAAAGATACACAGCTTCAGAAACCCTGTACAGGGTCGCTATTAGTCAGAACCGACTCCACAGAACATAACATCAACAACAGTAGTTAATGATTATGAACATTTTTCTTCAAATGTTTGTTGGCTGCCTGAATGTCTTCCTTGGTGAAGTGTCTGTTCATGGCCAATACTTAATTTTCAATTGGGTTGTCTTTTTCTTTTAGAGGTGTTGTAGTTTTCTACAAACCTTAGATAATAGTTCCTTGTCTAATATGTTGTTACAAAATTTATTCCCCCTCCCCCTCCCCCGGAACTGACACCATTTTTGCTTCTTGTTTATGTTTTAAAGGTGGGAATGTAACTTTTGATTTACACATGTCTTTGCTACTGACTGATGTCTGGATTGTATGTAGGGATTGGATTTTTCCATTCCAACTTTAACTAGTAAAGTAGATAAATAGAGGAAGAAGGAAGTTTCAATGTGTGAAATATAAATTCTCCTTGTGTGAAATTTAAATTCTCATACGTGAATTTAATTCAGTTCAGATAATGCACCTCAGTAATACAATGGTGGTGTCTATTTTGAAAATCTCTAATATATAGTTATGTGTATAGAGGACATGAGTTTTGTTGTTCTTAATAAATTTTGGATACACTGTTGTTACTATAAAACATCATCTCTCTTGTACAGTTTTTGGTGTTTATAAAGTACCTTCTTTTGTAATAACTTTGTTCTAGATGGATTGTCTATCTTAAAGAGGCTGTGTGTGTGCATATGTGTATAGAACACATTTGTGTGTGTAGAACACATTCATTACATTTTCCAGTGTAGTGAAGTTTTTGAGATAGATGGTAATTAGCTATTTCAGAGTAAAAACTTTAAATAATCAGTCTCTAAGTAAATATATTCTTAATGCTTTTTCTCTTAAAATAATTAGTTTTTCTTAAGATGATAATATATAGTGGTATAGTTCATACTCTAAAAAGTATAAAAATGAATACAGGATACTAAATGCTGTTATTTCCCCCCCAATGTATCCTACATGTTTTAAACAAACAAAGATACTGCATGTTTGTGCACTCTTTTCTCTCTCTCTGTTTTTCAGAAAATCTCTTTTGCTGTTTTCCTTATTTAACGTATCATGGAGATCTTTCCATGTATCTGTGGAATAAGTTTCTAGAAGGGGAGTTGCTGAATCAAAGGCTTACATGTATTTGTAATTTTAATAGGTATTGACAGTTTAGATACAGAACAACTAGTGGCAACTTTGCCCCCCTGGGGACATTTAGCCATGTCTGGAGCCATTTTTGGTTGTCACACTGGGTGAATGGTTCAACTGGCACCTAGTTGGTAAAGGCCAGGGATGCTGCTAAACATCCTGTAGTAGTCAGGACACTCCCTCCCCATTCCTGCAGTAAAGAATTAAGCAGCTCTGTCGGATGAACACTGAACTGTGAACCACAAGGCCTGTAGTTCCAGCCCACCAGCTGTTCTGTGAGAGAAGATGAGACTGTCTTCTCCCACAAAGATTTATCACCTCAGAAACCCTATACAGGGTCAGAATTGAGTCGATAGCACTTAACAACAATAGTTATAGTGCTGCTGTTGCGAAACCTCGATAGAGAGGATTGATTGCTAATTTATACTTCAACTTTCAGAATATGAATATGCCTATTCCTTTGCCAGCAATGTGTTGTCAGACTTCTGTGCATGTGCCAATTTTAATAGGATGAAAAGTGGTGTCTCAGGGAAATGTTTATTTGTACTTACTATGAGTGTAATTGAGCATCTTTGTTTGCTTGAGAGTGACTTGATTTCTTTTCTGTGAATCTTTCATATCCTTTGTCATTTTCCCGTAAGAGTGACTATGTTCCTTTGTCATATAAGTATTTTTTTCTGTTTTTTATTTGATGTCTACATGTAAAACATAATAACATAATGAGTGTTTTTTGTTTTTTTTTTAAATTTAAGGTTTTTATTGTGGATTGAGTGAAAGTTTACAGGGCACATCATCAGTTTCACATTCAACCATTCATATAACTTGTTTCATTACATTGATTATAATAATCCCTTCCATATACCATGAGTTGGAAGTATTTCTCTCTATCCACTTTAGCTTTTTAAAAAATACACAAACAAAAAAACCCACCCAGGCATATATAATAATTTACATCTCTAGGGCACATTCTAAGGAGCTCTGGTAGCGTAGTGGTTACGAATCGGGCTGCCAACCTCAAGGTCAGCAGTTCGAAACTGCCAGTGGTTCCGTGGGAGAAAGATGAGGCTTTCTGCTCCCATAAAGATTTACAGCCTTGGAAACCCTGTGCAGGGTCACTATGAGTTGGAACCGACTCCATGGTACTTAACAACAACAACAAGGGCACATTCTGCAAGTCCACTCCTGGGCACCAGTTCTTAGTCCTTCTCTTCTTAGTCCATGAATTTAGAGTCCTCAGCCGCTCCCCCTCTCTATGCCCCCATCTCTGCCTCCATATCTGGCGCTGCTGCTTCTCTGGATAAGGTCCCGCATTCTATTTGTGCGTTCTTCTCTTGATGGTCCAGGGGTCCTCTATTTCTGGACTGTAAGATTAACCACTCCCCTTTTTTTATTACAAAACTTCTACCCTTACAAGTGTGACAGTCACGATTAGTCATGATAACAGTTATTCACGATTGAATCTTACGAATCTTATCCCCATCTCCTTTCACCAGACCCATCCAGACAAGATGATAGCTATTCAGTGGGGACTTTTTCTTTCCCCCCACCCTCTTAAACTAAGCTCCCTCTTGAAACCTTGTAAACCAGTCACTTCGTGCCTTTATTGCCCCTTCATTTTAGGTAGCCAGTGTCTAAGTTGCCCGTTCCTACCTAAGTGGATAGCACTGAAACTTGATTTGAAGACTCTTTCCCTCTCTGTTGGTATTTAGAGTAACTACCACTCTGAATATAGGTCAGGTTCATCATGAAGATGTATCTTCTGTCACTGCAGCTGTTCCAGTCTGCTTGTCCTTTAATGAGTGTTTTTTAAAACATATTTTATACAGTAGACATTTCTGAGTTTAGGTTCGAAGGGCTTTCCTAGTCACCAGTTACTCAAGCATTCTTTTTGTGGGGGCATTTATTTCATTTTATGCATTTATATCTGTGGGAGAAAGAGGAGGCTTTCTGCTCCCGTAAAGATTTACATTCTCGATAACCCTGTGCAGGCTTGCTATGAGTCGGAACTGACTCCACAGCACATCACCACCATTACTGGAATTTATCCTGGTATGAGATGAATACAGCTTTATTTTTCTTTCAGATCTCAGTTTAATTGGTAAATAATCCCTTTTTCATGGATTTGAAATGCTAAAATTATACTAAATTCTCATATGTAGTTGAATGTTGAGTCTTCTCTGAAAACGTAGATTTGTGTCTGTGTATGTGAGAAAACATTACTCAGAAATGGTTTCATGATGTCTTCATGTAAATCTTTTCTTTCTTTCTTGTTGTTGTAGGTATAATTGGGGTCTTCCTTTATATTTTCTAGGACTGGTGTGGCACTATAGGATAAGCACTAGACTGTTAACCACAGTGTCAGTGGTTGAAATCCACCAGCCACTCTTTTAGTCAGAACTGACTTGATGGCACTTAACAACAACAACACAATATATTTTATAATTGATTGTATATATGAAAGCTTATTGTCCTAATATTAATATACTCAGAATAAACATTTTAAATTCTCATTGTTTGTATTAGTTTTTATAGATTATGTTACAGTATATGACTGTTATCTTCGATCAATAATTTTATCTTCTGCTTTCCAAATTATTACATTTCTAACTTCTTGTTCTTATATCTTTGCATTTGCTAGTAATTCCAGAAAAATATTTGATAATAATAATGATGAAAAATACTTGTTTTAGAATGTACTTCTTGTTTATCTGCTTCCTTGTTTTCTCATTACACTTGACAGGGATATTTGGTGGGTTGGGATAGCTATTTTGCCATACTGCCAGTGTCCTTCTTTTCTTCAGAGTTTTCATTTTTCGTAGTTGTTTGGGGTTGTTAGGTACCGTTGAGTTGGTTTCAGTTCATAGCAACTCTGGACACAATAGAACAAAACACTGTCTAGCCCTTCACCATTAGTATTGGATGTTAAGTTTGTTAAGTTCCTTTTCAGCATCTGTTATATGACATGGTTTTTTTCCCTCGCTACATCTATTAGATTAAATTATATAATTAGATTTTCTTATATTGAACCATCTCTGTATTTTCTTGATAATCCCTATTTGATCAGGGTGTGTTTGCTTTTTAATGGTCGATTTTTTTTTTTGGACAGGTTTATCATGTTCATTCTGACAGTTATGAGACACAAAACCAGCACTTTGGAAGAAGCTTAACGAAAGAAACTATAAAAGATGGTAAGGATTACGAAATCTATATCTCAGTGCTTATGTTATTGAATAGACATCAAAGTAATTCTAAAGGTATTTTAGTTTTAATTCTACTTCAGTGATTTAATTTATAGTAAGAAACATCCCATCCCCCCGCCCCCCAACGGACCTTTGTTTCATATAGTAATCATGATACACCAAAGCTATGGGTCCATGAATGGACTTCTTTTACTTTTTCATTGAATCCTTTTTTAATTTTATTCTTTTAAAAACCTAATGAACATTTATGAACCATCCTTCTAGCCCAAGTACTAGATATTATCTTAAATATTAAATAATGCAAGAAGCAACAAAAGAAGATGGAAGGAAGGAATGCATAGAGTCGTATAGGATCAAGAACTGATGGTATTGAAGGAAGGAGTGCATTCTGCACTATTTTTTTGCCAATAGCAAAAACAAGGCTCCAAGGAATTGACTGGAAACCAATTGAGATGTTTCAACAAACTGATGTGTAGTGCTACAGGTGCTCACTCATCTGTGCCAAGAAATTTGGAATGCAGCTTCATGGTCAGGCAGCTAGAAGACATCCATATTTGTGCTGATCCCAAAGGTGACTCAGTGGAAAGTGGAAATCATCTAACAATATCATTTAACATTGCATACCAGTAAAATTTTGCAGATGATAATTCAAAAAATGGTTGCAGCAGTCCACCAACGGGGGAGCTTCCAGTAATTCAAACTAGATTCAGAAATAGGACATGAAACAAGGTCTATCATTGCTTATGTCAGATGGCTCATACCTGAAAATACCAGAAAAATGTTTACTTGTCCTTTATTAAGTGTGCAAAGACATTTGACTGTGTGGTTCATAACAAACTATGGATAACATTGTAAAGAATGGATATTCCAGAAAACTTAATTGTGCTCATGAGGAACTTGAACATAAACCAAAAAGCAGTTGTTCAAACAGAACAAGGGGATACTGAATGGTTTAAAATCAGGAAAGTTGTGTGTCAGGGTTGTATCCTTTCACCATCCCTATTTAGTCTCTATGTTGAATAAAAAATCTGAGACTAAGATTATATGAAGAAGATGTGACATCTGGATTAGAGGAAGAATTATTAACATGCAAAATGTACAAGACACAACTTTTCTTGCCAACTATCAGAGAATATAGCCTTCAGTATGGATTGCATTTCAATATAAAGAAAGCGAAAATCCTCACAACTGGACCAATAAATACCACCCTAATAAATGAAGAAACGATTAAAGTTGTCAAAGGCTTACATTTACGTGGATCCACAATCAGTGTTCATGAAAGCTTCAGTCAAGAAATCAAATTGCATAATGTTTTGGACAGATCTGCTTTAAAAGACTTCTTTAAAGCATTCAGGAGCAACGATGTCAGTTTGAGGACTAAGATGCCCCTGACTGACACTATGGCTTATACCTGAAAATACCAGAGAATACCATATGCATATGAAAGTTGGAAAATGAATAAGGAAGACCAGAGAAGAATCGATGCATTTTAATTATGATGTTGGTTAAGAATATTGAAAGTAATATGCACTGACAGAAGAAACAAATCTGTTTTGGAAGAAATACAACATTCTGGCTCCTTAGAAGCGAGGGTGGTAAAACTTCATCTCTTGTCCTTTGGACATGGTATCGAGAGGGATCAGTCCCCAGAGAAGGACATCAAACTTGGTAAAGTTAGAGGGTAAGTGAAAAAGAGAAAGACCCCCATGAGGTGGGTTGATACAGTGGTAGCAACAATAGGCTTAAATGAGAAGAGTTGTGAGGATGGTGGAAAACCTGGTAGTGTTTTGTTCTGATGTACGTAGGGTCACTGTGACTCAGATCCAGTTGGTTGGCACCTAACAACATGAACAGAGCTACATAATGAAAAATTAGTTGATATTAACTATAAAAAGTCTGTTAACATGTATGCTTCTTAAATATATGTAGACAAAACATTACAAAAGTAAAGCTATTTTTTTTAAAAATTCCTGATAATAATACTGCATTAGAAGCTTATTCTTAGCTCTGTCCTTATATGGGAAAGAGCTTGTTTGTAGTGTAAAAAGTTTGAAGAATTTTTGTTTTATGTACAGTTGGTGTTTGCTAGAAATTGTTGTGTTTTTTAGCTGCTGTCAAGTTGGCTCCCAACTCACGATGAGCCCCATGTATTTTAGAGCTATACTATAGAGATAGGGTTCTCGTGGCTGTAATTTTTCAGAAGCAGTTCACTAGTCCTTTCTTCTGTGGAAGCACTGTGTAGGTTTGAACCACCGATCTTTAGGTTAGCAGTTGATTACAAACTGGTTATTCCGCCTAGCTAGGTTGTTGTGTACATAACCAATAGCAAGAGAGTATTTCGTTTGACTATTTATTAAAATATATTCCGAGACTAACAACTTGATCCTGTACGAGCACAGTAGTGAGAGGGGCTATTTAAAACAGAAAATCATATTATATATTTTATTCGATAACCTAAAATTTATAAATATGATGAAATGGGAATAAATAATTTTAAAAGAGCCCTATTAATCTAATAAATTAAAATACTTAAAGTCTCAATTTGAATAACATACTTAGTTTGGAGTAGTGTTGAATCCTAAAAATCAGTTTAACTCTTGTGAAAAGACTGATTTAGTCAATATCATCGAGAACTAATAGAAATTGAATTTGATTTGGAATTATGATGGTGGCCTTGTTATCATTAAACATTGTTATAATTTGATTCTAGGTTTTAGGTTAGTTCTTATGTGTTTTTGGTGAAAATATTCATAAGAAAAAATTTCCCATGCCAACAATTTTTATATGTACATTTCAATAATATTGATTACATTCTTCAAGTTGCACCATCATTCCTGTTATCCTTTCCAAAGTGCTCTACTACCATTAACATAAAACCATGCCCCATATACACAAACTCCCCTTCCCTCCTCTCTTTTCCACTCCTGGGTTGTTGTTGTTAAAGTACCACTGAGTCAGTTCTGACTCATAGCAACCCAGTGTAGGGTTTCCTAGGAGTAACTGGTGTGTTTGAACCACTGACCGTGTGGCTAGGAATTCAATGCTTATCATACAACACCACACCAGGACTACACTAATACTCTAATTTCTATATATTTACTTACGTAAGTGAGAGAGTATTTGTCGTTTTGCCACTGATTTATTTCAGTTCCCATGTTTTCAAGGTTCATCATCTTGTGGCATGCATCACAACTTCATTTGTTTTTGTGACTGTTTTGTTGAGTTCTGGTGTGGTGTGGTAGGATAAGTACTGAACTGGTAACTGTAAGGTTGGCTGTTCAAACCTACCAGCCACTCTTGGAAACGTTTTATAGTGTTAGTATGAATTGGAACCTCCTCAGTGGCATGCATCATCAGTACCCCACTGTGTTTAGATACTACCTTTTGTTCATCTGTTTATAGACATTTTGGTAGCTTCTTTTGACTACTGTGAAAAATGCTGCAATGAACTTAGTCACGTTTTTGTTTGCATCCTTTCTTTTACTTTTTGCATGTGTGTACCTAGGATTGGAATTACTGGTTTTGACTGATAATTCTTTGTTCAAATTTTTGAGAATTTGCCAAACTTTTTTTCACAGTGTGTCGCTGTGGGTTAATGCTATGGGTCGGAATCGACTCGATGGCACTTCACAACACAACAGCAATTACTATATTGGAGTTTTGATGTGGCGCTGTGGGTTAATGCACCAGACTGCAGAGCCATTTGAACTGCAAGGTTGGCAGTTCAAGCTCACCTGCTGCTCCTTGGAAACCCTATACAGGGTCGCTATGGGTCGGAACCGACTCAACGGCACTTCACAACAACAACATTGTTGTTAAGTGCCGTCGAGTCGGTTTCGACCCATAGCGACCCTGTACAGGGTTTCCGAGGGTGTAAATCTTTACGGGAGTAGAAAGCCTGATCTTTCTCCCGCGGAGCAGCTGGTAGTTTCGAACCACTGACCTTAAGGTTCACAGCCCGATTCGTAACCACTACGCTACCAGAGCTCCTTAACAACAACATTACTATATTATATTCCCACCAGCAATGAATGAGGGTACAGATTTATTAATGTGATTGTACTAAACAAATAATCTTTACTATAAAAACGCTCAAAGTGGCAAATTGAACAAAATTTTTTTTTTTAATTTTATGTGAATTCAGTGAATGTTTACAGAGCTGGTCATCACTTTTACAATCAACGAATCATACAGTTGATTTCATTTCAGTGACTGTAGTATCAGTTATCCTACTTTCCCCTGGGATTCCACTCAAATGAAAACAAATCTTGAAATCACATTTCTCAACAGCATATAGATATAGGAGTAATTTTCCAGTCTAGCTGTACTTAATTTGTTATGTCTTAAGTAGGAGTGTTTTACTTTACATGAGTGTAATCTAAAGTTTAGAGCATCTTCACCAAAAACTACATTGAGATCCAAATTTCTTTGTATGACTAGAACTTGATCTGTTCAATTAACTGTAAAGAATGATGGGTGGAAATTGAAAAACTGTATCTATAATGGGTTTACTTCCCAACTGTTAGCTCTTTTATAATTTCATTTTAATCCTAAAAATTCTTTTTTTACAGGAGTCTCCAGGTTTTTTCATAATGGGTTCTGCTTAAGAAAAGATGCTATTGCTGCCAGTATTCAGAAGATTGAAAAAATTCTGCAGTGGTTTGAAAACCAGAAGCAGCTTAACTTTTATGCAAGTTCATTACTGTTTGTTTATGAAGGTTCATCTCAGCCAACCACTACAAAACTAAATGACAGAACTTTGGCAGACAAACTTTTGTCTAAAGGACAACTGTCAGATACAGAAGTACTGGAGTACAATAATAACTTCCACATGCTAAGTTCCACAATGAATGGAAAAATAGAGGCTTCAGTAGGTAAAAGCTTGTCTAAGATGTATGCTCGCCACAGAAAAATGTATTCAAAAAAGCATCACAGTCAGACTTCCTTGAAAGTTGAAAATACGGAGCACGACAATGGTTGGAAAAGCATGTCACAGGAACATTTAAATGGAAATGTACTTTCCAAACTGGAAAAAGTTTTTTACCACCTTCCCACTGGTTGTCAAGAGGTTGCAGAAGTAGAAGTACGAATGATAGATTTTGCTCATGTGTTTCCTAGCAACACAAAAGATGAGGGATATGTTCATGGGCTAAAGCATTTAATTACTGTACTGCAGAGTATTTTAGACAGCTAAATCCTTTGTTGCAATCTTTTTAAAAGGTGGGCCAATCATAATTGAGAGCAGTGGTCAATATCCCTGCACTTGTAATACTATGTAAAAAATTTGTATTGTGAGTCTACATTTTATTTGTCTTTATACTTTTGGTAGAAGGGTTAAATTTTTTATAATCTTACTCAGGAAAAGTAAATATTTGTTCATTAGAAAACTATGAAGAATAAAGAAACTTAAAAATGTTTATGCAGGGAATGTGGTGGTACATGGCTTTTAAACATCTGTTTGGCTCAAGCAAGTGCAAACCATTTTTCAATTATTAAGAGTTTTCGTTAACTTTCTGTAGCCAGTTTATCATGAAATCTCTGTCCACCCAACCTTGACAATGAGCCATATATAACTATAAATTATTAGAACACCTACAGAACTCGAGAAAGCACAGGTTGAAGTCCTCAGTGTATAAAGTTATTAAAACTGGAGAAAATTCTACTTCACAAAGTACTGGTTAGGTTCTTTATTAATAAAGTTCAGACCAGCATATCAAAAGGTGCTTCTTAGTGAAATTATTTAGAAATGTTGCATTCCAAAACAAGATTTTCTCTTCAATTTACACACACACACACACACACACACACACACACACACACACTAGTATATTTCAATGGAAAATACCATTGAAATGAACAAATAAATTCTTGCCCGGGTTAAGAGAGAAAGATTATTTGCAAAGAACAAAATACTTTTAATTTAAAAAATTTTCATTTATGGGGAAAATGGAGACTATATTTACTAAGTTCTGAAAATTGTCATTAACTGCATAATAACTTTTACTCTAACTGCACCTTCAAAAATGTGGATAATTGAAAGTTTGTCTTAGTTCTTGTTTGTATAACTTCAGATTTTAAAAATGATATAATTCAATGTTTGTTTCCATTTAGTTAAGCAGTAATTTAAACATGTTGCTAAAAATAGTGTTTTTCAAAACTAATAAGCAATGAAAGACATCATTCAGTAGTTCAAGTGTTATCAAAGTACTCATTTATGTGTTAATTAGTGCATTATTTAGGGTTTGGTACTTGTATAAACCCAAACTTCCCACCGACTCTTATTAAAATTTACTCATTTTATGGAAAGCAATGCTATTTTTTCTTTAAAAAAAAAAAAATTGGCTTCTAAGTACTATCTGTGTTTTATACCCACCAATTAAAAAGTAAAGTTTTTAAATTAAAAAAATTTTAAACTCTGAAATTAAATTTACAGATAAATGTTTGTGTTTATGTTCTCACTACTTACATTTTTATTTGCTAATAACACTTTTCTATAGCTGAAGAATTTTGCCATATTCCTGAAAAATGTTTTCAAGTTATGTTTTATTTGGATATCATGTCCTTCAGTAATTACAGCTTAAGCTTTTAAATTTAAATGTGTGTGTTGTGGTGTGGTGGGAAGTACCCTAATTTTGTTTTTGTCTTATCTTCCCACCTCTTTCTGAGGGCACTTTGCAAATATCTGACTCCAAACAGAAGTACCAAATGCTCTATAACTTATATTTTTGGTAAACCTATTAAATCTGAATCATTTGAAAATTCACATGCAATTTGTCATCACAAAATTGGAGTCATTTTCATAGAGAATTCAGTATTCTTCTCCACTATCTACATAGGCATTGGCCGAGCTTTTTTTGAAGTTACATTTCAAGACATAATATTGTCAAAATGTTTTTATTTTTTTTTCCCTATAAAATGGACTTTTGTTGCTGTTGTTATTTGGGAAGTTGTTTAATAAATCTTAAACTCATAATTAAATACAATTTTGAATCTTATTTAAGATGAGACTTTTTTTTTGGTATGAGGTGGCGTTAGCCTATATACAGTGAATTTAATAAACTTAAGTATTATCAGATCTTTTGCACATTTTAGCTCAATAAAGTTTTGATCAACTAAATATTTTCTTTATCCATGTTTAAAATATAAGTTTGTAAAATCAATGTCTTACCTTTCTGATGCAATAGTTCATGGGTTGTTGTTGTTTTTTGGGTTTGTTTTTTGGTCTGTTTTAATATAACAAAAAGTGCTTTTCTTTTTCTGTGTTTCAGAGAAGGGTTTAACATTTAATTCTATTTGTTTACATTTTACACCACTATTATCCAAGGCCCATTTTTGTTACTTTATAAGTCAGTTTATAGGTAACAGAATAAGTATTTATGTGATTGACATGTAACTCTTTTACTAACTAGTTCAGTGTTTTAAGATTGCTGAAATTTACCACTATGGGGATGAATAATCACTATTCACCAAGCATATTTGAACATATAATTATTTAAGAAATAATATAATAAGGATAGGTAAACCTGGGTTATAAGATTATTGTTTGCCCTCCCTACTCCCAGAAACATAATTACTTAAGTGTATTTCTTACTGAATTGCACTCATTAAAAGGACTTTGAGAAATTGTGGATGGTGGATAATACATTTCTCTAATAAAGATTTAAATTGTATAATAGTTTTATAATAAAGTATTTACATTAATTGATATTTTAATATGGATGGAAATTGCTGCATAGATTCAAATAAATTAAAAAAGCGATGCTAAAATGGTAAATATTTTATCCAAGTAGTTTTTTTAAGAAACAATTATGAAAATGTGTGTAATAAATGGCTCTAACATGGAGCTTGTGGTATTTTCAACTCAGTAGTCATTCTTTGTGTGTCTGAAAAGATTGTACTTATCCTTCTTTACACTACAGTTTGCTGTTGTGGGGATTTAGATAGTGTTTAACTGAGTAAGAACTTGCTTCAGAATTTTGATTGACTACAACTTTGTATTTTTTATTTCCAAGATATTCTTCCTATCATCTCTATAAAGTATGTATCAAGTTTATAATATAAGAAACAAGAATTAAATTCTAGAGATATTTCAGTTATAATTGTATTGCCTCATGCAACTGACAACATTTGTTTAGAATCTTTCAGAAAATTTGGGGTAAGAGAAAATGATACAACAATGAATTTTATTTGTGCAGTTACAGAAATTGTGTTCATTTTTTAAAGTGTTGTCATTATTTTAGTACCATTTTCTTTTCTCAGTTTTGCATTTAATTTGCTTTAAAAACTTATGCTGTAATAATCTTTCTTATCCAGTGCCTTCAAGCCTGATTTGATGTGTTTGTAGCCTTAGTTGTACTTTCTACCACATCCTATAGTCTTGTTTTCATAAGGTAGGAGACATCGATTTTTTTATTCAAAAATTACCAGTTTTGGTCATCCAAAGAGGTAGCATTTGTACATTAATATTATGGGAAGACAAATAGGGTTGCCTTTGAAGCCCAGATTTCTTAGTTCATTCAGAAATAGTTAATGGATGTCTACTATATGCCAAGCATTTTTAGGTCCTGAGTATAAACTTGTGAACCAGTCAGACAAGTTCCTAGCCAATTCCCAGTATTTTCTGTAGATGGGGTGGGGACTTTGTTAAAATAGAGATACAGAGAAAAAGACATTAAAGGATATGCAGATAATGTAAATTTGAGTTGTGTGAAGATAAGTATTGAGTTGAGATACAGTAGACTATGTGTTAGTGAGGCTACGAATGATACTTTGCAGCATTGCAATCTGTATTTGACTTTTGGTTTTGAGTTGTAAATTATAGATGGCATACAAAGGCCTTAATTTTTCACTTTTCTTGCCACTAAAGGTATGTTTACTTGGACTATCCATTTAGAGTAGTGTTTAAAATAACATTACTGTAACATACATTCTATTACATATTCACAAGCAAATTACTGCACATATTTTTATTGTATTTTACAGTTTAATACCAATATTTTAAGCCTCAACCTTTAAATCACTGGTATTTAAAATTTGGCAGTGAATATGAAATGACCTTTTAACTCATAGAATGATTTTTATTGTTATTTAAAATAGTTAATGTCTTATGAAAGTTGGAGACCCCATTTTTTTGGAGTTAATGTTCAAATTTTCACTACTTATTTTGATAAGCTCTGATAAGAGGAAATAGTACTTACATGATTAAACAAATTGTTGTATACATTTAAGATTTGTTTTTAAAAAATTTGTCATCATGGGGTTAAACTTTGGTCTGGTATTCACCTATAATACATGCTAACAATTTAACTATGAAGTAAAATAGAGTTAAATATGATGTGATGATGCACCTGCATATAAATGAAAATGGTGTGCACAAAGACACTTTACTACGGGAATTGTACTGGAAGATTTATGAAGCATTTGCAATTACAGTGAGAATTGTGTTATTTGTGACTATAAGCAGCAATGATAAATTTATTGTACTTGATGAATGAATGTACTTAGTCTAGTCAGTTACTTTGGTTTAAATGTCTAAATAACGCCTCCAGTATATATATATATTTTCTAAATGTATTTGTAATTTGTACTGTTGAGGGGGTATTGACTGCAGGGGATATTGTTGATATGTGATTTGTGTTTCTGTTTTTATTTTATAGAATCGTCTAATGTGATATACCAATTTTTATAACTTAAGTGATATTTAGATATTCTAATAACTGTATATTTGAAAACCTATTAAAATGTTTTGCATTGGAATTTTTTCATTTATATGCCTCATGGTTGTTTAAAAATTTAAGTCAACACCTATTTCATGTGTCAGAAACTATGGATACAACGATGAGATGTTAATACTAAGAAGCATACATATTGGAAATGATAAAGTACGTAAACTCTTTGATAGAAATATTTATTTTTATCTGTCATTATCAATCTACAAGGAAAAGTAGACTATAGGAGAAACAATTGTTTACTTTCTTGTGGAAATATAGACTATAAGCATTTTAGAAAAAGGGAAGAAATTTGTGTTTTTCAAATTTCATCTAAGTAGGTCACTTAAACCAGTGACCTACTTAATATTCTCTTTCAGTAACTGTAGAAGACCTGCTCTTCACCATGTACTTCACTTGGCTCTGGACAGGTGTTTTGTTTTTCAAGTTGTATCATATATTTGGCACCTATAAGCACTGGACTACTAAACTCAAGATCGGTGGTTCACACCCACCTATGAGTCAAAACTGACTTGACATTACTTAACAAGTTGTACACTGATTGGTAGGGAAAAAAATAACTTTATAAATATGGGATACAATTGTATTGAGGCTATGACTAATACTTACCAGTGTCCAGAAACATTGTGAGAGAGAGGGGAGTAGGTTCTGAGGGAAAGAAAAGAGGGTGGTGCTTCATGGCATCATAGCAATTGTGAGTTAATGCTCTGGAAGGATGTACTGAATTCCTCCTGTGTGTGCTGCTATGTGTGTGAGCAGTAGGTTGTGAAAACGTTTCTCCCCTTGTTCTGGTTAAGATACATTAACTGTTGAAAACAGGAAACTCCATTATGAAGTATGTAGACCTCAAAATACAGTGAAGTGTGAGGACAAAAGCTCTAGGAAAGTTTTTTTTTAAATCAGTACTTTCCCAACTTTAGTGTGTAAAGTAATCGCTTGAGAGTTGTTAAGATGCACATTGTGACTTAGAAAGTGTAGATGGGATCTTTGGTGCTGCTGGTCCACAGGGCACACTTTGAGTAGCAATCTTTACAAAAAGTTCTTGGGGGTAAGGGTGTGCAGTAGAACTTGAATGACACCAAGCAGAAACCAAAGCTATTAGAGAATAAGAAATGGGTATAGAATCTATGAAAAGCATTAATCGCTCAAGATATGGCAGCCATTGTCACTTGGAAGAAAGGTTCATCAGCTAGGTTAGGCCATTAAACCCTACCCCTGCAACACGTCTTGGGAATCCTGCAATAGTAGACTGATCTTTTTTATGTTTTTTTGTGTGCCATTGGCCTTTCTTTGGTATGACTGAGAAGAAAACGTTTTGCAGATGCTTGGTAGTTGCATTGTGGTGGTTGTGGTGTGCCGTGGAGTCGATTCCGACTCATAGCAACCTGAATAGGGCTTTCAAGGCTGTAAATCTTTACAGGAGCAGAAAGCCTCATCTTTCTTCTGCGGAACTGCTGATGGTTTCGAACTATGCTACCAGAGCTTCCATTACATTGTAGTTACCTTTTAACAACTTTCTAGAGATATTTTGCATAAATAGCATGATGTAATTTTCACCAAAATGGTAAAAGCCAGATCTTTATGTTTCTAAGAGAAGTCAGGAAGGATTTTTGTTGTTTCTAAGTGATTAGTTATTAATTTGGAAAACTTAAGTGCCTTGGGATGAGCACAAGGAAAATGATGAATGTAGAAGTATCATATGAACATTGTTTGCGTAAATAGTATCGCTTACCATATGTTGAAGAGGTAAACATGTTTATTGTCATACAGTGCCTTGGACTCGGGTCCAACTCATAGTCACCCTGTACAGGGTTTTCCTGGAGCAGCTGGTGAGTTTGAACTGCTGACCTTGAGATTAGCAGTCCAGTGCTTATCCTACAGTACCACACCAAGACTCCAACTGTAAACTTAAGTAGGTTTAATTTACATCTTTTGGAGTTTGAATCTAGTTGATCAAACATTTCTCATTTTTGTAAGTTTGTAAAGAAATAATCATACCATAACTTTTAGTTTTCATCACGCTTTTTCTGCTCCCTGGAGTTCTGGTGTGGCGCATTGTAGGATTAGCACTGCACAGCTAAAGCAAGGTCAGCAGTTCAAATCCACCAGCTCATCAGAAACCCTACGCAGGGTCACTATGAGTTGGAATCAGTTTAATGGAGTGGGTTTGGCTTTGGTAAGTTTTACTGTGGTTGAGTTGGACCCATGCAGGTTTTGCTAGAGACAGGGCAATTTTAGATGATTAAGGCCACTCGGACTCATTACTGCTATGTGCTGTTAAGTGCAGTTGAGTTGTTTCTGACCCTGTATGGGGTTTCCAACCTTGCAGTTAGCAGTCCAATGCTTATCCTGTAGCACCACACCTCAAAATACAGTGTTTAAAATAACCCTTTATCATTTCTTTGCATCTACAAGTTGGTTGGGTAGTTTTGTTGGTCTTGATTGGAATTATTCCTTTCTCTGTAGTCAGCTGGTTGGTTAACTAGGGGAAGGATAGGCTAATTTAGGATGGCTGGGATGATGTGTTTTATATCTTGTTGGCATGCTAGCCCACATTTTCCCTTGATGTCAGTAGAAACCCAAGAGAAGAAGCTTGAAATGTTCATAGACTTTTCAAGCTTCTGTTGAGAAGGTTGCTAGTGTGGGACGGTATTCACAAGGCCCGGGATAGGTGGACACTGTAAAGCAATCAACCATATTCTTCAGTCTCAGTCACACAGAACACCAGGAAAGGGAATCTGGTTTCATCACACAGCAATATGGAAACAGGTGAAGCAATGTAGACATTTAATTATAATCATGACAGACCAGAAGCATATGCAAAACCCTTAAACTTGTGTTCCTTCTTTTGATTTAATTCAAGTTTGCACTCATTTCCACTCCTAAGTAGAATATACTGGGCATTCCTACAGTGCCTTTCTCTTCAATTTATGTTACCATGTTATAGTTTGTTGAGTGGTTTGGGTATTCCAAGCAAACTTGTCTTGTCCTTCAGGAACTTCCTTGGTGATAAATGTTAGTTGATTTTCTTCCTAGTGTATATAAACTGTTGTGTTTCCATGTGGCAAAAATTATGCAAAGATCCATATGCACACTTCTGGCACATCTTATAAACACCAGTTGATGTTACAATTATTTATTATCTTATTTTCTACCTTTCTCCACACACTCTTAAACTAATCTCCCTCTTGAAAACTTGTAAGCCAGTGGCTTCATGCCTTTATAGTCCCCTCGTTTTAGGTAGCCAATGTCTAAGTTGCCCGTCCCTATTACCCTGTGTACAGAGGGGATAGGATTGATACTTGATGTGAAGACTCCTTTCTTCTCAGTTGGTATTTTGATCTACTACATCCATAAATATAAGTCAAGTCAACAAAATGGAACAAATTAACCTCAATTCCCTTGGCAACTTTTTTTTTAATCTTCCTCTAGTGCAGTTCTGATTATCAAGTCATTGAGACTAGGTCAAATGGGTACTGCCTGCAAGTTTGAGTGTTCTTGGTGTTCTTGTACATCTCCCCTCACTTCATATCAGCTGGATGATTCACTCTCAGCTCTAGCCCTCTGTGGCTATGTCCTTGTCCATGGGCTCAGGTGTACCCAGGTCTCATCACACTTCAAACCAACCAGCCCTTCTTGCTCTCATCTCCACATCAGTGGGAGTCTCTGGAATGTGGTTGAACTCCATCCATTTCTTCATTGCTGCCTTTCCCCCTCTTCCTCTTACCAGTAGACCAACGTGGTCACCAACAAACTTACCTGCCTGCTCATGTGTTCCCTTTGAGTTTCAGTCTTGGAGGGAGGTTTGTCCTAAAGGGATTTGATTGCTTGCCTTGATGACTTCCCAGTGAACAACTTGCTTGTTATTGTAGTAGCCAATCATATTGCCATTTTTGTTTTGGATTTTCTTTGAAGCTGTATCTTCTGCTGCTCTTGCTGTTCTAGGCAGGTCTGATTGTCCTTTCTAGTGGGAATATCCCACCTCAGAAGGTTCTGAATGGGGCTCAGGATAACACCTAAGGTCCTATACACTGTAAAGGCTCCACAAGAAGCCTATTTCACTGGGTAAGTTCTAGAATCCCTTTTAGGTATTCCAATCAGTTATAGACTGAAGACAAGCTTACAAGCTTTCTGTAATGTTTCCCGACATTCCCTTCTATCCCACTTAAGTGTCTGTTTTACAATAGTAGGCAAGGGAAACCAATATTCATAAGACAGTCAATTATCTTAACATTTCCCTTCTTCAGACTTAGAGCCTCGATCCCTGTATCACAGAGCCCTGTTTTTCCAAGGTTTAGCATACATCACTATTTACCTCTGTCCCATTTAGCCCATGCAAACCTGTCTCAGTGTTCCCCTATCTACCTTGCTCTTCCTGCCCTTTCCCCCCAAATTATTTTTTGACAGCTAGTAATTTTGGTTCTGTTTTTAGTTGCAGGGACAACTTATTTATAAAATACTATTTGAACATGAATGTCCTGTATTGTCAGCTTAGCTGGTTTCAGTTAAGAGAATTGTGTTGTAGTTTTCACCCTACTGTCCCCCCCCCCCAATTATTTGATGTACCAGTTATTGTGATTGTTAGGTACCATCAACTCAGTAACAACTCACAGTGATGCTATGCACAATGGAACGAAATACTGCCCAGTCTTGGGTCAACCTCACAATCTTTTCATTTAGGCCCACTGATGCTGCCACTGTGCCAATTTATCTCACTGAGGGGGTCTTCCTGTTTTTCTCTGACCTTCCACTTTACCAAACATAATATCCTTCTTCAGTGACTGATTCCTCCTGACTATAGTCCAAAGTGTGAGAGATGGAAGCCTGGCCATCTGGCCTCCAAGGAGCATTCTGGTTGTTCTTTTCCCAACACATCGTTCTTTTTGCAGTCCATAATACTTTCAATGTTCTCTAACCACCACTATGGTATTGATATGCCAGGTGGTGGTGGTGGTGTGCTGTGGAGTCGGTTCCGACTCATCGTGACCCTTCATGGGGTTTCCGAGGCTGTAAATCTTTATGGAAAAAGAAAGCCTCATCTTTCTTGCACGGAACTGCTGGTAGTTTCGAACTGCTGACCATGAGGTTCGCAGCCCGACTCGTAACCACTACGCTACCAGAGCAGCCAGAGAGTGCAAATTTTTAGGAAGAATGCCTGCTGACTTCATAATTTCACCTCACCATATATTTCCAATTCATTTTCACCAGAGAGGTTACTATGCCACTTAATTTAGATTGACTCTGTCTTGAGGAAAATCATATTATTAAGTCTTATTTTAAGAATGGCAACATCTAGCACTCTGGACTTATTTATCAAGTGGAGTCTATTGGTTTATCCCTAATTTCTAGCTTCTATGATAGTTCTTTGGTTGTTGCTGTTAAGTGCTGTCGAGTTGGTTCTAACCCATAACGACCCTGTATAGGGTTTCCAAGGAGTGACTGGTGAGTTTGAACCGCTAACCTTGTGGTTCAAACTAATGTTTCAGCCCTGTGCTTACCCTGCAGTGCCATACCAGGACTCTTGGTTCTCTGATAATTCTGCTTTAAATATATGCTATGTAGCTTTTCTGGACTTTCTGTTTAATTTTGACTTTTTCTTTGTAGCTTTAGTAGAGACCTTGCTTTTACAAAAGGGTCCAAGTATTTGTTTGCATATAAGCTTATTTCTTCAAGTATCACAATGTTTTAAAACTTTTTACAGTAATATCCAAAAGGCACTACCCAATTTCTTGTATTTTCAGAAGCAGATACTGAAGGTGACTGTTCTACCCCTATACCTAAATAACTTAGACCTGCAGGTAAATGGTGTTCTCTAGCCACTTCCAGAATCATTGTTACTCTTGTCTCCTTCTTTCAACAAAACAAACTCTTAGGAAGTTCCTGCTCTTCCTCACTGCAATGTCTATCCACAGCCTCCCCCTCCTGTGTCACTTTTAGCACCTTGCTTACTGTCATACGCTCTATCCCAGTTTCTAGCTATTCTTGGTGATTTCCAGATGTACATAGATTTTTTCTAACACCCTGACTTTTCATTCCCTAGCCGCCTCACTTCCAGTGGTTTTGTTCTCCACTCTGCTTTAAACACTCATTCTTATGGACATACCTTAGATCCTGTTATTGACTATCCCAGTGTACCTTTAATATGCATAAAATCTCATGGCCGACACTCCTTTTCTAAGCCTCCTTCCTTCTTAATGTTCCCCAGTTTTGTTGACACTATCTATCCGGTTCATGCAATGAAACCTGCAGCATTTTTTTTTTTTTTAATGTTTTATTGTGAATTATGTGGTAGCTTACATGGGAGAACATTAGTTTTACATTCATCCTATCATATATTGTTTCATTGTCATGGCTACAATGCTCTTCATGTATCATCAACCAACCAAAGGGTATGCACTACAAGTCTGCCCCTGGTTGTCAGCACACAGCCCCTCTCCCTCTCTGGCTCTAAAGTCCCCAGCTGCTCCATCTCTGCACGTCATTTTCTCTGCCTCCATCTCAGGCATCATTGCTTCTCTGGGTAGGATCCCACTCTCCGCTCTTCTCCCTTGATGGTCCCAGAGACCTCTTCTCGTAGACTGAAAAGTTAATCATTCCCCTCCTTGCTACAAAACGTCTACCTTTACATTTCCAACCCTCACAATCAGTCCTGATAACAATTATTCACTGTTGTATCACAAGAGACCTACCCACATTCCTTTTCATCAGCCCCGCCTAGATAGATTGGATACTACTCAGTGGAGATTCTACCTTCTTCCACATCCTTTGGATCTAGGTTCCCTCTTGAAAGCTTGTAAGCCAGTCACTTATTTCTGCAGTCATTATTGACTTGTCTCTTTCTTTACACTACAAATCCATTTCACTAGCAACTGTAAATATACTCAGAATCTGACTTCTGCTGAGCACATTCAAGCCACCATTATTTTTTACCCTGGATTTTTTTCAGTAGCCTCCTTACAGGCCACATGCTTTCCCTCGTGCCACCCTGTCATTTTTGTGCAAAAACAGATTATTTCACTTTTCTACTCAAAATCGTCCCCCAGTTTCCCAATGACTTGAATAAAACCTCTAAGCTGACACTGCCCTCCTTACAGTTGCTTGATTAACTTCTGAAATTTGCACCTGCCTTTATTTGGAACTTCTGTCCCACGTGTTCATAGAGTTCTCTTCCATACTTCTGTAGGTCTTATTCATGTATCACCACCATAGGAAAACATTTTGGAATAAAAATAGCAGTTTTGCATTATGCTGCTGTTTTTTATACTACCTGAGGAGTCCTGGTGTGGCACTGTAGGATCAGCATTGGACTGCTAACCCAAGGTAGACAGTTAAAACCCACCAGCTGCTCCTATGAAACCCCATAGGGACTCACTATGCATCAGAACCAACTCAATGGCACTTAATGACAAGTGTTTGAAGCTTTCGACTTCTAACTGAAAGATCAGTAGTTCAAGCTCACCAGCTGGTTCTTGGGAGAAAGAAGTGCTATCTGCTTCTGTGAAGATTTGCAGCTCTGGAAACCCTATTGGAGACCTCTGTATCCTGTAGGGTTGCTCTGAGTTGGAATCAACACTACTGGAATCAGGCATTTGGGTTTAAGGACGTCTGATGGTGTGATTTGACTATTGTGCTGTTTGATTGTTTTGTTTTACCTATTGTTTAGTAGACATCTTGGTGTTGTGCTGTAGGATAAGCACTGAACTCTTGTGCTAACGACATGATTGGTGGCAGGGTCACTATGAGACGAAACTACCCCCACAGTACTAACATCAGGAATTACTTACAAGTATCTCTTTTTCTTAAAAAAAAAAAACGTATCAGTCCTGGTGTGGGCTGGGTGGCCATAACCGAGAGACTATCAGAGAAACGAAGACCTTGTGCTTTTGAGTATCAACTTGTGAAACTTGTGGCAGCTCAGAATTGGTGTCTATTGCTCTACACGTCTCGTAGTTTTATGTGTATATGTACGAGGGGGGTTCAAAAAGCTCCAAAGTTCGTGGGAAAATGGATGGAGAAGATAATGGAATTTTCCCACAAACTTTTTGAAGAGTTCTTCAGAGTTCCTTAAAAAATTATAGAGCTGTGTTGGCACAATGATTAAGTGTTCAACCAAATGGAAAGGTTGGCAGTATAAATATTCAGTCACTCTGCAGGATCTGTGCCTATAAAGATTATAGATAGCCTAGAAAACCCAGTAGTTCTACTCAGTCACATAGGAGCTCAGCCAGAATTGACTGACAGCACCCGAAAACGATCAAGTTTCAGTTTCATTTTCCTCCGAAGACCTTGATCTTGTTTGTCTTTGCAGCTCCCTTTTTTGGCTCCATATAAAGCCAACTCCTTTTCCTTTGCTCATCTCCTTTTTATTGATTTCCTTGCAAACTACGCACATAGGGCCTTGGTATGCATAGAAGATTTTAGAGAAGTTTTAGGAATGATAAACTGGGTTACATTGTAACAGCAGAAACAGAATGTTAAATAACCTTTGCTGTAAACTGTACTTCAGTACTCTCCCTTTCCCAAGACTTTTCAATATTTATTATATCTGAATCTTTAATGCCTTCATAGAACAACAGACTGCTTACCTACTTAAGATTTAAAGTTTAACAACACTGGCCAAGGTTTTCGGACTTTAGTCTTTTTGTGTGTGTCTATTTTCCCCAATGGTGATAGTGGTGGCTCTGTAAGACCTAGTCAATTCCAACTCATAGCAACGCTGTGTAGGGTTTCCAAGGCTGTAAATCTTTCAGGAGCAGAAAACCTCATCTTTCTCCCATGCAGTGACTGGTAAATTAGAACTGCTTACCTCGTGGTTAGCAGCCTAACTCGTAGTCCACAATGCTACCAGAGCTCCTTATTTTCTCCAGTGTTGTGGTTAAAGGTTGTCGAGTCAGTTCTGACTCATAGCCACACTGTATAGGGTTTCCAAGGAGCGGCTGGTGAATTTGAACTTCAACCTTGTGGTCCAGTGCTTTATCCCACAGCTCCACACCAGTGTCTATAAATAGAAGAAAAGAGACCTTCATTCAGTTTTACTGAATGATGCTACCTAGGTTTTACCAAGCATATTTGTGTATGGTAATTTTAGTAACAGGCTCTCCCACCTCCACCCCTTGTTCTTAAGTGCCGTTGAGTCGGTTCTGACCCACAGTGACCCTGTATAAGGTTTCCGAGAGCAGCTGGTGAGCTTGAACCGCTGACCTTGCAGTTCAGACGGTTTCGCTGTCTGGCACATTAACCCATAGTGCCACACCAGGACTCCGGACAAACATTGTTGGTGTTAGGTGCTGTCTAGTCAGTTCCAGCTCATAATGATCCTAGGGACAACAGAACAAAGCACTGCCCAGTCCTGGACCAGCCTCACAATCACTGCCATGTTTGAGCCCATTGTTGGAGCCATCTCCTTGTGGGCCTTCTTCTTTTACACTGACCCTGTACTTTACAAGCATGATATCCTTCTCCAGGGACTGGTCCCTCCTGATAGCATATGTTACCCATGCATATCTTCAGAAAACTTTCATGAGAGAGTTTAATTTCCAATATTTTGAGGAAAAAGATTTACAGAGGTTAAGTAACTTGTCTAAGTTCAAAGAACTAACAAGTGCTATAAATTTTTCAGCTTAGACCCAAGGGGCCCAACAAGCATAACCATCACACTAGATTTTCTTACTTCTCAATTCTCCAATTTCCTTAACAAGAGATGACTTGGGTTTAGGGAGAACCTAGTGTTCTATGTCCTATCACTGTAGAGAAAACATCTGTAATTAAATGAAATGGTGAAATTATCATCCAAATTAAAGATGTGGTGTTGTGCATTCTTACTCTTAGGGAGATATTCTGCACGCTAAATAGGATGTTTAATAGTCACAACAAAAATCAAATTGCTTCTATTTGTCAGTTCTGTATAATCCAGGAGGAAAAGGTCTAAATTTATATATATTATATAAATATATATATATTATATTTAATATAAGCATTATATATTTTGGCTAATTATTTATATGCAGCATTCTAGTGATTTTCTGATTTCTGTAAGACATTTTTGAAAGGAGTCTGATTAAAGGAGTAAAGTAGGACAGTACACTGCTGGAAGCATATTATTATTATTGAAATGAACTTACATTTCTGTGTGACACTGTAGGATTAAGCACTGGACCCAAATCAATAGTAGAAGTTTTCTATCACCTTAAAAAGTTTCCTCAAGCACAATTGTACCCTTTTAATGAACTTCCTAACCAGCAATGGTGGTGGTGGCTGTAGAGGAGGGGGATAAAAAAAGCTTCAAGGGAAAAGAAAAATCATCTAGTACCACCTAGTGGTGTTTAAGTAAATAACACTTTGATGTTAGAGTTTCTGAAATCCTGATTCAAATTCTTCACGTTATCAGCTACAAATATTTATGGTTTATAACTGAAACTTGACTTAAAAAAGACCCACAAGCTCATCTAAAATCCTTACTAGTTTTTTTTTTCTGTATTATTTTTATAAATTTATTTTAGCCATAGTATTTTCAATTTTCTCGTATTCATGCAAAAGCTGGATAGTGAATAAGGAAGATTGAAGAAGAATTGCTACCTTTGAATTATGGTGTTGGTGAAGAATATTAAGTATACCATGGACTGTCTGTCATAAGAACAAATCTGTCTTGGAAGAAATACACCCTGACTGCTCCTTAGAATTCTAGCATTACGTTAGCCTTTGTCTAATATAATTTGGACATGTTATCAGGAGGGACCATTCCCTGGAGAAGGACATCATGCTTGGTAAAGGAGAGGCTCAGCAAAAAAAAAAAGATGACCCCAATGATATGGATTGACATCATAGCTGCAACATTGAGCCTACACATAGCAATAATTGGGAGGATGGTGCCAGACTAGGCAGTGTTCGATTTTATTGTACACAGCATCACTATGAGTTGGAATTGACTCAGTGGCATTTAGCAACAACATGTAACCCAAGAAAAAAGGTTTTCAATTTATATTTATATTTATAAATTATTGAGACAATCACATAATCAGCTATAAATACTAATCGTTTATAATTGAAACTGATAAAGACCCACAAGCTTATCTAAAATCCTTACAAGGTAATGTTTCTCTAGTTTTAAAATTATTTATTTTGTTGTTGTGTACTAAAGACATTTTCAGAACTTCTGTTTTAGCCACGATGACATTTTTTCAAAGGAGCCCTGGTGGGGTAGCGAGTTATACACTGCTAGAGCTCTGGTAGCGTAGTGGTTACGAATCGGGCTGCGAACCTTAAGGTCAGTGGTTCAAAACTACCAGCTGCTCCGCGGGAGAAAGATCAGGCTTTCTACTCCCATAAAGATTTACACCCTCAGAAACCCTGTACAGGGTCGCTATGGGTCGGAACTGACTCGACGGCACTTAATAACAACAACATCTGTAAGATTAGCCACTGGAATACACCAGCCTCTCCAAGGGACACAGTCAGGCTTTCTGCTCCCATAGATTTATGACCTTAGAGACTATACATGGTCGCTGTAAGTCAGAACCACTATGAGTCAGTGGTATACAACAGCAGCAGCTTGTTTTTCAAATGAGAGTTGACTTGGAGCCCCAGTATGTTTAATGATACATGCTTAGAAACGCTGGTTAAAACAGGGGTGGTGGGAGCTAGGATCCTGGCCTGCTTGCTTCCCTCCCCTTCGCTGAAATTAATTTTTAGCCTCCTAAACAATGAGAGAATAAATCCAGGTACCAGTTATAGCAGAAGTATTTCTTTCTTAGCTCTGGGGGAAAAATATTTGCCTCCTTTTAACATCTGTGGACCTGCCATTCCTTGGAGAGCACCATGTCTCTTGGCATCAACCTTCCCCTGGGTCTAGGAGGTTCTCAATACAGAGGCCCTGGCTCTTCTATCTTGGTGGCACTGAAGTTTCTCCCCTTCGTCCACTTCTTTCTCTTTTTATCTCTTGTAAGATAAAGCATGATGCAGGTCACACACACCCCTGGGAAACTCCCTTTACATTCATCAGGGCTGTGACCTGAGTAGTAGTGATGTATCTTACTCCAGTTCTGCCACATTCACATAAAAAATGCAACCTAATCCTCATTAACATTACCTAATCCTACCTCATTAGCACATAGAAGTCAGGATTGATAACATCATAAATCGAGTATAATTACATCAGATCACTTCGTGTGTGTGTGTGTGTGTGTGTGTGTGGTAATGACAACATTACATAATAGTCAAAGTATATCATTATATAACTGCCAAACTGCAAAGAATCATGGGCCAGCCAAGTTGATCCATATTTTGGGGAGGGGCACAAATCAGTCCATGACAGTTACTTTTATTTTACTACTTTATTTTCTAAGAGGGGTGTCTGAAAGGTATGGCTCATCTGTGACTTTGGGGATATATGATCACACTACTGCCTTAGGTTTATACACAAAACTAAATGTAAACCTAGGAAGTGGTGAGGCACTGGTGCTGTCCTTGGTTCTGAAACTACTGTCTCTCAGCAAGCTAGATTGTCTTCCAAATGTCAGACACTGGTGACTGCATGCTCAACTTCTCCCGAAAGCATTTGAAACCTAATAGCCAAAGTGACAGGAACTGCATATGCACACACAGAGAGAGAGAAGGACAGGGAGCAGACAAGGGAGGACAGCACATATTTGATATTATTTTCTGATTCTGTTTGTTGTGTTACTTGCTGTTACCAAGAAAGGAATGAACTGCTTCTTGTGCATTTGGCAGAAGATTGTAGGTTAGAGGTGTGTGTTACAGGGGGCAGTTCATAGATTCTGTTCCTCAGACTCTGCTTGGTGTATTTCCCTATGACAGTACTTAGTCACCACTGTTTTATTTTCCCTGAGGCATGAGCTGGGTCTTGTCCACTCACTATTCCTGCCTATAAAGCAAAAAACACATAGTGTCTATCATACCAAAGGCCCTCAATCTTAAGATTCTGCTTGAAGATTGAAATAAATATTTTTGAATAATGGAATTAGGCATTTATAAATTGATAGCTTCAGGTTTCCTAGAACGTAACTGGCAATCTGTGAAAAGAAACTATTGGGATTTCCAATGGCACTAAATAAGAGGCAAAGTGAGTAAATCCCACCTTCATTGTTAATTGTGTGATAAAGATCAGCATGAATCCAGTCCCAATGTGTGAGAGTAGATCCAGTCCTCACCTTTCCACTTCTCCATCACCATCACCAGCTGCACTCTCTGAGCCTTGCCACGCAGAGCTGGGTCAGAGTTCACAAGTTAGAAGGATTCCTTCTTAGAAAGTACCAGACAGGCAGACACCAGTTCCTCTCGTTGACCCTGCGGGTTCAATTATCTCCTGAAACAAAATACAGAATATCACAAAGTATGCCACACTTACAACTACAAATGTATTATATTAAAAAAAAGGGGGATACATGAAGACACACCCATGTTGAGGTCTGGAGAGATTCCAGTGCAGAGCTTCCATATTTCAAAGAATGACGTACTGTACTGTCCTTTCACATGTAAAGTTACCCACCAGGAAACCCATTTCAACTTATGGTTCAGGGCTGTTACTGGCATCCCTGGTTCTATTAAAAAAAAAAAAAAATGTACCTGAAAAAAGCTCATGTGTGAACACTGCACACAGAAAACTGTCATAAATGTGTACAAAAAAATGTGCAAACCGAAAAATGTACACATGGAAAATTGCTTACATGAAAAAATGATCACACAGAAAAATGCCCTATGGAAAAATATGCACACAGATATTATATGTACAATATTATAATAAACTCTAACCCTAACCCAGATGTTAACCCAACCATAACTTGAACCCACACCCTAGCCCTGCCTTTTATAAAATAATTTTTATGCATGTTTTTCTGTGTGTACATTTTTCTAAGAGTGCATTTTTGTGTGTGCATTTATGATAGTGGAGTCTTTTGGGTGTGTTTTTTCTGGTTGAGGCCTCCCCACAAAGCCATGATAGAGTACATGATGCCCCCTTTGGATGAGTCAGCATTGCACCCCTCAGTTGGTTCATCTTGGTCTGGTCATTCTACTAATTAGTCTTAAGTGGGATTCAAATCTCAGGAACGAAGGCTAAAGGCCAAACAACTTTTTTGTCATCACATCACAGAGAGCAACTGAGAGGAATCAGTTGATTCCAAATAAACATCCTACTCTGTATTCAGTTAGAGTTCACTGATAAGCATTTGGCAAATGTCCATTGTCTAGAGATTGTTGTATTATTGATAACAAAGCAATATTAAAATTCCTCTTCACTGTGCAAAAACATGGCCACCCATCTCCCCCACAACACTCATGACTCAGCCGGGTTTGATAATTTGTGGCAGTGACCACACAGAACTTGACACCATACTCAGAGTTACGGATTTATTAGGGAAGTTAACAGGTGACAAGTCAGGGTCAGAAGTTCTCAGGGCACAGTTCTTCCAGTCAGGACAACCTCTCCTTAGCCAAAAGCTCTTTTAGGGCTGTTGATGAATGCTCCTGGGATGCACTACCACACTATAAGCCTCCCCCCGAAGGTACTCGACTCTAACTCCATGGGTCAGTAAGCCTGTTGTTTAGGTGCTGTCAGGTTGGTTCCAACTCATAGCAACCCTATGCACAGCAAAACAAAACACTGCTCACTCTTGCACCATGCTCACATTTGAGTTAATTACTACTGCCTTGGTGTCAGCCCATCTTGCTGGGGGTCTTCCTCTTTTTTATTGACCCTCCACTTTACCAAGCATAATCTCCTTCTCCAGGGACTGGGGCCTTCTGATAACATGTCTGAAGTTTGAGAAATGAAGCCTCATCGTTCTGGCTTTGAAGGAGACTTCTGGCTATACTTAGTAAACCTAGAGAAGTTTTAGGAATGATAAACTGGCTTACTTTTCAAACCTAGCTCCTCCAATTAAGTGTCTGGATACACTTGCCCAAAGCCACTCAGCTTTACTGACTGTTGGCTGGGAAGCCCTCTGCTCGATCTCATACTCAGGGTCTTGGTTCTGCTTACCGTTGTTCCTCTGCCTCTTCCCCACTGTCACAGCTTTGGTCCCTGGGTCCTGAAGGTTCAATATGCAGGGATCTCTGTGTCCAAATGGTGCACTCCATTCCTGGCTCTAATTTGTTGCTGGTGAGATGTCTCTTACTGCTTCTGAGACAGCTCATCATGTACCCATATTAGAGTTCCAAGTTTTACAATCACAATGCGCTGTGTTAACCATATACAACTGAATCATATCATCGTATCAACATCTTCTCTCCCTTCTCTGACCCAGGCTTTTAGTGGTTGTGAGGTTCCAGCTCCAGTGACCTTGGTAAGGTTTTCGAGGATCTGCTGGTGGATTTGAATTTCTGATCTTGTAGTGAGCAGTCCAGTGCTTATCCTATAGCACCACACCAGGACTTCAACCTAGCAGAATGAAAAAAGGTTGTTTGGTGGGAGTTCCAAAGACCACGGGTAAAAGAGCCATGTGAAACAATTCATTGCAGTGCACTGCACGCTGCATTCTAAGAGGCTTATCATTTTTTGGTGTAAAAAGCACATACACACTGGTGGCATTCCCGGGTCTAAATTCCTTAATTGTTTTCTCCTACACTGAGAATCAAATTCCAACTCCACCTCATGGTTAACTAGAAAATGGGCCTTGGATTTTGTTCTTACTTTACATGTCCTCAGTACAACGATTACATGGAGAAATTAAATTCATTGTAACAATAAAAAAAAAGCACGCACACACAAACTATGATCATATACAGAAATGCAAAACAGTAAATAGTCTGATTTTAACTGAAAGTAAAGTAGACACATTTTGGTCATTGTTGTTAAATGCCGTGTAGTTGTTTCTGACCCATAGCAACCCTAAATAGGGTTTCCGAGGAGTGGCTGGTGAGCTTGAACTGCCAACCTTGAAGTTTAAACTGACTTTGCAGTCCAGTTCATTAACCCTCAGCATCACATCAGCAGTAGTCTCCCCCTGCTTTTACCCCTTCACCTCACCTCTTTGAATCCTGAACCTGATCAGAAGCTAAGTTAAACATCTGTAAAATGAGGGTCAGATTAAAGTGTCCTGGCACTAGTCCCAGTCACTGAAACTACAAACTTCAGGGAATGAAGAATCAGTGTGCCCACTGAAGTTGGAAACAGTTCACAAGACACCATAACATTTACCGTCTCAGTATTGTGGTTTGTATCCACAATCTTACCTTGTGACAATTTCTATATTTTTTATGGTAATTTGTCCTAGCTTACTCCCTGAATCCCTATAAAATAACACTAATCCCCTTCCCCAGGGTGACAGTTGGTGGCACAGATCCCCCTGTCTCCTTATCTTCTTCAGAGAAGAAGGAATAAAGCAGACTCTTTTCAACTCCAAATGCCTGTCTCAGAGTCCTCACATCAACGGTAGGCAGAGAACTCAGGTTTTGCCTCACATCAAAATTTAGGAGCTCATTTGGGATCAGCTTCCTTTCCTGTCTGTGACACATGGACCCTGTTGTCTGGGGCCTTCTCCATCTCACCTTTGCCAGCCACGTCCGATCTGGAAGGGGAGGGGAGGCAGTGCTTTTTCGCACTAGCACCTGCAGTTCCCAGTGTAAGTTTGTTTTGGCTGATTGTGTTGTTTAGTTCTTCTGTGTCTTTGTCAAGTTTCTTTCTGGTTCTATCCATTTTTGAAAGTGGTGTATTAAAGTCACCCACTATTATTGTGGATTCATCTATTTCTTTCTTCAAATCTATTAGAGTTTGTTTTATATATTTTGGCGCTCTTTCATTGGGAGCATAGATATTTATTATGGTTATTTCATCTTGTTCAATTGTCCCTTTAATCATGAGATAATGCCCATCTTTATCTATTATGCTGGCTTTTGCCTTAAAGTTTATTTTATCCGAGATTAGCACTGCCACACCTGTTCGCTTTTTATTGCAATTAGCTTGGTATATTTTTTCCCATCCTTTCACTTTTAATCTGTTTCTGTCTCTGTATGTAAAATGTGTCTCTTACAGACAGCATATTGAAGGATCTTGTTTTCTTATCCATTCTGCCACCCTCTGTCTCTTAACAGGTGCATTCAATCCATTTACGTTCAGTGTAATTATTGATAGGTATTGATTAGTTGCTGTCATTGAATTTGTTTTTTTGTGTGTTGCTTCTTTGTTCTGTTTGTCTTTCTCTGTTGAATTCATGATTTTTGTGTTCTTTCTTGTGAGTTTCCTCATAGTTTTAATGTTTTCATATTCTTCTTGGATTCTTATTCTCTTGTTATGTTGTGAAGTGTTAATTTTTTTGAGGTTGCCTTATAGTCCATTGACTTTTCTGTCCATTTAGTGCAATCTATTTTATCCTGTAATCGACCTGACCTTCTCACTGTGTGGATCTCTGTTCCTACGTGTTCACCTTCTTTTGCATTGTATTTGTTTTGGTCATAGACTGACCTCCCAGAGTCTCTGAGTTTATTCTTATAGTTTTGTTTTGTTAACAATTCTTTCTGTTGACTTAATTCAGGGAGGTGCTGCCATGTACGTCTATCTCTGGTTGTTGTCTGTTCTTGTTGGTTCTCAGTCCACAGAACTCCCTTTAGGATGTTTTGTAGTGCAGGGTTGGCTTTGATAAAGTCCCATAGCTTCTGTTTATCCTGGAATGTTTTGATTACACCATCATATTTGATTGATAGCTTTGCTGGATAAAGGATTCTTGGTTGGCAATTTTTTTTTTTTTTTTTTTTACAGGGTTTTATATATGTCTCCCCATTGCCTTCTTGCTTGCATGGTTCCTGCTGAGAGATCTGAGCTTAGTCTGACTTGCTTGCCTTTGTATGTGACCCTTCTGTTTTCTCTTGCTGCTTTCAGAAGCATCTCCTTGTCTATGAGTTTGGAGAGCTTGACTATCATATGTCTTGGTGATTTTCTTTTGGAGTCCACTCTTCCTGGACTTCGTTGGGCTTCTTGTATGTTTATCTTTTCGCTTTTGAAGATGTTAGAGAAATTTTCTTCCAGTAGTTCTTCGACTATTTCCTCTGTGGACTTGTGTGATTCTTCTTGTTCTGTGCTGCCTGGTCAGGGAAGCGCTAGAAGTCTCTCTCCAGTGTAAGTTTGTTTTGGAGAAGACAACACAGTATCCCCCAGATGGTTGACAGCTTGAGTAAGTACTAAATTTTTATCTTTGTTTTTTTCCTTCCTTAATCCAAACAAGCATGCACAAGGTAGGGTGAGAGGCAATCTGGACAAAATGTGCCCGAGGTACTGGCCAAGAAAGAGGGGGTACTGTGCAGTCTTCAAACCACAGGGAGTCGCCTCCAGAATTGAGATCCATCCTTGCCCAAAGGAAGTGTAGGAATAGAGAGTTAGAGTCTCCCTTCAAGAAGGGTCAGAGTTCTCCTACCTTCAAAGTAGGCAGGAGGGGTTGCAAGAATAGGGAGTTAGAGAGTCTCCCTTCTTGAGGAGTCTCCATCTCCCCAAACAAGCATATGCATGGAGTGTATGAGTGAATAAGCAAATGATCTAAGAGTAAGTGGAATTTTCCTATTTATTTTGAATTTTCCTATTTGAATTGTCCTGTGTGTCCTAACATTTTGGATGTTTAGATATCTGTCCTATTTTTGTTTATCTTTTTTTGTCTGTGAACAGGCATCCACATTTTTGGGTTTTCCAACTCTATTTTAGTTTCAGGCTTCGGTTTTAGGACAATCCATAGAATTCCACCTGAGAGGGAAGAGAAGGAGACTTGAGTAGATATTTGAGCAATTGTGGTAGGACATAGGGTAGCTAAAGTGAGCCTCAGAGCTGGTGCAGTGGAAGAAATGTAGGAGGAAAAGTGTCCTAACCATGAGACCGTCATGAGTAGCCACCACCCTTAGTCATGTCCAGAAATTATTTGCTTTTTCTTTATGGACTCCCAGGAAAGAAGGGACACTAACTACAGGTAGTCCTGAAATGGTTGCCTCAGACTTCTGATTGTAATTTTGGGGACCTCTTATGAGCAAGTTCCTGATGGAAAAGTTCCCACAATGCTTGTATTCTAATTCAGTTTAAAGCTGAAGAAAATTAAAACAAATTCATTAAAGCCAAATTATGACTTTTGAGTATATCCCACTGAATTTAATGACCACCCCAAGAATAGATTTGATGTATTAGACACTATAAGGATTGACGACCAGAGGAGTTATGAGATGGCATCAAGAACATCATACATGAAGAAAGTAAAAAATCATTGAGAAGACAGGAAAGGAGGACTTCCGAAAGGATGGTGGGCTAAGCAGACCTGCTATACAGACTTTCTACAACAAAGACAACAAAGACCGAATGAAACAGATACAGAAGACAATCCTGGAACCCTGAGCTTTTGAGGAAAGGTTAGAGCAGTGGATTGAGTGTCTACTGGGAGGCGAAGCTGAGCAGGGGCAGAGAAGGAAGGAGAGTGATGGTGAATAGACTGCTGACCAGATGCGATGTAGGCAGCTTGCACTTCTGCAAGCAACTTTGGAGCAATAGATAGAGATGGGGGTCTGACGGCGCAGATTCACACAGGTGGTGGAAGAAGTGGAATTTCTTTTTGTTTCTCACACCTTCCTGGATACCAGAGGTGAGGCTGGCCTGCACCCTCATCTAAGCCCAGCACAGTACCTGCTGTCTGGGAGTTTGGAACTTTGTTGTTTGAGTCTATAAGAGGCAAGTGTCTGCTGTGCCGCTGTGTAACATGGATACAAGCAGGCTGTGCTCCAGATCTACAGAACCCAGAATTCCTCCAGGCCAGAATTAGATTAACAGGAAGCTTCATAATCAGTCACCCTGCCCCAAGCTGCCCTCTGGTTCTCACAAACACTGAAACTAGTGACCAGAAGGAGCTCCAAGAACTACTTCTGAATTGGATGCCCTGAACATAGAAAACACCTAGGCCTATAGGAACTCCACCTAGGGCTGGAAACTCAGTTGTTGCATTTCTCCTCTACCCACCTCATGAGTTCATTGGCTGGTAGGAGCTTCCCCTGAGTTTTCTCTTCTTTGGGGATAACGACTGCACTAGTTTGTTTGTTTATGTTTGCCTTGTGTTGTTTTGTTGGTTTATTCTTTCTTTTCCTACTTCCTGTCTTTCCCTTTCCTTGATTTTTACCCTTTCTATCTCTACTTTTGTGTTTTCTTTTCTTCTGTTTCTCAGTTCCATCTTCTTAACCCTTTTTTCTCTTCATTTTTCTTTACAACTCTCCAGCCTCTTTTCTCTTTTCACCTTACCTCTCTCTTTTTTGTTTTTTTCCTCTTCCTTCTATTTTCTCTTATTTTCCCTGTGTACAGCTCTATTATGCTACTCCTTTTTTCTCTTTTTATTTATTATATAATTTTTTTCTTGTCACTGTCTATTTTTGTTTCTTTTTTCTTTTCTTTTATTCTACTTTTACTTTTATTTATTATATAATTTTTTTCTTGTCACTGTCTATTTTTGTTTCTTTTTTCTTTTCTTTTATTCTACTTTTACTGTCATTTGCTTGTTTTTTTTCCTCTCTCTGTTTTTGTTTGTTGTTCTATTTTGTTTTCTTGTTTGTGTTTTCTACTCTTGCCCCACCCAACAAGATACAGGAACCATTCCCGTACAGATCAGTCATAACCATATCGTCTGTAGCTCAATCCACTGGATAAGAGCCAATAACAGATCCGATATCACTTGTTTTATGATAGACATCAGCCAATACCAGCCAAACCCACCTTAAGCTGAGCTGCATGAATGGTGAACAGAAAATGGTACATGTTTCCATTCTTTAATCACACCCACCAGGAGACAGTTGGTGAGAGCCTAACTAAGACACATTATACATACAATCATCAATTAAACACAATCCAACATCATAATGTCTCAAAGACAACAGAAGATTTTGGTTCACAGGATAAGACAAGAGAGTGACTCAAACAAATGACCAAGGTGCAGAACCAGAAAACATTTCTGAGGAAGAAAATGTAATGTAACCACATGAGAAAGAATTCATAAGAATGGTATTTATCAACCTACAAACGACTAACAGAGATTGAGGAAAGCAAGAAGAAAATTTAAAAAACTTTAGAAGGGTTTATGTAAATGCTAAAAACAACAAGAACAAACTGATAAAATAAATGCAAAATTTGAAACAATACACAACTTTTTAATAGCAGTCCAGAAGGTTAATGCTAAGATCTCAGAAATGGAAACTGCATTAAAAAGGCAATGGAATAGATCTGATCAATAGAAGCTTGAGCTAGTAACCTTGAAGTTAAATCTTTCAATACTAGTGAGGTGGAAGAAGAATCTGAAAAACGAGTGCAAAAATTGGAAGAAAGTCAGATTTATGTGGGACAGATGAAGAGGAATAATTTATGGGTGATTGGAATTCCATAACAGGAAGAACCAATAAAAAGCACTGTGTTAAAGTGAATAGAGGCAAATGTTGTCAACTGATGGTATGTAGAAGGGTTTGCAATCATTGTAATGACACAAAGTATATGACTTATTGAATGTGGGACTGATGATCTGTTCAGTGAACCTTCACAAGAAAATTCGCAATAAAAAGTTGAAACAAAAAAAAAAGACTTGAAAGAAAGAAAAGACCAAAATGCAAGTCAGAAGAGCCTCTGAAATGTGCTCTTGACCACAGAGAAGGGAAAAATGATGACGTAAAAGCGCTGAACAGAAAATTTCAAAGGACAGCTTGAGAAGATGAAATATAATGAAATGTGTAAAGATATGGAACTAGAAAACCAAAGACTTATCATTTCTCAAGCTGAAAGAACTGAAGAAAAACTTCAAGCCTAGCGTTGCAATATTGAAGGATGCTAGGATAGGCACTGGACTGCTAACCACAAGATTGGTGGTTCAAATCCACAAGCCACTCTTTGGAAATCTGATAAGTTGGAACTGATTCTATGACACTTCACAACAACATGGGCAAAATATTGAATAATGCAGAAAACATCAAAAGAAGATGGAAGGAACACACAGTCATGGTACCAAAAAGAATTGGTTCAACCATTTCAAGGGGTAACATATGATTAAGAATTAATGGTATTGAAGGAAGAATTCCAAGCTTCACTGAAGGCATTAGCGAAAAAGAAGGCTCCAGGAATTGGCAAAATACAAATTGAAGTGTTTCAACAAAATGATACAGTGTTACAGACCCTCAAACCCCTGTGCCATATCTACCTGACCAACTGATTGGAAGAGATCCAAATATGTGATTATTCCAAAGAAAAAAGACCAAATGGAATACAGAAGTCATCAAACAATATAATTAATATCACATGCAAGTAAAATTTTGTTGACTATAATTCAAAAACGGTCATAGCAAATACAATTCAAAAATGGCTCTAGCAGTGCACTGACAGGGAGCTGCCAGAAATTCAAGCTGTATTCTGAACAGTAGGGGAACAAAGCATATCATTGCTGATGTAAGACAGATCTTGGCTATGAGCAGAGAATACCAGAATGATGTTTATTTGTGATTTATTGCCTTTTCAAAGACATTTAACTGTATGGATCATAGCAAACTATGGATAAAGATGGGTATTCCAGAACACTTCATTAGGAAATTGTACATAAACCAAGAGGCATTGGTTCAAAGAAAACAAAGGGATACTGAGTGGTTTTAAGTCAGGAAAGGTGTGTGCCAGGCTTGTATCCTTTCACCATACTTATTATATATGCTGAGCAAATAACCCCCCAAAATGGATTATATGAAGAAAAATGTGACATCACAACTGAAGGAAGACTCATTAACAATATGCAATATGAAGATGACATAACATTG
>NW_006408521.1:1761861-1779451 GCF_000296735.1 Chrysochloris asiatica
CACTCTGAGGAATAAGGTGTGCCTGATCCAAGCCCTGGTATTTTGAATTCACTCATATGCATGTGAAAGTTGGACAATGAATAAGGAAGATTGAAGAAGAATTGATGCATTTGAATTATAGTTTTAGAGAATATTGAAAGTACCGTGGACTGTCAGTAGAATGAACAAATCTGTCTTGGAAGAAGTACAGACAGAATACTTCTTACAAGTGAGGATTATTATTTTTGTTTAGTGCCCTCTAGTCAGTTCCGATTCATAGTGATGTTTTTTAGGGTTTCTGAGGAGCAGTTGGTGAGTTTGAACCGCCAACCTTACATTTCAAACTGACCTTGTTGTCCAGTGCTTATCCTATAGCCTCACATACTTTGAACATGTGGCCCGGTGGAATCAGTCCCTGGAGAAAAACACCAGCTTGTTAAAGTGTAGGTGCAGTGACAGCAACAATAGGGTCAAATATAACAATACTGAGGATGGGGCAGGAGCAGGCAGTGTTTGTTTTGTTGTGTATAGGCTTACTATGAGGACACCTAACAATAACAACATCCATCAATAGGGGCTATTTAAAAAATAACAGAAGACGCCATAGGAAACCAAGAAAACATTCCGTGCAGCTCCCTCTTAGGCTGCATACTAGAAAATTGGAAAAGCTTGTTATGGGCCTGTGACAAAAAAACAAAACAAAAAACAAACATTTTTTTGTTTGTTTATAATTTTACCTGGCCCAAATACTCCTTTGACTTGGGGGAAACGACCCAGAAATGATTCCTTGGTTTACCCAGCTATTTTACAGTGAGAGTTGTTTTGCAAGACACTGGAGAGTTGAATGAAATCCCATGTATACAAGCATTTATTTCGCTGTATCACAATAAAGCCCCTGAAAAGAAGTGTACTAGTTTGCTCCAACAGGAAAAGTCAGAGAAAACTAAGCCAGTGCTGCAAGACTTTTTTGAGGGGTAGTTCTCATTGGCTCTTGGGGGTGGGGGAAGCATCTTTATCCCACCTCTGTATTCCAGAGCACCTGTGACCACCCTAGAATCAGCATTTGCCCCTTCTTCTGCACAGGTGAAATTTGGTTCTCTGGAAACTTTGGAGCCAGATTCTTCAGCTCCAGAAGGTAAAGTCTCCCCATCTCATACAAGATTTGGGCAGTAGGTAGGCTGTGATTGAACAAGGCAATTCCCCTTAAGGGAGGTCCCTGTAGGCACTGACAAAGAGGAAAGACTCTGTGGATGCCTGCTTGTTCACATTCCCTTCGCCATCTCAGACTTAAAGAAATGAAGAAACCGTACGCTGACTATTAGGGCAACCCAACCAAGATGGACACTCTATTCTCCTCTGTGTTTTCTACCCATCAATATAAGCACTGGACTGTGAAGCACAAAATTCGCAGATCAAGCCTGCCAGCTGCTCCCCATGAGAAATGAGACTTTCTGCTTCCTCGAAGATTTAAAGCCTCAGAAATCCTGAATTGACTAGATGGCATTTAACAACAACAACCTACCCGGGCTGATGTTTGTTGTTGTTGTTGACCACCATCGAATTGGTTCCAACTCATACCAACTCTATATAGGGTTTCTGAGGAGCGGTTGGTGAGCTTAAAACACTGACCTTGTGGTTAGCAGTCTAGTACTTATCCTACAAAGCCATTCCAGGACTCAGGCCCTATTAAATCCCTTGCTCACTGTGAAAGAATGGTAGATGGTGTTAGAGCAAGCAAGGGAAAAAACTGACAAAATGCATGACCAAAATGCAATGAATGCTTATCAGTTATCCCTGGGTCCAAGGCTGTTCCTCAGAGAGACCCCAGATGGAATCCCAATCAGGAAGATGGGAACAACTGGCTTAAAAATTACTGCGAATGTATTATAACAGGCCTCCAGAAGAGGGTGCCAAAGACCAAGAATCTCCAGAAAGTTTAGGAAGCCAGATGAGAACCCCTTTTCCTACCTGGAAAGGGTCCCAGAGGCCTAGTCAGCACATTGACGTAGACTCCTAACTACCCGCCAATACCTTTCTTATAAACTTCATCTCCCAGGGTGCTCTCAAGATCAGATACAAACTCCTCAAACTGGAGCACTCTGGGAGATGAAGTTAACATGGCCATTCTTCAGCAGAAACCCTTTTATGAGGCTTTAAGAAGGGAGGGGCCAGCCTCCCTGGAAAGGGCCTCAGGATATCAAAAGGCTTTAATGGGATGGAGGACAAACTGATAGTAGCTGCTTCCCTAGTTATACCTGACTCAAGAAAGCCCTTTGATCTGTTTGTACATGAACAAAAATAGGGTCTGGGAGGAGTAGTGATTTGCCTAGATTTGGGAAGCCTCCAAGATACATGTAGTTTACCTTTCCAAACAGTTGGAAGAGACAATGAAAAGATGGTCAGCCTGCCTGAAAGCTGTAGCTGCCACCTGTGAGCACTTGCAAGAAGCCGAGAAATTTACCTTGGAACAGCACACCACAGTACATACCTCAAAAGTGTACAGCCCTTATTGGATCAGAAAGGTGGGTACTGGAGAGCTGCAAGAAGAATGGAAAACTATCAGGTCGTCCTCCGAGATAACACAAACATCAGATTTCAAGCAGTCTCTTTACCCTGCCACCCTCCTGCAGGTGGGGGGGGGGGGGTGTCTCTCCATGTCTGACTGAAGATGACTGAAGAATTGGACTTCAGCACACTTGATCTCAGCAACCAGCTGCTCAAGAGTCCCAACCTCACCTCGTTACGTTGACTGACGTAACAGCTTCATGGATCATGGGAAAACACCGAGCCAGGTAGTAGGGTAACATTACCAGAGACTATTGAAACTGTAGCGCTGCCCCCCAGTACCGTGACACAAAAGGCAGAATTAAAACCGCCTTAACTAGGGCCCTTTTCCTATGCAAAGCAAAGCTTGTTAATGTCTACACAGATAGTAAATTTACAAATTTTATGTTGCATGCAAACTGGATAATTTAATGATGACTCAACATAAGTTAAAATATGAATCACAAATTTTACAAATATTGGAGGCTGTGCAGGAACAGGCTGTGTTAGCTGTCCTGTATTGCCCCCGCTACCAGAAGAATAACGCTAAAGAAGCTGAAGGAAACTGACATACAGACAAAACCGTCAAGGGCGCAGCTTGGCTCTCACCCTTGCAAACTCTGGTCCTAACTCCTAACCGAATAGTACCCTGAAGTTCTTGAGAGAGCAGGTGACTGGGAAAATAGAAGCTTGCCAGATGAAATGGAAGTGCTTCAGATAACAGAGGAAGGGTGGATTCACAGTTCCAAGGGGCTCATCTTCCCTTGGAACTGTGAATCCAACTAGTAGCTGAAGTGATTAAGGCTTTCCACCAGCGTACCCATTATGGAAGAGATGCCTTTTAACGCTGCTCCAAAAGTGTGCTTTTGGGCCAAACTTCGCACAAACTATCTAACACATCATACAGTGGTACTCAATCTGTCTTCAAAAGAAGCTTCTTCTATAAAAGGGAGGTCCAACACAGGGGACTTGAATTAGGAGAAGATTGGCAGGTCAACATCACAGTCATGTCCAAAGTCCCTGGGAATTTCAAGTACCTCCTGGTATTTGTAGATACCTATACTGGGTAGGTAAGGGGCATTGGTGGCATAGTGGGTTACAAATTGGTCAGCAGTTTAAATCCATCAGTTACCCCGTGGGAGAATGCTAGGGCTTTCTGCTCTGGTAAAGATTTATAGCTTCAGAAAACCTATACAGAGTCACTATGAATTACAACCAACTTGATGGCTCACAACAACAACATATCGGGTGGGAAGAATCCTCTACTTGCAGGACTGAGGCAACTTCTGAAGTCTCCAAGGCCCTCTTGATAGAGCTTATCCCAAGGTTCAGCTCCCTCCATCCATTCAAAGTGATAATGGTAATATTTTGTGGCCAGAATAACTCAAGATGTAAGTAAAGCCTTGGGCGTTGAATGGAAGTTACACACCTGCTAGAGACCCTAATCCACTGAAAATACAAAACGATGAACCACACCCCAATGAAGATGATGGGAAAACCTTGCTATGAGACTAATTTAATTTGGGACCTTGGGCTTCCCTTGCCTTACTCAGAATCACAGTTGCTCGTAGAACCAGGCTCAAATTGAGTCCCTACGAAATGACATACATGAAACCATTCCTTAAGAGAGATGGGAAAGGCAGCTTAAATCCAATGTTAACCACTGAGTTAGAACAAAGGAAACATCTAAGATCCTTGGGAAGAACCATGTTGTTGTCATTGTTGTTAGGTGCCGTCTAGTCTGTTCCTACTCATAGTGACCCTATACACAGCAGAATGAAACACTGCCTGGCCCTGCACCATCCTCACAATTGTGAAACTTGAGCCCTTTGCTGGTGCTGCTGTGCTAATCCATCTCACTGGGGGTCTTCCTCTTTCTCGCTGACCTACCACTTTACCAAGCATGATGTCCTTCATGGACTGGACGCTTCTAATAATAAATCTGCAGTATGAGAAACAAAGTCGTGCAATCCTGGCTTCTAAGGAGTATTCTGACTGTACTTCGTCCAACACAGCTATGTTTGTTCTTCTGGCCATCTAAGATACTTTTCATATTCTTCTCCAACATCATAACTCAAATGCATCAGTTCTTCTATGGTCTTCCTAAATCACTGTCCAAGTTTCATATGTATACGAAGCTATTGAAGTATTAATACCATGGATGGGCCAGGCGCAAACTGATATTTTTGCCCTTGAACACTTAGCGAGGTCTTGTGCAGAACATTTTCCCAATGCAGTATATCATTTGATTTTTTGATGGCTGCTTCCTAAATGTTGATGGTTGATCAGAGCAAAATAAAATCTTTGACAACTTTAGTCTTTTCTCTATTTATATCACGATGTTATTTATTGGTCCATTTGTTAGGATTTTTGCTTTCTTTGCTTTGAGAAGCATTCCAAACTGAAGGATGTGGTCTTTGATCTTCATCAGTACATATTTTAAGTTCTTTTCACTTTTCAGCAAGCAAGATTTTATCATCTGCATATTGCAGGTTGTTAACGAGTCTTCCTCCAATCCTGATGCCACATTCTTCATAATCCATATTTTCAGATTATTTGCTCTGCAAACAGATTGAATAAGTATGGTAAAAGAATACAATCCTGTTGCACACATTTCCTGATTTTAGACCATTCAGTGTCCCCTTGTTCTGTTTGAACCACCGCCTCTTGTTCTATGTATAGGTTCCTTATGAGCACAATGAAGTGTTCTAGAATATCCATTTTTCAGAATGTTATCCACAACTTCTCATGATTCACACAGTTAAAATCCTTTGCATAGTCAATAAAGTACAGGTAAACATCTGGTATGGCACTGCAGGATAACGGAACCGACCTCAAGGTCGGTTTGAACCTCAGGGTTGGTGGTTCCTCGGTAATCCTAAACAGGGTTGCTATGAGTTGGAACTTATTCAGTGGCACTTAACCACAACAAACATCTTTCCGGTATTCTCTGCCTTCACTGAAGACTCATCTGATGTCAGCAATGCTACCCCTTATTCCAACCCTTCATTTGGCTTGATCCTCTGAAAGTTCCCTGCCAATGTGCTGCTATAGTGATTTTTGAGTTATCTGTATCAAAATTTTACTTGCTTGTCTTATTAATCATATTTTCTAATGATTTTAGTAATCCATTGGGCCACCTCTCTTTGAAATATGCACAAATATGGATCTCTTTCCATCAGTTGGCCAGGAGCTGTCTTCCAGATTTCTTGGCAGATAAGATTAGTGAGTGTCTCCAATGTTTGTTGAAAGATTTCAATTTACAGTCCATAAACTCCTAGAGCCTTTTCTTTGCCAATACCTTCATGCACCTTGAACTTCTTCCTTCAGTACCATTGGCAAACATCTGCCAGCTCTTGAAATGGTTAAACATCGAAATTTCTTTTTGGTATAGTGACTCTATGTAATCCTTCTATCATCTTTTGATGCTTTCTGTGTCATTCTGTATCATTTACTCATAGACATCTTCAATATTGCAAGATGATGCTTGAAATTTTTCTTCAGCTTTAGGAATGCTAAGATGCTCTTTCCTTTTGGTTTTCTGCCTTCAGATCTTTGCACATTTCATTATATTTGACTTTGTCTTCTCAAGCTCCCCTTTGAAAATTTCTGTTCAGTTCTTTTACCTTCTAATTTCTTCTGTTTGCTTTAGCATGTCTCTACTGGAAACCAAATTTGAGAGTCTCTTCTGACATCCATTTTGGTCTTTTCCTTCTTTATTGTCTTCTTAATGACTTTTGCTTTCTTCCTCTATGATGTTCTTGATGTCATCCCACAACTCATTTGGTCTTTGGTCACTCGTGTCTAAGGCATCAGATCTGGTCTTGAGATGATGTCTAAATTCAAGTGGGATATGTTCAAGGTCAGCAGCTCTGATTGCATAGTGGATTATGAGTTGAGCTGCTAACTGCAAGGTCAGCAATTTGAACCTACCAGCTGCTCCATAGGAGAAATATGAGGCTTTCTGCTCCTGTAAAGATTTACAGCCTCAAAAACCCTCTACAGGGTCACTATGAGTAGGAACCAACTCCACAGTACATAATCAACATGTTGAAGTACATAATCAACATTTTGGCTCTGGTTTTAATCTTTAGTTTCAGCCTGTACTTGCATATGAGCAATTGATGGTCTGTTCCATAATCTGTCATTGGCCTTGTTTTAACTGATGATATGGAACTTCTCCAGCATCTCTTTCCACAGATGTCGTCAGTTTGAATTCTGTGTATTCCATACAGTAAGGTCCATGTGTATAGTCATCTTTCAATCTTTCATGCTGTTTAATAAAGATATTTGCTATGAATAAATCAATGATTGCTCTTGCAAAATTCTCTCATGTGATCATAGTCCAGAACTGTTTCTATGACTAAGGCCATATTTTCCAACTACTGATCCTTCCTCTTTATTGCCAATCTTTGCATTCCTATCACTAGTAATTATCAATACATTTGATTGCATGCTTTATAAATTTCACACTGAAGAAGTTGGTAGAATTCTTTAATTTCATCATCACTGGCTTTAGTGGTTGGTATGTAAATTTGAATAATAGTGATATTAACTTGTTACTTGTAGATATATGGATATTATGCTATCACAGACAGTGTTGCATGCACTTCAAGATAGATCGTGAAATGTTCTTTTTGATGCTGCATGTGATGCCATTCCTCTTCAAATTGCCATTCCTGGCATAGTAAACCATGTGGTTTTCAGATTCAGAATGGCCAAAGCCAATTCATTTCAACTCTCACTAATAACTCGGATCCGATGTTATTTGTTCCATTTCATTTTTGACAGCTTCCAATTTACTGCATTCATACTTCTTACATTCCATGTTTCATTATTAATGGATATTTACAGCTATTTCTCCTCATTTTAAGTTGTGCTCCATCAGCAAATGAAGGTCCAGAAAGTTTTACTCCATTCGTGTTATCAAGGTCAACTCTACTTTGAGGAGGCAGCTCTTACCCAGTCATATTTAGAAAGCTACCTGAGGAACTCATTTTATGGTACTGCCAGCTCTGTCTGACAATATACTGGTGCTCTTCATAATGTTTCAATATTCTGGTGCCGACAGTGTTCCACTGTTATTCATAAAGTTTTCCATGCCGAAATGTTTGGAAGTAGTCTTTCTTGTTACCTAGTCTGTCTTAGTCTGAAAGCTCACCTGAAACCTGTATACAATGGGTGCTACTACTGGTATTTAAAAATACCAGTGGCATAACTTCCAGAATCACAGCAACACGCAAACACCATAGTTTCAGTCTCAACTCATAGCAACCCTGTGGAGGGTTTCCAAGGAATGGCTGGTGAATTTGAACTGCCAGCCTTGTGATTCAAATCGACCTTGCAGTCCAGTGCATGATCCTGCACCATTAGAGAGACGTAGACAAAAAATAACAATGAGATATCATCTCACACCAACATTAATAGTGAAGTTAAGGAAAAAAAGCAGAAAGCAACAAATGCTGGTGAGGATGTGGGGGACCCTCTTGCACTGCTGGTGGGGGGACTGTAAAATGCTTCAACAACTCTGGAAAATGGTTATGACCCAACAACCCCTCTACTTGGTGTAGATCCACAAGACACTTGAGCCAGGACATGAATAGATACATGCACACTGATGTTTATCACAACACTATTCATAATAACAAAAAGATGGAGACAGCTTAAGTACCTAGTAATGAAAGAATGGAGAACCACACTTTGGTACATACACACAATGGAATATTATGCAATATTGAAGAATGATGATGACTCTGTGAAACACCTCACAACATGGATGAACCTGGAGGACATTATGCTGGGTGAAATCAGTCAATCACAAAAGGACAAATATTATGTGAGACCATTATTATAAAAACTTAAGAAAAGATTTTCACACTAAAAGAAACATTCTTTAATGGTTATCAGGAGTGGGATGGAAGGCAGAGTAATTCACTGGCTAGAGTAATTCACATGTCAACTCGGGTGATGAGGAGGACACGACCCAAGAAGATGGATGGTGTTAGAAGAATGATGAAGATAGTTGAAGACACAAGGAGGTGTATGGGCTACAGGGAATAGAGGTAAATCGAGATGTATAAACAACTTTTGAATAACAGTGTTCTGTATGTAGATACATGGATTGAGACATGAGATGAATGGCTAACGGAGGAAGAGTGGAATATATATATATATCCCATAAATATATAAGAGTTTGAAGGATAATATTTGCACATGAGTATTACCTTTCCTGCACATACAGCTATGAATGTGGTGGAACATGCAGCAGGCAAAATGATGACTTCTTAGATATTATGAAACATCTTAAGGCAATGAGTTCCTGGGCATGGGGGTTCAGGACGGTAGTCTCAGGGAACACCATGGACAATTGGTATAACACAGTCCACACAGACAATGTTCTTCTTTCTACTTTGGTGAGTACCCTCCGAGATCTTAAAAGTTCATGAGTGGCCACATAAGGTGCATCTATTGATCTCTCCATTTGCAGAAGAAAGAATAATGGAAAGACATGAAGAAATTTGGAATAAATTAATTCAAATGGACCAAGGGTACATGTGAACATCAGTCTCTGTGTCTCTGTAACCAGAAGAACTAGACAGTGCCCAGCTACCACTACCAGCTGCTCTAAAAGGGAACACATTAGAGGATCCTGGATAGAGTATCAGAAAATATGGAACACAACTCAAAATTGTTTAAAACAACAACAAAAAAAGACCAGGCTTACTGGTCAGAATGAGACTGGAGGAACCTGAGACTAAGGCCCTTGAGTGCCCTTCATGTTTGGCAAGGAACTCACCCTCGTGACCCAATTTTCAGCCAAGCAGTAGATAGGTACATAGGGGAGGGTAACAACACTAGTAAGGTATGCTTACCATGGAATGGTCAGTTATTCAAAATTCAAAGTGCAACATTGTCCTAAGGACAAAATTGAGAAGGAATGAGAAGGTGAGAGGAATGCAAATAGGAACCACAGAGAGGAAGTGGGATAACTGTTGTTGTTGGAGGGGATTGCAATCTGAGATGAAACAAAGTGCATGATTTGTTGAATGTAAAACTGATTATCTTGGCTGTAAACCTTCACTCAATTCACAATAAAAAACTTTAAAAAAAGAATATTCTATATGGAAAAACGACTTTTTGTTTTTGTATGATGTTGTTGTTTTTAAGCGCTGTCAAGTATATGTAAAGGGTTTCCAAGTTTGAACCACAAGGTCGACAGTTCAAGCTCCCTCTCTGCTCCTCAGAAACCCTATACAGGGTTGCTATGGGATGGAAATGACTTGATGACACGTAACAACAACAAATCTTTGCAGGACCACAAAGCTTTGTCTTTCTCTCTCAAAATTGCTGGTGTTCTCAAACTGCTGACCTTGTGGTTCATAGTCCAGTGCTGATAGTACAGAGTCATATGATAGATAATATTAAGAATGCCATTTAAATATATGATCATTGAACTTATAGAGCTTAACTAAGTTTGATTCCAAAACTGATGCTACTAAATTTTATTCTGTACTATTTGTGAAGTGAACATAAATACCAAAAATAACTAGAGAGATGGACAGATTCAGGAAAATGTAGAAATTTTTAAGATTTAGGTTTTTCCTAAAGGAAATAGCAAGTCATTGAATAGTTTTAGCCACAGGAGTTGCAAAGTCTACTCAACATCTAAAGAAAGTGACAAGAATGGATGCAAGGTAAGAGGATCCAAGATGGTGGACTGGGCAGATACATCATCTATACCCTCTACAACAAAGACTGAAACATACAAGTGAAACGAATATGGATAAAAATCCTGGAATCCAGAGCTTCAAAGAGAAGGATAAAGAAGTTGGTCTACTACCAGTGAGAGAGGGAATGAATGAAAATAGTGAATAAAGAGACTTTACTTAGCAGTGAAATGCCAACCGGCACAAAGCTGCCATTTTGAATTATTGTAAGCAGCAGTCTGACTAGAGCAGGAACCAGATAATACCAGCTCTGCTTGTCCAGGATTGCACCAGGACCCACATAGCTGTTGGACGACCAGAGAGATATGGTCTTCCTTATCTTGCACAACTTCCCTTTGACCAGGGCATAGTCTCCCCCGACACCCATTCACCTGGTGTTGGTTAAAACCTCTTGGATTGTCAGCATTGTGTTACTTCTCTTCCTATTTCTTTTTCTTTCTTCTTAGTTCCTCTCCACCTTTTTTTCCTTCCTCTTCCCGTGTTCTTTTTCTTTTTTTGATCCCATGGAGTGGGTGCCCCTCTTGAGCACCCCTCCTCGGCCCTCCCTGCTTGGAGGTGTGTTCTTCTGCAGAGTGGGGGCTGAATTCTCACTGGGGTTACGTGGGTCGGCTTACACTTTCCCCAGTACTGTACTGCTTTCCATTTTTATTTCTTGTTTTTCCTTCTTACTTCTTCTTTCTTCTCACCACCTGTTTCTCTCTCTCTCTTTTTTTTTTTTTTTTGTTCTTCCCTCTCCCCTTTTGATTCTGTAAAGTGAGTACCTGCCCCTTTGCCTCTGAGATCATCAGTGTTCCCCAGATAATGGAAAAGCTCAATCACATCAGTCAGAACAAGACCAGAGGCCAACTATGGAACTGATCATCAATTGCTCCTATGCAAGTTTGAGTTGAAGCTGAAGAGAATTAAAGCTCTTCTGGCGTGGCTCTGTGGGCTAATGTGTTAGACTGCAAAGTTGTTTGAACTGCAAAGTCAGTGGTTCAAGCTCACCAGCTGCTCCTTGTAAACCCTATACAGGGTTGCTGTGGGTCGGAATTGACTTGATGGCACTTAACAACAATAACAACTTGAGAACCAGGGCGTCCTGGTGTGGTGCTGTCGGATAAGCACTTGACTGCAAGATCAGTTTGAACTGCAAGATCGGCAGTTTAAACTCACTAGCTGCTCCTTAGAATCTATATAGGGTCGTTATGAGTTGGAACTGACTCGACGGTACTTAGCAGCAACAAGACCAATAAGAGCCAGGTATGACTTTGCGTGTATCCAAGCTGAATTTGGAGACCATCTGAAGACTGGATTTGATTACTGAGTACTAATGACTGAAGACCAGAGTTGTGGGATGACATCAAGAACAACATGTGTGAAGAAAGCAAAAGGTCATTGAAAGGTCAGGAAAGGAAGAAAAGCAAAGTGGATATCAGGAGAGACTCTGAACCTTGTTCTAGAACATACAGAAGCTAAAGCAATTGGAAGAAATACTGAAGTAAAAGAGGTAAACAGAAAATTTCAAAGGACACTTCAGGAAGACTGAGTATTATAATGAAATGTACAAAGGCCTGAAGTCAGAAAATCATCAGGGAAGAACACGCTCAGAATTTCTCAAGCTGAAAAAAACTGAAGAAAAACTCAAACTTCAGGTTACAACATTGAAGAATTTATGAAAGCAAATATTGAACAACACAGGAAGCATCAAAAGAAGATAGAAAGAACGTACAGTCATTGTACCAAAACAAAACAAAAACTCCCTTTCAGTAGATTGGCTGCTTATAGCAGATCTCATCATGGAAGGGATGACATTATATTAGATTTCATCATGGGGAATGGCTGCATCATAACTCTCCTATCACTAGAATCATGGCCATGATAAGTTGACACACAAAGTTAATCACTCATAGAGACTTCCATTCTCCTGAGTTTTGTCATATAAATGTCATGCCATAGGGCAGAGACAAACACCTTCAAGGAAAAAGTGTAAAGCAAGGTTTATTGAGGAAAATTTAAAAGTTTTGGTTCATTGTCTGTGGGGGCCCTAAGAGAGGGGTGCTGGTTGCAGCATGGAAAGTGCTTCATGAGAAGAATTCTGACCTGGTACCACTTAACATTTTACGGAGGCCAAGGGAAGGGAGCAGGAAACTTCTGGCTGTGTACCAGGAAAGCTTTCTGATGAAGCGAAATGGCCTTGCTGGAAATGGTAATGTTTAGAGGCTGAAACTCAATTGTTTAAGGGATTTAGTATGCGTTAGTGACCTTGTGGTTGTGGTTTGGTGCTGTGTGTTAATGCGCTGGACTTCAAAGTCAGTTTGAACAGGAAAGTCAGTGATTCAAACTCATCAGCCACTCCTCAGAAACCCTGCACAGGGTCGCTATGAGTCAGAACCAACTCAATGGCACTTAACAACAACAACAGTGACCTTGTGGACCCTGTGGACTTAACAACAACAACAACCACCTGGGATGATGCAGGAGCACCACCAGACGACAAAAAACAACACGGGCGGTGCAAAAAAACCACCAGCTCCTCAGAAAAAAGACAAAACAGGACTACGAAGAAGGACCAACAACACGACAACAACAACAACAACAGTGACCTTGTCGTTTTTCAACTGAGCCAGTTCAGTCTACTGAGCAAACTCATTGATAAACTACCCAAAGGACAGATAGATGAGGAATAGGAGGGGGGGGAAGGTCATCCAGTAGTCATATGATCTGCATCTTTTTGGGAATGTAGACATCCCAACACAGCTGCTTTATTTGAATGGATATGTCTGTCTTTTGTTTGTTTCATTCATTTCTATCTTATTTCCTCTCTTATTACTTTAATTTACATATTTCTAGGTTGTACCACCAAATGGTAACAGATATAACTCTCTTTCGAAAAGAAATGGACTACTCTAGAGTACTTTGGACCTGTCCTTTCCAGAACTCTAATTTCCTGTCCATTTGAAAGATAGTGCTCCTACGTGCTCCGTCTGAGAAAATGTAAGAATCACATTGTTATCTTGAGCATCCATGGTGATAATCAGTAGCGAGAACATCCCAGGGTAACAAAAAGGCCCTCTAGTCTCTGATTGTATCATCTTTTCTCTGTTTGCTACTCTGAACTTAATCCAGAGATTGGAATTGAGACAATGAGTCATGAGGCTTGATGGGTGTAGATAGTGGTGATGTTGTTTAAAAGGACATCTAAGGCTTCTTGTAGAAGGCTTTCATTTACCACTTAGTGGAATCTGTCTTTCCAGTAACGACTATACTGGGAGCACTGTCAGATTCTGAAACTCTATTCCTCTGCATGTTCAAGACCCTGCCTGAGAGGCTCAATGACAGCAGCATGTAAAAGCCAGCTCTGCTGTGGGGCTAAGAAGAGAAGGATGAAGAGGCTGCTTCTGGCTTTTAGTGAAGACCACAGAAGATGATCATAGGAGCATAATGAAGGGAAGGGTCTAGAAGCAGATAGTTGGCAGGAAAAATGAGGTCAGATGTGGTGTACTAGCAAGCACATAAATTCCTGACTGTGTGATTAGGCATAAATGACTTAATCTCTCTCTGCTTCATATTTCTATCTGGAAGCAGTGTTGATGATTATAACAATACCCATAATAAGTACCCCATAGTGTGTTTGTGAATATTAAACGATTAAAGAAATATTTCTTGAGTATCTGCTATGCAGAAGCCAAAGTAATATTATGACTATAAATATGATTATCCAGAACGTCATGGGACAAGATTGGAGATTGGGGTTTGAGCACTAATGTCTAACTGAAATACCTTTATTAGCCAATTCTACCCCTTTAAAGTCTCCCTTTATAATGTAATAACAATAACCATATACTTTTATTTATTCTACCCTCTATGAAGTAGGCAGGAAGATATGAAGAACCCTCTTTTTTAGGGTAAAGAGAAAACCCATTGCAAGTAGTGCTCACAGAGACCCTCTAGGACAGAGAAGACCTGTCCCATAGGGCTTGCAAGCATGTCATCTTTACGAATGCAGACTGTCCCATCTTTTTCCTGTGGAGCTGCTGGTGGGCTCAAATAATGACAATGGGGGACAGGGATTTATTTTTGTCATTGTGGGGAACAAGCTGGGAGGTGACTAGGGATAGGTAGTAATTTCTGCAGGAGGATAGCTAAGCTGAGGCACAAAATTGGGGGTGTCTTTTGCAGTACAACTGCAGGGATTGGGCACCTAGGGGAGAAAAGGCAGCCACCCAACCAATTCCTGCTCATCTTTCAAGACTTAACTGCTGACACCTCACTTTTTATTAGAGATTAGTATTGCCACTCTTGCTCATTTTTTATTGCAAATAGCTTGGTATATTTTTTCCATGCTTTAATTTTTAATCTATTTTTGTCTTTGTATGTTAGGTATGTCTCTTTTAGACAGCATATTGAAAGATCCTGTTTTCTTATCCATTTGTCACTCTCTGTGTCACACTCAACATTTAATCTGTTGACATTCTGTGTAATTATCAATTGTTGTTGTTGTTGTTAAGTATCGTGGAATCGGTTCTGACTCATAGTGACCCTGTACAGAGATTCCGAGGCTGTAAATCTTTACGAGAGCAGAACACCTCATCTTTCTCTCACAGAACCGCTAGTAGTTTCGGATTGCTGACCTTGAGGTTGGCAGTCTGACTCGTAACTACTACGCTACCAGAATTATCAATAGGTGTGAATTAATTGCTGTCAGTATGTTTTGTATGTATGTGTGTTACTGCTGGTTTCTGTGTTCTGCCTGCCTTCTTGTGCTGAGTTAACTTTGGGGGGTTCTTTTCTTTTTGGTTTCTTCATAGTTTTAATGTTAACATGTTCTTCTTGGATTTTTCTTTTTTTTTGGATATTTTGTGAAGTATTAATTTTCTTTGTTGTTGTTGTTGTTAAGTGCTATTGAGTCAGTACTGACTTATAGCGACCTTTTGCACAGCAGAATGAAATACAGCCTGGTCCTGGGCCAACCTCACTATTGTTGCCATGCTTGAGCCACTGATGCTGCCACTTTGCCATCTCACTGGGGGGCTTCCTCTTTTTTTCTGACACTTCATCTTACCAAACACGATATCCTTCTCCAGTGACTGGTCCTTCCTGACAATTTGTCTGAAGTATGAGAGACAAAGTTTGGCCATCCTAGCCTCCAAGGAGCCCTCTGGCTGCACTTCCTCCAACACAGATCTGTTTGTTCTTTTGGTAGCTCATGGCACTTTCAATATTCTCCTCCAGGGTAACCTCTCTTTGAGGTTACCCTATATTCTGTTAACCTTTTCCTTCTTTTAAAATGCTCTATTTGATCCTGAAATCTACTTGACCTTCTCACTACCTGGATCTCTGTTCCAATATTCTCTCTAGTTTTGCATTGTAGTTGTTTTGTTCATAGGCTGACCTCCCAGATCCTCTGATTTCTTTCTCGTAGTTATGTTATGCTCTGGACTCTTCCATCTCTCAACTGAGTTCCAGGTGTTGTTGTCACATATGTCAATCTCTGGCTGTTGGCTGTTGTTGTTGTTTTCAGTACAAAGAACTCCCTTTAGGATGTTTTGAAGCACTGGCTTGGCTTTTACAAAATCCCTTAATTTTTGTTTATCCTGGGATGCTTTGATTACATGGATGTATTTGATTGACACATTTACAGGGTAAACAATTCTTGGTTGGCAGTTTTCTTCTTTCTGGGTTTTGTATATGTCTCCCCATAGCCTTCTTGACTGCTTGGTTTCTGCTGAGAGATCAGAGCTTAATCTTATTTGCTTGCCTTTGTAGCTAAAACTTCTCTTTTCCCTAGCTGCTCTCAGGATTCTTTCCTTGTCTTTGATTTTAAAGAGTTTGTTTGTGATATGTCTCGGTGGTTTTCTTTTGGGGACCGTCCTTCCTGGGGTTCATTTAGCTTGAATGCTTATCTTTTCATTTTTCAGGATGTTAGGGAAATTTTTCTTCCAGCAGCAACTTGACTGTCTCCTCTGCAGTTTTCTGTGAGTCTTCCTGTACTGGGACTCCATTTACCCATAGGCTATTCCTTTTCATAATTTTTTCTCTTGCTCTTCTATCTTGGCAGTATTGAGAGATTTGTCTTTCAGCTTGCTGATTCTGGCTTCCATCTCTTCAATTCTACTCCTTTGCCCTTTCAATGTATTGTCCATTTCTGAAATTTTATTATTAATCATCTGGATCTCCTTTTGCAGGTTTTGAACTGTTTCCAATGCTTTTGTGTTTGTTTGTTTCCAATGCTTTTTCTATCTTATTTGATTGTTCCTGTAGCTCTTTTCTGACTTCTTCCTTATTTTCCTTAGCCTTTCTGTGGAACATTTGATTGTACCTCAATATCATTCTCCAGAATTCTTTATTGGGCAGTTCCAAAACTTGTACTCCTTCCAACGGAAATTCTAGGTCTATCTCCAGGTCATGTATTTGAGCTACTCTGTCTTCTTTGTGGTCATGAGAAGCAATTTTCTGTTGCTTTTTAAGCATTGTGGTGCTGTTGTATTTTCAATAATTAGGTGAATGTATGTTGGTATATTCTTAAGCCAGACCGGACACTAAAGTCCAGAATAACCAACCCCCCTCTCAACCATAGCAAATATGAGTAAGAGTTTAGCATCCCCCCACCCCCTTTTTTTTTTTTTTTTGCTTCTTGCCTTCAAGGCTGCCTGAGATGCCGTATAATGTAATTCAAGGTTTTCTTTTCTTTTTTTTTTGCCTTTCTCACCTCCCCTCAAGCTCTTTCAGGTGTTTCTCCAAGTGAGTACCAACCCAGGGTTGGCCAGATTCATTTTGGAAGGTCCTCCCATTTTAAGCTGTTCCTGTTGATTTCTCCACCTTCTTTGATTCTGTGTTCAGCAATTCTTGATGTGCAGACACTTGTGTGTGCATAGTAGAACCTTCCTGGGTTGGAGGGGGTTGGTGGTTATCCACTAGATATTCCCTCTGCTCTCCAGAGTGAAGGTGGGTAGATAGAGTGAAATACAAGACCAAAAAAGAGATGTCCATACCTTTATCGCTGATGATAGATTGAACCTCTACAACAGGCGTGTTCCTTCCCATTCAAAATGGCTGCACTGGGACTCTCTGGCTGCTGCACATCAGAAAATACCTCCTTCCTGCCTTCTGTTCCAAACCCATTCACAGTAAACCTTTGATCCTCCTAAATGTCTCTCTCTCTTTTTTTTTTTTTTTTTAAGATTTTTATTGTGGATTGAGTGAAAGTTTACAGAGCATATCATCAGTTTTACATTCAACAAATCATATACCTTGTTTCATTAAATTGATTATAATCCCCTCCATGTACCATTAGTTAACAGTATTTTTCTCTATCCACTTTAACTTTTTTAAAAAACATACAAACAAAAAAACCCACT
>NW_006408521.1:1782146-1809118 GCF_000296735.1 Chrysochloris asiatica
CAGAATGGAGGTGCGCAGACAGCAAGGGACCAATGAACAGGTACCAAAAGAAAAGAATGTCCACACCTTTATCTCAGTGGTTTTGCCAGGCGTCTGTGGATGAGACCATGTGGTCTCATCCAAGATGGTGGCTCCTGGAGCAGCCGAGCATCCCAGACTAGAAAGCAATAGATTTCTTGTTTCTGCCACAAATTCCCCCAGCTGTGAGCCTTCCAACCTTCTAAGTATTCCTTTATATGTGGTTCAGAGTTCTGGGACCATCCCCTGAGCCTTCTTGGTCGGGTATTCTGTGTTGTTGGCGGAGCTCTTTACTACACATCCACCCAATCCGCCATCTTGTTTGTTCTCTGACACATTACTTTTGAGAAACCTTTCCTAATCCTTCATGTTTAACTCCTTCCTTCATTTTATAACAGCCCATGCTTCTTCTTACAGCACTTGCATGTTTATTGTTGGTCTCTGGATTGATTGCTAACTCTGAGAAGGAATAGGGTATCCTAACTGTGCCCAGATCACAGCTGGATTTCACGGACAAGGTTACTGAACCAATGAACAAAAGGGAGGCAGAGGCTAGAAGAAAGCAGACTGTGTAGGTCTGGGCTTCCGTGGTCTTTTGTGAGGACTGCAGTTGAAGCAATAGCGTGATTGTAGCATATGTTGTTCTGGATGTATTCAGTTGCAGAAGGAATTATAATTGTCACGAGTGGCCAGAAGGGAAGAGGAAATGTCAGATTTCTTTTATTACCTAGAAAATATCTTTAGGGTCTTCAGAAGGTGGAAAACAATGATCTGAAGTAAGGAAATTAATGTTACTCCAATTTCCCACAATTTGAGTCCCAGTAAATATTTAGAAGAGCTCAGCCTGGGAAACACAGAGCAGGGAAGGGGAAATTATTTCAGAGAAAGTTTTTGGGATAAGGCAAGTCAGAGTCAGGAAGCATCACACGCCACGCAAACAGCAGGACCAATTCTTGGCCCTTCCTTAATGAAGCAAGTTAGTCTGCCTTTAGAGACTCTCACCAACCCTCTTCCAAAGTACCACCGAAGTGCTTCAAGGTCTGTCTTGCTTATTTCTTAGTCTCAAGAGAGAATTTGTTGGGTTGTTATATTCTCACCTCACACATAACTCAGATGTAGAGAAATCACATTCTTTATGATGCTTTCCCAGACTTCCACTTTGCACACTCCACTTCACCGTCCTCATTTATTCCTTCCTCTCTTCCTGTAATATCACTTAAAAACATTTTGTTACTTGTTAAGTTGATGCCAACTTAAGGTGACCCCATGTGTGTCAAAGCAGAACTGTACTCCATAGGATTTTCAGAACTGTGACCTTTTGGTGGCAGATTGCCAACTCTTTCAGGGTACCTCTGGGTAGGTTGGAACTGCCAACCTTTTGGCAGGTGACCAGGTGCTTAGCCATTGCACCACCCAGAGACTCCTTAAAAATGCTATATCCTTTTATTCCTCACCAATTCCATTTTTCCTATTGCTTTCTTTTCCCCTCTGTTTCTATAACTGTGTTGTCTGAAATCTCCCTCTTTGGTAAGTTTCTAAAACTCAATTACAGATTTTAAATTCTATGAGTGCTTTTTGCTTTGTTTCTCCTTCCTTGTTCCTCTCACAATCTCTTGATCTGAATATGGCTTGTTTTCTAACAGAGGAAACTGATAAGAAGCTCTGTCAGGTTCAGGTTCCATCTGAAAGCTGACGGGGTGGGGTAAATATCTCAGCATATCAATGACCCATATGCAGCACACTATTGGGCACAGTGCTATGGATTTTGATTTGTGTACATCTCATGTATATGGGCCCCTATGGGTAGACCCTTCTTCTTGTTCTGGATCAATCTTGAGGCACAACTCAGCTTGATGCATCCCTCAAACATATATCAGTTTCTCCTGCAGTAATAAAAAGCCAATATTGTACTGAGGATACATGGGAGAACATTTGTGTTGCATGCAATACAATTCTGTGTTTGTTTTTTAACTCATAAGTTATCAGAACATTTTTTATGATCCTGATCAATTAATTTCTCATCTAAGTTTGTACACTCTACTCAGCAAAACAGAGCCCTAATTGCATAGCTGGACCTTGGTCATGCACCTTGGAAGACTTGGTTCAGTCCCCTACATTTGTAAAGAAAGTTTTTAAGTTATCCTTTTCTTTGTGTCCTGTTTCTTGGTGTGACCAGGCTATGACTCCATCTCTGTGGCAGGGGGTATCAGTCTAGGACCAATCAGGAGACAGAAACCACAAGAAGATTTAAACAGAGGGAGGTTAATATTCAATTATGATAAAAGAATAACACTAAATTAAAAACAAAAAACAAAAAAACTGTCTCTAGAGAAAGTACATCAGAATGAGAAACTTAGAAAGAGGTTCCCCTCCCTAGAAGTGGGTTTAATACCTTGTTGAAGAATGTGTAGTTGCAGACCTCTGGATGACAGAGTCTTTTGGTTGTTTGCATGGGACAACTGATCTGCAGACTCTGGGCAAGCCGAAAATAATGCTCTGCATGCAGGTGAGACAGAGGTGAGCCACAGGTAGCTAGGCATGTGGATGTGCAGACAGTGAGGGCACAGGGCAGGTATGTGACAATGTTGAGACAGTGGCCACCAGTCCAGGCCGGCGCTGTGGGGTCACTGAGGGACTGTGTGTTCTGGGCATGTGACTGCTGTCTGACCATGCAGTCACAGGAAACAACAAAGTCCTTTCCTCCTGTAATACTGCTCTAGTGCCTTCTACCAAGAAAGGCTAAACATCATGTGCATTGTCAAGAGAAATGCTTAAGGAAATTCATTCATTATTATGGAGCATGTACTGAAGAGTAAATTTGGAACTGAGAGGCGATGAACTGATAACTGACACACACGATTTACTTGTCTCTTGTCCATAGTAAATGCCCAACAAAGGATTGTTCTAGGCTAGTTGGCTGAGCTAATAGATATTTGACTTGGAAAGAATACTGCTTTGAAAGACAACAAATAGGATTCTGGTCCCTCCTGTATCACTAATTAAGTTTGTAACCTTGAACAAATCACTTATCTTTACTAGGCCTTGGTTACCTCATCTGTAAAATGAAGGTCTATCTCCAGGATTAAAAAATAGCTAAACTAAATTAAATTAAAATACCTTGTAATTTCCATAGTGCAATTATTTTAGTGTTATAATATGATGTTAAAGCAATCATAAAATTGAAGATCATCCTGTAATGGATAAGCATGCTGATTTCTTTTCATCGACAATTAACATCCCAAAGAGTTTCCTCTACACATAATATTACTGGGGTAGTTGTAATTTTTTCTTGTGCTTCTGGAATAGAAATTCTATTCTTTCCCACATGAGTCATGCATTAAAAGCATAAGGATAGAATATGTTTTTATTGTTGCAATTCTCAACCACTGTCTTTCTCACCAGGGGAGAGAATGAAAAAATATTAAATGTTATTTAAAAGACTTCTTTTCTCAACGCTTTGATATGAAAATAACGAAGCAGTCAAATTACCATCTCTGTATATGTGACCAAATGTTTTCTAGGGATTCCAGAACCCCAACTATTTTATTAAAAAGATCTTAAAAAGGTAATCATATATATATTTTCCTGTCTTGTAAAGCCCCTAGCAGGAAATTTTTTTGTGCCCAAGTGGGAAAATCACAAAGAAGAATCAATTTTGAGGCAAGAAAAAAATAAATTTACAATTTAGTAGAAGATCTAACTTTCAAATGTTTGAAATTGTAGTGTAAAGTAGTCTGTAAGGGTCCAAATGAGCTATTTGTACTGCTTGAGTAAACCAGTGGTCTTCCATTCATATGAACAAACCAATATTCTTATAGGTGAAAATGCATTTTCTTTGCCAGTTAATGTGCTTTCTTTCCCTCTTATGTGAAATTAAATGATTTCAAAATAGCTTATTAAATCAGACCATACTTAGGATATCATCTTGCCAGGCAACATAGGAATATCACTGCCTTTGATGTGAGGCATATAAAAAAACACCAGGATAAATAACATGTGTGTATAAGTAATGCATTGTAGTAGTTTATTTTCAAATGTTAGCTGCAAGGTAGAGACTATATAATTGGAAACTGCAGAACTCTGATATAATTTATCTCATTATTGAAAAGCATTTTTTATCAGGTAAGTTTTTTAGAACTCTACTGCCTCATGTCACTAATTTAAATGAATTGAGTTGAAGTGTCTGTGTAAATTGAATACATTTGGAAAAAAATGTAAATGAATTCAGTTGAAAAATTTCCAAGTTTCTGCTTGCATGCAAAGCCTCCCAGAAAGCTTGCTTTAATGAATGGATGAGTTCATGAAATCAGTCATGCCAGTGTATTATGGTTGCATTGTCTTTTGTTGGATTCAGGAAAGGACGTGGAACGAGGAATGTCATTGCTGACCTCAGATGGACCGTGGATGAAAGTGGAGAGTGCTAGAAAAAGAGTACTAGCACTTGTACTTTATTGATGACATAAATGCATTCAACTGTGTGGATCATAATACACTATGGGTAATGTTGCAAAGGATGGATATTCCAGAACACTTAATTGTGTTCATAAGCAACCTGTACATAGACCAAGATGCAGTAGTTCGAATAGAACAAGGGGATACTGAATAGTTTAAAATCAGAAAAGATGTGTGCCAGGGTTGTATCCTTTCACCATAGTTGTTCAATCTGTATACTGAGCAAATGTTTTGAAAAGCTGTATTATGTGATGAAGCATTAAGATTGGAAGAATTGTCATTAACATCCTGCTATGTGCAGATGGCACAATGTTTCTTGCTGAAAGCAAAGAGAACTTGAAAGAATTACTGGTGAAGATCAAAGACTACAGTCTTATGTATGGATTACACCTCAATGTAAAGAAAAGAAATCCTCAAAACTAGACCAATAAATAACATGATAAATGTTGAAAAGATTGAGATTGTCAAAGACTTCATTTTGCTTGGATCCTCAGTCAACACTCTTGAAAGCAGCAGTCAAGAAATCAGAAGATGTATTGCGTTAGCTAAATGTGCTGCAAAAGACTTCTTAAGGAGTAAAGAGGTCACTTTGAGGATTAAGGCGTGCCTGACCTAAGCGATGGAAGTTTCAACCACCCCATATTCATGTGAAATTTGGAAAATAAATAAGGAAGACCACAGAAGAATCAATGCATTTGAATTATGATGTTGGCAAAGAATATTAAATATACCATGGATTGCCAGAAGAACAAATTTGTCTTATAAGTACAGTAAGAATTGTCCTTAGAAGCTAGATGGTGAGACTTTGGACATGTTGTCAGAAGGAAACAGTCCCTGGAGAAGGACATCATGCTTGGTAAAGGGAAGGATCAGTGAAAAAGAGGAAGGCCCCCAATGAGATGCAGTAATGAGCTCAAGTGTACCAGTGATTGTGAGTTGGCACAGGCCAGGGCAGTGTTTCGTTTCATTGTTTGTAGATGCTCTGACTCACTGTGCTGTGTGGAATCAACACAATGGCACTCAATAAAAACAACAGCAACACATAAACTGCACTATTGGAACTATGCCTTAGTTTTGATTAGGACTATGTGTTAATCAGTAGTTCCTGGGGTGTGCATATAGCATATAGCTAACGGGCTTCGCTGCTAACTGAAAGGCTGGTAGTTCAAGTCCATCCAGATGTTAGTTGTTGCTGTTAGGTGCCATTAAGTTGCTTCTGACTTATGGCGACCCTCTTCACAATACAACGAAATACTGTCCAGTCCTGTGCCATGCTCAGAATTGTTGTTTCAGTCCATTGTTGTTGCCATCATGTAAATTCATCTTGGTGGAGGTCTTCCTATTTTTCGCTGACTCTCCATTTTTCCAAGCAAGATGTCCTTCTGCAGGGACTGGTCCCTACTGACATCATGTCCAAAATATAAGGGACAAAGTCTCACTATCCTTGCTTTTAAGGAGTATTCTGGTTGTACTTCCAACACAGATTTGTTTGTTCTTCTGACAGTCCATGGTACTTGCAATATTCTTCAACACCATAACTCAAATACATCCTTTTTTTTTTTTTTTATGGCCTTCCTTTATTCATTGTTCAACTTTCACATGCACATGAGACGATTAAAAATACCATGCTTTTGGTCAGGCACAATTTAGTCCTCAAACTGATGTCTTTTTTTTTTTTTTTTTTCTTAAAAATACACTTTGAAGAGTCCTTTTGCACACATTCACCTGATGAGATATAGCACTTAATTTCTTGACTGCTGCTTCCAAGAGTGTTGATTGTGGATCCATACAAAATTAAGTCTTGGACTACTTCTATCTTTTCTTGATTTATCATAATGCTATATGTTGGTTCAATTGTGATACTTTTGGTTTTCTTTACATTGAGGTGCAATCCCTACAGAAGACTACAGTCTTTGGTCTTCATCAGCAAGTATTTTAAGTCCTCTTTGCTTCCAGCAGGCAAAGTGGTATCATCTGCATATTGCATGAATCTTCCTCCAATCTTGATGCCACATTCTTCTTCATATAATCCATCTTCTCGGACTATTTGATCAGTATACAGATTGAATAACTATAATGGAAGGAGACAACCCTGATGCACACCTTTCTTGATTTTAAACCATTCAGCATCCCCATGTTCTGTTCTAATGACTGCCTCTTAGTTTAAGTACAGATTCCTCATGAGTACAATGAAGTGTTCTGGAATACTGATTCTTGGCAATATTATCCATAGTTTGTCATGATCCACACAGTCAAAAGCCTTTACATAGTCAGTAAAGCACAAGTAAACATCTTTCTGGTATTCTATGCTTTCAGCCAAGAACCATCTGACATTAGTAATGATATCCTAAGTTTCATGTTCTCTTCTGAATCTGGCTTGAATTTCTGACACTTGGCTGTTGATGTACTGTTGCAACCGTTTTTGAATTATCTTCAGCAAAAGTTTTCTTACATGCTGTTAGTGATATTATTTGATTGATGATTTCTGCATTCTTTTGGGTAACCTTTGTTTGTTTTCTTTCTTTGAAATGGTAACAAATATGGATCTCTTCCAATCGGTTGGCCAGGTAGCTGTCTTCCAAATTTTTTGGCATAGATGAATGAGTGTCTCCAGTGAAGTATATTAGTTTGTTGAAAGATTTCAATTTGCATTCCATCAATCCCTGGAGCCTTGTTTCTTGGCAATGCCTTCAGTGAAGCTTGGATTTATTCCTTCCATCAGTTCTTAATCATCTGCTACTTTTTGAAATGGTGAAACAGCAAGCATTTTTTTTTTTCTTTCAGTGATTCTGTGTATTCCATTCATCTTCTTTTGATGCTTTCTGCATCATGTGATTTTTTTTTTCCCTTAGAATACTTCAATATTTCAAGTCAAGATTTGACTTTTTTTTCCCATTTTTCAGCTTCAGAAAGTTGAGCATGTTTTCTAATTCTAATTCTAATGTTGGTTTTCTAATGCCAGGTCTTTGCACATTTCATTTCAATACTTGATTAGTCTTTTTGAGCTGCCCTTTGAAATTTTCTGTTCAAATTTTTTACTTCCTCATTTCTTACAGTTATTTTAGCTTTTTTATGCTGAAGAGCAAGTTTCAAAGTTTCTTGTTATGTTCACTTTTGTCTTTTATTTATTTCTTGTCCTTTAAATGATCTTTTGCTTTCTTCTTGTATGATGTTCTTGATGTCATCCCACATGAATTCTGGTCTTTGGTCATTAATTTCTAATGCATCAAATTTGTTCTTGAGATGGTGTATAAATTCAGGTAGGATATGTTCAGTGCCATATTTGGGCTCTCATGGACTTATTTTAATTTTGTTTCAGCCTGAACGTGCATATGCACAATTGATGGTCTGTTCCACAATCTGCCCCTGGCCTTGTTTTGGCTGATGATATTGTGCTTCTCCACTATCTCTTCCCTCCAGATGTACTCAATTTGTATATTCCAACTGGAAAAGTTCTATAGTCTCCAAAGATGCTGTGCAAAAAGGCATTTGCAAAGAGTAAGTCATTGGTCTTACCAAATTCTATCATGTAGACCCCTTGCTCTCTCTCTCTCTATGGGAGCAGACAGTCTCATCTTTCTCTTGATAATGGGTTTGAACAGCCAACATTGTGGTTAGCAGTCCATGCCCAAACCACAATGCCACCAGAGCTCCTTTGTTTGGAAATAGGATCTTTGAAAACGTTAACACAAGGTTATACTGGAGTAGGGTGGGTCCTAATCCATTACGAGTAGTGGCCTTATAATGAAGAACAGAGACAGATGCACACCAAGTGAAGACGGCTATAAGAATGAGGCAGGGATGGTGTGATGCTGCGGCTTTAAGTCAAGGAACGCTCGATGGTACCAGAAACTTGGAAAGACAAGACAGGATCTTTTCTAGAAGCTTTGGAGAAAGCACAGTTCTTATGACAACCTGAATTCAAACTTCTAACTTCCAGGACTATGAGACAATACCTTTCTGTCATTTTAAGCCATCCACTCTGTGGAATTTTGTTACAGCTGCCCTAGGAAACGAGTACAGCTTCCTTTCATTCTTCTACAAATATTTCTTGAACTTCTACCTTAAACCTAGCTGCCTGTCACGTATTCATTGGAGGGTAAAAGAAATGCAAGAGAACTTCAAAATTTCATGGAAGAATTCCATTATCTTTGAATTCCATCTTTTTCGCATGGACTTTTTGAATTCCCTGTGTGTATCATGAAGCACGGCGCCTGGCACAGAGTATGTTCTCGATAAATGAGTTTTAAATTGGAATTGGGAGCATGGTCTCTGTTCTAAAGAAACTTCAACGTAATGGGGACATGCTTGTGTGCACACGTACACAAATGCATTCCTCCAGTGTGTCACGCCAGCAAGAAAGGTTGGAGGAGTCTTGTGATCAGAATCCCCCCTGAGAACTGGCACAGTGGGGAAGGCCTCACACAGGAGCTGGAACTAAGGCTGAGACTAGAGAACTATGGGGAACATCTGGACAAGCAGAGTGGATTCACAAGGACAGTCCAAATTTGAAGAATATACTAAATGAAGGAGCAGAGAAGTATAACCAAGGACATTTTCCTTGTAAGCAGACACAGGAGAGTGATTAGATCAGAAGATTAATGAATCAGAGCATCTATTCAGAACTACTAGGTTGAGGTGAGTCTCAAGAAGCCTCAAATGTGACATTAAGCAGCTTAGATTTTATTCTAGACCACAGGGCAAACACTGATGGCTTTGAAGAATAAGTGTCATGATGTAGCAGGTATATAGAAAAGTTAATTTAGGGCATAATGCATTGGAAGGAAGTGTGAATGGACTGAAGACTATCAGTCAGGGTTTTTTTGCTAAAATCCTGGCATGAAATGGAAAGATCTTAAATGGCTCGGTTTACAAGGGATTAAAGTATAAAAATATTGATACTAGACTATATGAGGGTAGGAGTCCTGGTATGGCAAGCACTGGACTTCTAACCACAAGGCCAGCAGTTCAAAACCACCAGCTGGTACAGGATTGCTATGAGTCAGAACTGACTTGACGGCACTTAATAATATTAGCAATATAAGTAAAAAGGTATTGTTACTAGGGTTCCAGTTCATACAGGCATGGGATTATTCCAAACAATTTGTATTGAAACCTGGCTCTTTGGTCAGTGAATAGCTGCAGACAAGTTCTGTCAGCAATATGAGGGAACTCCAAAAAGTTCATGGAAAAATTCTATTACCTTTTAATTCTATTTTGCCACGAACTGTTTGAAATCCACTTAACCTAGTTTTGTTAGCGTGCCTTCAGAAGAAGAAGAAAAAAGATCCAATTAAAGCAGTGACTCCCAAGGGGAGCTGATAAGTCAATTAAATTAATTCAAGGCAAAGAGGTCAGCTTAGAAGATTATGGTGACTGTTTTTTGGAATTCCAATGGGGAAATCTTGGTTGGTTCATAGAAACACAATTTGAGTACCTTGAGGATGTTAATATTACTGTTTTGATGTTTAAGTTGAAGAGTGTTGAATTCTTTAGGGACCAATTGTTCTTGTTAAGCGCCATCGGTGGTTCTGACTCATAGCGACCCTGTGCAGGGTTTCCGAGGAAACGTTGGTGGGTTTAACGCACTGACCTTTTGGTTAACAGTCCAGTGCTTATCCTACAGCAGATGGAAACACTGTCTTCAGAACTGTATAGACCTAGATGGAGGATCTGTCGAGAGACAATAACTTCAAATTTGGATGATTTTGTTTAATAAGGTTTTCTATGCATAGTAATGCTTTTTGATTTAGCCACACATATAAACTGACCATATAAATACATTAGGTCTAATATTTGAGGGGAGCCCCAAGGTGATGCAAACAGCTAAGTGCTGTCCTACTGAGTAAAAAGTAAGCAGTTTGAACCCACTTCCAAATGCCCTGCAAGAAAGGCCTGATTAAGTTCTACTGTGCCATGATTTGGAATCAATTCAGTGGCATATGGCTATGTTGAGGCATTCTGGTTCAAAGTTCTCAGGGAACTCTGTTTACTTCTACTGTGTAGAGCCCAGGTTATAGCTGGCTCATGGCACCAAAGACAAATGAAATACTGGGATTCCTTGGATTAGAAGGGCCTCTAGAGCCTTCTAGTCTGATTTGGGCAGGAAAATCACAGGTTCTGATGTCTGAAAATTCATGCTATCTCTGGTGTCTGACAATTAATGCTATCTCATTTGTAAATTGAGAGTAATAATGTAGATAAAGCATAGTCCATGCTGGCTTGGTGCCAGTTACATCTCTTTGTGACTAAATACAGTGACTAGAAGAATCAGGTTTATTTTCACAGTCATAGTTGCATACATTTCTATGATGACCGTTCCTCTTGTATTTGTTCCAAGTGAGTCTTAGCAACTTTAAAGTACATAAGTACTTTTGCCTATGACCTGGGAGAGTGCAAAGATTGCATTGTGGAGGTGGAATCATGAGAAAGAAAGTACAAATTATCATTAGAATTTCCTTTCTCTCTCAATTCATTACCGGGAGACCCATCTTTAGCCCAGCTCTTAAGTCTGTGGGAACGGACATTTATACAACAAAAATACGCTGACATCTTTTCTTCTATAGTACCTTTTACACTTGTGTGTAGTAACTGTTACTCAACAGCTTGGGAGCCAATTCAGCCTTCTAATTTTCCAATGAGGAAACCCATGCAAAAGATTAAGGATCTTTGTCATTATTACCTAGAGATGTAAGCCAGAGATGTTTTGTGGGGCTACAGATACATTTTTTTTTTCTTAAATGTTTTATTGTGAATTATGTGATAGTTTACATGGGAGAACATTAGTTTTACCTTCGTCCTTCATCTATCGTATATCGGCTCATTGCCATAGTTACAATCCCCTCCATGCATCATCAACCAACCAAAGGGTATACCCTGCAATCCTTCCCCTGTACCCCCCAGGTCTTCAGCACACAGTTGCTCTTTCTCTCTAGATCTAAAGTCTCCAGCTGCTCCATCGCTCCATGTCATCATGTCTGGCTCCATTTCAGGCATCACTGATTCTCTGGGTAGTACAGATACATTTTATGGAGCTTTCGTAGCATAGCGGTTACGAGTCAGACTGCTACTCTCACGGTCGGCAGTTTGAAACTACGAGCGGTTCAGCCATTGAAAACTATGAGCGGTTCCATGGGAGAAAGATGAGGCTTTCTGTTCCCTGTAAAGATTTACAGCCTCAGAAACCCTATACAGGGTCACTATGAGTTGAAACCGGCTCCCTGACACACTACCATCACCACCAGAGATGTGTTTAAGTTACAATGTTGGTGAAGAATATTCAAAGTATTACAGACTGCCAGAAGAACAAACAAATTTGTGTTGGAAGGAGAACAGCTAGAATACTCCTTACATGCAAGAATGGTGAGACTTTATCTCTCATACTTTGGACATGTTATCAGGAGGGACCAGTCCCTCGAGAAGAATATCATGATTGGTAAAGTGGTGGTGGTGCTGGTGGTGGTGGTGGTGTTAGTGTGCCGTGGAATCGGTCCCGACTCATAGCGACCCTGCATAGGATTTCCAAGGCTGTAAATCTTTACAGCAGCAGAAAGCCTCATCTTTCTCCCGAGGAAACACTGGTAGTTTCGAACTGCTGAACTTGAGGTTAGCAGGCCAACTCGTAACCACTACGCTACCAGAGTTCCTTTGGTAAAGTGGAGATTCAGTGAAATAGGGGATGACCCCCAACAAGATGGGGGCAGCAGCAATGAACTCAAGCATAGGCCAGGCAGTGATTCCTTCCGTTGTGCTTAGGGTCTCTAATGAGTCAGAACTGACTTTATGGCACCTAACAACAACTGAGTTTTGTTTGTTTGAATGTAAACTACGTTTTATGAAATGTGAATGCTAGCATGAAAATAAGGCAGGTTTTCAGCGGGGCCTTCTTGTTGACAGGTAAATAACAGTAATTGGATAGATTACCTTCAGCTGATACCGAGAAGGTTGCATAGAGAAACCACAATTGCTGCTTATAGTAAGGGTGTGACTTGGCAAATGGCTGTAGTTCTAGTTGCCAATGTTTTTTAAGCCACTTTGATCAGAATGAGGATTAGTTAGATCTTTTCTGATTGCTTTTTATAGCTTCACACCAGTGAGTGAATAATGTGTACAAATGTTTGTGTTTTTAAGTTCTTAACCAGAATTATTTTTCTCTATTAGCCCTGAGCATTTCTGAATTGACCTTAGATTTAGTTTTTTTGACTGTGGAAAGTCAACATGAAATTAGGCTCTGGGAAGTGGGACTTTTTGGTAATGGTGGGCACATAAAACTAAGCATTTGTCAAAGTCATAGGAGTAAGCCACACTAAGAGTGAACCCTAATGTAAACTATGGACTTTAATTAATAGTAGTTATCATTATCATTTTATGAATTGTAATAAGTGTACTGCATGAATGCCAGAAGTTAATAAAAGAGGAAATCATGAGCATGAGGGAGGAGACTTTGTGGGAATGCTCGATATTTTCTGATTTCTTTGTAAGTCTAAAACTACTTTGAAAAATAAAGCCAATTTGAAAACAACAACACGTTGATTTAGGCCTGAGAAGTTGCTAGTTTTCTCAGAATTTTGGTAGGATTTTATGCCGGCTTTGGACGCTTGGTGGCAGACGTGCTCTTAGTAAGATTTGGTGAGCGACGTAGGAGTGCCGTCAGCTCTCCCAGCGACGGTGAGCACTCTTAATTAAATAGTCACTCTCCCCACACAAAGGGCACACAGGATGTTCCCATCGAAGTAGACATCTATTTTGCAATCCACAGGGAACATGTTTTTACATTATTGATGGCTTGGCTGGGAAACGCTTTTTTGAGGCCTTTCAATTCATTTTAGTAATGGAGTGGAGTCACTAGGGCCTCAACCTCTCATTCATCAATGATGAGTATTAGGAGAAAAATGAAATCTGGATTTAAAACCCTGACATCATATTTGGTACAAAAAAATCTTGCCTGAGAGCCTTTAGGTCCTAGAAGAGTCTAACAGCACACTCTGGTATATATTTCTTTCTCTGTCATGGTTGCAGAGAAATGAATGTTTTACTGGGTATGGGAGAGTTCAGATTCAGGCTGGTCTGCAGTAATCACCTATTGAGCGGAATCTTATCTGGAGGAACTTAATCCTTGCTGTGCCTCAAAGTCATCAGTTTACTTTCAGCAAATACTGGTGCCTGAACTCTACCCCAGACATTCTGAGTCACCATTGCCGGAGGTAGGCCGCAAGCATGAATGGCTTTCATTTGAAAAATTACACAAGGAATTCTGACGTGAAAATTTCTTCCTTACTGTAAACTGTGTAAAGTTCTTAAGCAGAGAGTGGAATCTCTCGCTCGTGTAAATGGTTAATGGGCTTGATTGCTCAATAAAAAGTTGGTGATTCAAGTCTACCCTAAGGCATCTTGGAATAAAGGCCTGGCGATGGACTTCTGAATAACCAGCCACTGAACATCCTAGGGAGTTGTACTCTGACATTCCTGGGCTCACTATGAGTCAGAATTGACTGGTTTCATCATAAAGTAAACCTAGTCTCAGGATCAACCTCACACGTGGTGTCAGCTTACAGTCTGTGGTTTCAGGGCTTCTGATACAGAAAGGACCCATAACCCACTCTCTTCCATAGCCTAGTGAGAGGCCTGAGGGGTCCTCACTGCTTACTCCTTTGAATTGCTTCAGCTAAAGCGCCATAGGAATGTAGGTTTTTATCTGTTAACAGCTCTATAGTTCCATCTTGTTTATTATATTATTGCAGTGAATTACTTTATACAATTCTTCTACCGGTAGTCTCTGTACCTCCCATCAAACACCTTTTTATTCCTGATGGATTTGGGTGAGAAAAGGTTTGGAAGATGCTCATGGATTATATGAGTGATTGTTAAGAGGACTAATTGTGATTGGTCAATTTTACCATCAGCTGAGTGTGAAATGAGTCGGTTATCTCAGAAGCCGCAGGGAGGGTGGTTCACTATCATCAAAGAAGAGCCCGGAGTGGAGTTTCTCTTGGAATCTTGAGATCCCTGTGCCTTTACCCTGTTCAACTAAGGGACAGAAAACTGTGACATTGCAGGAGTGACAGAGGAGCAGTAGCAGCAGAACCAAGAGCTAGAGCACCAGAAAGAAGGGTGGGCTTCCCAGCCCGCGCAGCCAGGAAAGCTGAGTGCCTTTGAGCAGGAGGCATTTTTGTGGAGTAGGTTGGCTCCAGACACTTAACTGAGAAGCTAAGTTTACTGACTTATGTAGCTAGAGCGTAATGCCTTCCGGCTGAGTCTTATAGCAGAGTGAAGTGTCCTTTGGGTACCCTGTCATCAGCCCTAAAAGAGTTTGTAACATTACTGAGCAGGGGAGAGGCCAGGCCAAGGGCCAGTGACAGGCCGGTGTGTGGGCATGGCTGAGAAGAAGCTGTCCTGACTGAAAGAACCTTCTTGAACGTTCTCTGATGCTGCATTGTAACCTGTTAACTCCCCTTTTGTTGTTGTTGTTAGGTGACATCGAGTCGGTACCGACTCATAGCGACCCTGTGCACAACAGAACAAAACACTGCCCAATCCTGGGCCGACTTCACAATTGTTAACTAACCTAGTAAACCTCATAATGTGAATATGGTGTTTGAATTCTGTGTGGCTGCTGAAATGAATTACCCGAATGCTGCTGAGTAGACAGTGAGGGATGGTTGGTGCTATTTTACAATGATCAAAACCCAAAAAAGTATTGAGAATAAAGCACTAGGTTTGTCTGGGCTGAGAAAGGTGCAGAATGACTGTTCTCTTAGTAAGGACAGTCTTGAGTAAGGAAATTCTCTGGCTTGAGTATAACCAGAGAGGAAGGATTCTTATTAGGTGATTTGGAGGTTCCTCACAGCAGATGTCGTATGTTTTCCTATGTACTGTGTGCTACCCAGGTTTCCTCATTTGCATGGAGGAATCAAGCAGAATGGCATAATTCTCTCCAAGACATAAATGGAGAAGCTGAATCCAGTGGTTTCAACCAGTACCAGTGTCTGCTGAGTTGATTCCAACTTGTGAAGACCCCTTGTGTTTCAGAGGAGAACTGTCCTCATAGGGTTTTCATTGGCTGCTTTTTGGGAAATAGGTTGCCAAGTCATTCTTTCAAGGCACTTCTGAGTAAATTCTAGCCTCTAACCTTTTGGTTAGCAGCTGGACACACGAGCTATTTGTTCCCAAGGATTCCTGGAATCTGAAAGGCATGTACTAAGCATCTATGAACAGTGCTAGAGATGAGGTCAGATTTCCTGATAGTGAACACACAGCTTTGCTTTGTGTGTAAGTCTCAGAGTTTGATGAAATTTCTGTTGAACCTGTGTATCGAAGACACTACAAAGGTTGGTAAAAATGCAAATTTCGTCAGTCAGCCAGATGTGCAAGAACATAGTCTATTATCTTTTCTGAGGGCTGATTTTTATTTTAGCATTATATAGACATATCTCGAATAACCAGTCAGTTTAAGTCAGTTGTGTCTAAAAGTAGTTCAGTAGCAAAAAAATCAATTGAATCTGTCATTTGGCAACACAAACTACAGAAAAGTAGTTTGATTGACTCTTGCTTCTACTTTTAGCACTTAGAAAGAGAAAAATGTTCCATTGGCCTGGAAGTGAGTCCTAGCTGGAGTCAGTTATTAAAACACCTCAAAAGATAAATGGAGAAAATGTAGAACAGATTAGCACATTTTCAGAGACACCAGACTTTCTGGAGCTATAGAGGCTGTTGGAACATCCCCAAAATTATGGCCCAGATTTAATCTTTAAACTTCAAGCAAAAAATACTCTCTGAAGTCTTTTTAATTCTTTCATGACCAGTGGAACCTATAAGGGAGTTTCAAAAAGTTTGTGGAAAAATGTAATGAAAAGATAATGGAATTTTTTCACAAACTTTTTGAGTCTAACCTACACAATGCCCAGCAATATTTTCAGCCTCTTAACTTTCTTGGGAAGCTGCCGTCTGTTTTCTCTTCATGCTGCTCCCTGGGAAGGGCCTATGTAACTTCGTAATTCTGAAGAAATGGGCCTCGTTTTACCAGGCTTACTGCCAGAGTTCACTTGGAACAGAAGTGTCTGATATAATTTTATCAAAATCCATATTACTTCAAGATTTTCCCCCTTGATTTCAACATGCTCTATTTTAGGCTGGGTTCTTTAGAGAATGAAAACCAGTGAAGCGTATATACATACATACATACATACATGTCCTGATGTGGTATAGCAGGATTAGCACTGGACTAAGAATTTCAAGGTCGGCAGTTCAAAACTACCATCTGCTCCTTGGAAACCTCATACAGAGTCACTATGAGTTGCAACTAAATAAATGACACTTAACATTATATATATATATATATATAGTTTTGAACTGCCGACCTTGAAATTCTTAGTCCAGTGCTAATCCTGCTGTACCACATCATGACATGTATGTATGTATGTATGTATATACGCTTCACTGGTTTTCATTCTCTAAGGAACCCAGCCTAAAATAGAGCATGTTGAAATCAAGGGGGAAAATCTTGAAGTAATATATATATATAAGGAGCTCTGGTAGCGTAGTGGTTACGAATCGGGCTGCGAACCTTAAGGTCAGTGGTTCGAAACTACCAGCCGCTCCGCGGGAGAAAGATGAGGCTTTCTACTCCCGTAAGGATTTACGATTTACACCCTCGGAAACCCTGTATGGGGTCGCTATGGGTCGGAACCGACTCGAAGGCACTTCACAACAACAACAACAATATATATATATATATATACACAATATTATATATATAATTAACAACATTTTATATATATAAAATTAACAACGTTATATATGTATATTTGTATATATGTATGTATACATATATGCACATATATATATATACATATATAGATACACAAACACACACATATATATATTAACAACCTGGAATAATGCAGATGATAATCGCCTTGGTTGCTGAAAGTGATTAGCAGGTTAGAAGACAGACTTTGGTCTGCAGCGATGAATGAATTTCAGGTTGGCAAGTAAGCTAGCAGGTTGCTAACAACTTCCAGAATCTGCAGGCAATATAGCAAAGTGCTGGCTCAAGTCCAAGGAACTAGAGGTTAGATGTTGAGCTATGTGCAGATTCCAGCCCCAGCAAAAAGCAAGCTTTGCCCAAATATCCAATGTATTGGAAACAGGCCACACCACTAAGGAAATGTCCTTTCAATTGATTGATTGTTCATAGCAGTTCTTATCGTGGAAGTGACTCCACTGTATAAGATGTCATCGTGGGGTATTACCTTGTCTTACCTGTGAAACTGCTAAGAATCCTGTCCCAATCAAGTTGATGTAAAATGTTAATGATCACAGTCCAGCCCTTGGCACCTGTATACATCTCCTTAAGTCACACATAATCTGTAAATAAAGACAATTATAAATCATACTTGTACTTAGCATGATACAGCTAACACACTTATAACCACGCTTGTTGTTGTGTTTGTTATTAAGGGTTGTTGAGTCAGTTCTGATTCACAGTGACCCTGTATAGGGTTTTCAAGGCTGTAAATTTCTTTATGGGAGCAAAAACCTTCATCTTTCTCCCATAGACTGGGTGGCAGACTTGAACCACTGACCTTGTAGTTAGAAGTCCAGTGCTTATGCTACAAAGCCACAGCATTTCCAACGTGTTTATGTTGTTGCTGAGTGTTGTCGAGTCAGTTTCAGTTAGTGACCCTGTTTAGGGTTTCTGAGGTTGGAAATCTTTGCAAGAGCAGAAAGCTTTGTCTTTCACTTGCCAACATGCCTATCTGTAGGTCTTTTCTTCATTCTTCCTGAGCATCACTCCCACCATTTGAGAAGTCATTGTTTCACGTCTTTCTCACATTCCATGGAAAAAGATTCCATGCATGTCTTTTCAAGTCTTCCACGTGACTGACTTTTGCTTTTGCAGATCTTCCAGATTGTTGGCTTTTACCTGGTTTACTCAAGGTGAGCAAGGGCACCTGGAGATAGAGTGGACGGTGTGGACCCAGTCTGGCTGCCTTCCACTGCTGGCTGCCTTGACACATTTGGATTCTGACAAACACACAGTTGTACACCAGAGAAGACATTTGTTGCTTCTACTGACATGTGGCTTTGGGGCCTGGTATGGATGTGTCCACTCTCACCATGGCCCAAGGATGTGACTGGAGGCGCCACAAGCTGGCATGGGAATAATTAAAAAACGATTGCAACAGTACAGCGAGCTGCCAGAAATTCAAGCCAGATTCAAAACACGATGTGGGATGAGGTATATCATTGCTGAAGGCAGATGGATCATGGCTGTAAGCAGAGAGTACCAGAAAGATGTTTACTTGCGCTTTATAGACTCTGCAAAGGCATTTGACTGTGTAGGTCATAACAAACTATGGATAACATTGGGAATAATGGGAATTCCAGGACTCTTAATTGTGCTTATGAGGAACCTGTACCTAAACCAAGAGGCAGTCGCTGGACGTGAACAAGGGGATACTGAATGGTTTGAAATCAGGAGAGGTGTGCACCAGGGTTGTACTTTGGCTGTGATTATTTAATCTGTATACTGAGTAAATACTGGACTATATGAAGAAGAATGTGGCATCAGTTTTGGATGAAAATTCATTAATAACCTACTGTATGCAGATGACACAACCTTGCTTGCTGGGAATGAAGAAGATTTAAGCACTTACTGATGTAGATCAAAGACTATAGCCTTCAATATGGATTTTACCTAAATGTAAAGAGAATAAAAATCTTCACAACTGGACCGGTAAATTATATCATGATAAATGGAGAAAAGATTGAAGTTGTCAAACACTAGATTTTACTTGAATACACAACTAACAGTCATGGAAGCAGCAGTCAGAAAATCAAATGATGTATTGCATTTGGCAAAGCTGCTGCAAAAGACCTCTTTAAAGCGTTCAAGAGCAAAGATGTCAGTTTCAGGACTAAGGTATGCCTGACTCAAGCCAGGATATTTCAATTGCCACATTTGCACATGAAAGTTGGATGATGAATAAAGAAGACTGCAGAAGAATTTATGCATTTGAATTATGGTGGTGGCAAAGAATACTGAAAGCACCATGGCTAGACAGAAGAACAAACAAATATGTCTTGGAAGAAGTACAACCAGAATGTTCCTTAAGAGTGAGGACGGTGAGACTTTGTCTCTAGTACTTTGGATATTCTAGAAGGGATCACGCCCTGGAGAAGGGCATCATGTGTGTAAAAGTGGAGGGTCAGCAAAAAGGAGCAAGAGCCCCAAAGAGTTGGGCTCAAACATAACAGTTGTGAGGATGGTGTTGGACCAAGCAGTGCTTTGTTCTAGTGTGCATAGGGTTTCTGTGAGTCAGAACTGACTTGACAGTACCAAGCGACATCAACAGGGGGCCATAGATGCAGAGGGAACAGAAAGGTAACGTAATAGGAGTTAGATTATAGGCATTTGGGTCACTTTCTCATGCAATTTACTTGTGTCTTTAGGTCCTTCTCAATCTCACTCTCACATATATCACTTCCATTTAAGGGCGGAGTGCTGTGGTGCAACTCCCTGGATTGGCAGACAGCTACTAACTCAAGTCCAAAGAACTAGAGAGCAAATGAAGAGCTAGATGCAGGATCCAGCCCCAGCCCCAGCGAAAAGCAAGCAAGCTTAGCCTTTGTTGTTGTTGTTGTTGTTAGGTGCTATGGAGTCGGTACCGACCCATAGTGACCTTATGCACAGCAGAACGAAACACTGCCTGATCGTGGGCCAACCTCACTACTGTTGCCACGCTTGAGTACATCAATGCTGCCACTTGGCCTATCCATCTCGTTTGGGGTCTTCCTCTTTTTCTCTGACCCTCCACCTTACCAAACATGATATCCTTCTCCAGCAACTGGTCCCTCCTGAAAATATGTCCAAAGTATGTGAGATAAAGTTTGGCCATCTTGGCCTCCAAGAAGCACTCTGGCTGCACTTTTTCCAAAACGGATCTACTGGTTCTTTTGGCAGCCCATGGCACTTTCAATATTCTCCTCTAGAGTCCTGGTGTGGCGCTGTGGGTTAATGCGCCAGACTGTAAAGCCGTTTGAACTGCAAGGTCGGCAGTTCAAGCTCACCAGCTGCTACTTGGAAACCCTATACAGGGTGGCTATGGGTTGGAATCAACTCGACGGCGCTTGACAACAACAACAAGTGTCCAATAAATTGGAAGCAGTCCACATCCCTGAGAAAACATCCTTTCAATTGATTGGGTGTTTGTAGCGGATCTCATCATGAAGTGGTTACATTATACTAGAGCTCATAGTGGGGATTATTATGAATTAATGTTGTTGTTGTTGTTAAGTGCCTTTGAGTCGATTCCGACCCATAGTGAGCCTTTATAGTTTCCAAGGAGCAGTTGGTGAGCTTAAGTTGCCCACCTTGCAGTTCAAAGGGCTCTGCAGTCTGGTGCATTAGGCCACAGCACCACACCAGGACTAACATCGGTGGACAAATCACTGAGAATCCTGATTCAGGCAAGTTGATACTTAACCTTAAGTATCACACCTTCTAGTACTGAATACACATGATATTAACAAATATGTCAAAGCAGAAAATAATTTGTACATCTACATTGTACATCTGAATTGTATATCTAGAAACTTGAATTGCTATATGTTTTTGTGATGTGTATTTCCAGCAACAACAAAATAAATGAAATCAATAAAATTAAATATCTAGAAACTAGTGCAAAATTTTTCTTTTGGGGAAAATATATCTTACTACCTCTAATTTAGACATCTACCTCATTTTTTATTAAAAATGACTAAATCCTTTCTCTGTTATGGTATTTAGCAATATATACAAGGGAATTTAAAAGAATTTGTGGAAAAATGGAATGAAAAGATCATGGATTTTTTCCATAAACTTTTTGTAGTCCCCTGGTACTTTATCATACTCCAGGAAAGCAAACGTAGCATTCAGGATACATAAGGAAGTGTGCACTGCACAAAATGACATTTGGCATTCTCTAGTTGCCCATCTGGTTAATTTCAGCAATAGATGCTTTGGAGTCTAATTTGCTCAGTCATTCCAATATGTACTGGTCTTGTTCCAGTTCCTAATTACTGGCAGATTTTCTCCATACTGTAAAAGGAGCAAAGCCTACCACAGAGACCTTCAGTCAAAGCAGGTAAACAAGTTCTTAGATCAGGTGAGTCTCTACATATTGCATGTGACACTCAGGTAGGGATCAGGGTTGAAGAGATGAGCCCATGATTCCAAGGTTCTGTGACAGTAGAAAGAAACATTCATTTCCCAAGCTTTATTTATTTATTTTTGACCGTAGACATTTTTCAGAGATTGCAATTATTTTTTAGGGCAAAACTCACATAAATATTCCTTTGGCGTTTAGTCAAATATTTATAATTTTAGCTCAGAGATGGCGTTGTTGGCAGTTATAAATAATTTCTAACATTATGCTTTGAATGGTTCCCTTGCACAAGGTTATAGCAGCTATGTCCTGTAGTTTTAGTCATCATTCTCTTTGAAACAGAACATTACACAAAACTCATTGGATGGTTAAAGGGATGTTAGTGTGTTGGTTTGAAAAACTGGCAGCTGACAATAGCAGATGAACTCAAGAGTAAAAGTAAAGGTTTTAAATCATCTGAAGATCAAAGTCATTCAGAAGATGAAGCAGATTTTTCAAAGATCCCTTCTTCGATGAAACAAAGATGATTTACTTTATTTTAAGGATAAAATACAGTTCTCTCCTATTTTTGATTATCTAATGACTAAACTTTTCTCTCCTGTGTTGATTTTCTAATGACTAATGAGTACTGGTGTGGCGCTGTGGGTTAATGTGTCAGATTGCAAAGTTGTTTGAACCGCAAGGCCGGTGGTTCAAGTTCACCAGCTGCTCCTTGGAAACCCTATACAGGGTTGCTATGAGTCGTAATCGACTCAACGGCACTTAACAACAACAATGAATCCTGGTGTGGTGCTAAAGCACTGGACCACAAGGTCGGTGTTTCAAATTCACCAGTCGCTCCTTGAAAACTCTATATAAGGTTGCTATGAGTTGGAATTGACTCCAAGGCACTTAACTACAATCAGTTAAAAATAGACGTAGATAATGTGAGCTTTCCCTCTTTCTCTATGATTGATTGGATAACAGAGTTTTCCTTCAGACCTTCACAGTCTGACTCCTTAGTTTAATGAAAGGTGCTTTCAATGATTAACAGGCTGAAATATCACATTTGGCAGAAAAGGCTGAGGTATTTGCATACTGCCTCTATGGTTTTCCCTGATAAGTATGAACTGCTTTATCTGGTTTCCCAATAAATAATTTGCCTCCATTGTAATGAAAATGATAATGGAGTGTCCTGAATGCAGTTGGCTTGCCCTGCTCCTCATGAATTACCCAGCTAATTGGAACACTTCTTTGCCTTGGGTGAGCTATAGCCATCAGGCCAACAGGTGCTTTGTAAAACGGAAATTTGCTAATATAATTTAACTGGGAAGTAGGAAAATTGGTGATACATAATGAAGAGATCCCTCTCCTAAGTAACCAGAAATCATTGCATGTTATGTCCTGAAAATTCATTTGCGCTTACTTTTGAAGTGAACTAGAAAATAAGTCTTTTATGTTTTTCATTATTTTGTGAATCTCATCCAGCAGTTCCAAGCTGATGCTGTAGACGCCAACATTGTCTTGCACATCTGTTCTCTTTGGTCTTATTGTTTCACAAAGTTGCCATTTACTGTCATTTTATTTTTCTTATAAACAGGAAAATTCAATTATGGCTTAAAAATATTTTTTCTATCAAAAGTAAAACTGTAAAATCCGGATGAAGATAGTCATGGCATTTCTAGAAAAACTGAAGAATACATCTTAAAAGTTTTTTTTCTTCTTGAAATTGAAGAGTAGTCACTACGCAAAGGGAGAACTTATATTTGCTGATCCTAGGAAAGTCCTGAGATGTAGAATAAATACAGGTTATGTGCTTATTTCATTGCTTGTTCATTGGAATGGACTAGGATTAATTAATTAATAACTGGAATTAGAATTTTAAAAATACTGTTGCTTGTGTTCCTCTGTCCCCTGTCACCTGAGATACTGGTTAAATAGGTGTAGGTTGTGGTCAGGGCAATAGAATTTTGTTTTTTTAAGTTTTTATTGTGAATTGAGTGAGAGTGTGCATGTGAGAACATCAGTTTCACACTCATCCTGTCATATTTTGTTTTATTGCAATGATTATAATCCCCTCCATGCATCATCATTCAACAGTATCTGCTTCTATTCCTGCTGGGCTTTTTTTGGATGACCACTAAAACACTCAGGAATATATAACCATTTAAATAACCACAGGGTACATTCTGCAAGCTTGACTGTTGACTGCCAGCACACAGCCTTTCTCTTTCTATGAGTGTAGAGTCCTCAGGTGCTCGGTTTCTCCATGTCCTCATCTCTGCCTCCATTCCTGGTGTTGCTGCTTCTCTGGATAGGGTTCCACATTCCACTCCTGCTCTTTTCCCTTGATGGTCCTAGGGTCCTCTCTTCCTGGACTGTAAGATTAACTGCTCCCCACTTTTTGTTACAAAACTTTTATCTTTATAGTTGTGACCATCGCAATTAGTCATGGTAACAATTACTATTGAATCATAAGACTCTTATCCCCTACTTCTGAAGAAGGATGGAACTTGCTTCCCCCTGTTCTTATAGGATTTCCAAGTAGACCTCCTTTACTCCATTCTCCATACCAAGGGAAACGGGACTTGAAGGAATGGAAATTGCTAAGATCAAAGTCACATACAGACTCCTGAGTAGAAATAGGGGCAAAACCAAGGCCCAAATTGGAAGAGGTTCCATTTCTTCCAAAATTCTATCATGTGATCTCTGACATCATTTCTATTACATAGGCCAAGTTTCCCAACTACTCATCTTGTTTAGTTTCCAATGATTGCATTCTGAAAACCAAAACAACCCAACTGTCAAGTGATTTTGATTAGTGACCCTGTAGAACAGCATAGAACTGCCCCACAGTGTTTCCAAAGCGGTAAATGTGTATGGAAGCAGACTGCCATATCGTTTGAATGGCTGTTGTTAACAGTTGGGTGATTTAACCACTACACCACTAGGTATCTGTATTCCAACCACCAATAATTATCAGTGCATCTTGATTACATGTTTGATGTTTTTTAGGCTACAGAAGTTAGCAAAAAAATTTAATTTCTTCATCTTTGTTATAAATGTTTAGTGTGTATATTTGATTATTGTATTAACTGATCTTCCTTATAAATGTATGAATATTATCCTATTAAAGTGTTGGTGTTGTTGTTAAGTGCCGTTGAGTCGGTTCCGACCCATAGTGACCCTATACAGGGTTTCTGAGGCTGTAAATCATTATGGGAGCATTGTTGTTGTTGTTACATTCTGTGGAGTCAGTTCCGACTCATAGCGACCCTGTACAGGGTTTCCGGGGCTGTAAATCTTTACGGGAGCAGAAAGCCTCATCTTTCTCCTGCGGAACAGCTGGTAGTTTCGAACTGCTGACCTTGTGGTTCACAGCCCGATTCGTAACCACTACGCTACCAGAGATCCTTTTATGGGAGCATACTCCTGAATAAATCTTGAAATGTTCTTTAAAAAGAAAAAAAAAAAGAATCTTATCACTATCTCCTTTCACCAGGCCCATCTGGGCAAGATGAGAACTATTCAGTGGGAATTTTACCTTCTCCTGCATATTCTGAAACTAAACTCCTTCACGAGAACTTGTAAGCCAGTCACTTTGTGCCTTTATAACCCCCACATTTTAGGTAGTTAATGTCTAAGAGGGCAACAGAATTAAAAAAAAAAATAACAAGGTGCATTTTAATGTGTAGTTAAAGATGGTAACTAGTCTGTTCTGCATCCTTTCCATTAAGTGCTCTTCTGAGTAGAGGCTCTTCCTGTTCCAGTGACAAGATTCAGAGGTCTCCAACAACGATGCACAAAAGAAAGAGTACAAGAACCTCTCAGAAAGGAGCCATCTCCTGGTTCACTCCATAAGATTGTCCTGAGGAACAAATTAAATTCATGTGCTAGCTTACATGCAATGCCAAGCACATAATAAAAACTTAGTGTCAGATGTTCCTCTTCCTCCTGCCTTGCACTTCCAACCCTATTATTTGTACTAGAATAACTACAGATAAAACTAGCTGATCATACTAACATTTATTGAACAATTATGGTGTGCGAGGCACTTTTCTGACTTGACAGCAGTTAAGAATGACAACAAGGCACTTTTCTGGCATTATATAACTCAATTATTACATTAATATTCTCAGATGGTTAGTATCTCATTTACAAGTGATAAACCGGAAACTTAGTCTGTTTTAGTTACTTAGTGCTGCTGAAACAGAAATACCACAAGTAGATGTTTGACAACAGAAATTTATTAGTTTAGGTTTAGGACGTTCATCAGAATTCAGGGTGCTTGCTCTAGGCAAAGAATTTCTCTGAAAACTCTTGGAGAAGGTACATCTCTCTTTGGATCCTTCTTCCTTGCTCATTGGGGATTTCCATATGACTTGGCAACTATCTTGGCCCAACTCTGCTTGCTTAATCTGCTCCTTTTATATTTTCTAAGAGATTGATTCAAAACACAAGTGACACTAATCCTGTCTCATTAGCATGACAAAGACCACCCATTCTCAAATGTGATTATAACCACAGGCCTAGAGGTTAGGATTTATGACACAAATATGGTGGGACACAATTCAATTTATAACAATGGCATTTAGTAACTAGCCAAAAATCACAGGCTAATAAATGATGGGTTTAGGATTTAACCCAGGTTTATCTACATCATAGATAAAGATTATAATGCTGTAACATGTTAAGTGCTGTCTAGTTGGTTCCGACTCAGTGACTCTGTATAGGGTTTCTGAGGAGCGAATGATGAGCTTGAGCTGCGGACCTTGAGGTTCATACCGACCTTGCAGTCTAGTGCATTAACCCAAAGCGCTGTAATATAATAAAACTAGATTTGAGCAATAGAATTTTCTTTATCAAGTTATCAATTTGTTTCCCCAAAGAAATTACAATGATAATTAAATGAATCTCTTTTTCCTTTGTTGCCACAGCAAAATTAATGTCTCCAATATACATAAATCTGCCATTTATCAGTTTCTTGTACTTGGTGACTTATGTGTTGCTGTGATGCAGGAAGCCAAGTCACCAATATTTTTAATACCAACGGGGTCAACATAGTGGGCAGGTTTCAGTGGAAATTCCAGATTAAGATTAGGAAGAAGGAGAGGCGGACTATTTCTGAATGGTTATCCACTGCAAACCTTATATAGTGTTGGAAGATGAGCACCTAAGATTGGAAAGCATGCAAAATACAGCTGAGGAAGAGCTGTCTTCTCACAGTAGAGTTGACAATGTGAATGGAGTAAAGCTTCATTTGTTGAAGTGACACAACTCAAAATGAGAACAAACAGCTGCAAACATCCATTAATTATAAGAATGTGGAATGTATGAAGTATGATTCTAGGAAAATTTGATGTTATTAAAATGAAA
>NW_006408521.1:1809228-1810579 GCF_000296735.1 Chrysochloris asiatica
AATCAATCATATGGTTTACTTTGCTGGAAATGAGAAATTGGCAGTTGTTGTTTCTCTTGCAGTCTCAGCCGCATCCCTGAGACAGGATGGTGAAGGTCGGAGTCAACGGATTTAGCTGTATTGGGCGCCTGGTCACCAGGGCTGCTGTTATCTCTGGCAAAGTGGAGGTTATTGCCATCAACGACCCCTTCATTGACCTCACCTACATGGTCTACATGTTCCAGTATGATTCCACCCATGGCAAGTTCAGTGACACTGTAAAGGCTGAGAATGGGAAGCTTATCATCAGTGGGCAGCCCATCTCTATCTTCCAGGAGTGAGATCCTGCCAACATCAAGTAGGGTGATCCTTGTGCTGAATATGTTGTAGAGTCTACTGGTGTCTTCACAACCTTGGATAAGGCTGGGCTTACTTGAAGGGTGGTGCCAAAAGGGTAATCATCTCTGCCCCTTCTGCTAATGCCTCCATGTTTGTGATGGTTGTGAACCACGAGAAGTATGACAACTCCTTTCAAGATTGTCAACAATGCCTCCTGCACCACTAACTGTTTGCCTCCCTAGCCAAGGTCATCCATGACAATTTTGGAATCGTGGAGGGACTCATGACCACAGTCTATGCCATCATTTTCACCCAGAAGACTGTGGATGGTCCCTTTGAGAAACTGTGGCGTGATGGCTGTGGGGCTGCCCAGACTATCATCCCTGCAGCTAACGATGATGCCAAAGCTGTGGGCAAGGTCATGCCTGAATGAATGGGAAACTCACTGGCATCCCCACTCCAATGTGTCTGTCATGGATCTGACCTGCTGCCTGGAGAAAGCTTCCAAATACGATGACATCAAGAAGGTGGTGAAGCAGGTATTAGATGGATACCTAAAAGGCATCCTGGGTTACACTGAAGACCAGGTCATCTCCTGTGACTTTAACAGTGATACCCACTCTTCCACCTTTGATACTGGGGCTGGCATTGCCCTCAATGACCACTTTGTCAAACTCATTTCCTGGTTTGACAATGAATTCAGCTATAGCAACAGGGTGGTAGATCTTAGGGTCCACATGAACTCCAAAGAATAAGAGCCCTTTGAACCACCAGCCTGAGCAGCAACACTAGAGGAAGAGAGAGACCCTCACCTGCTGGGAGTCCTTACCTCAACTCTACCCCCCTACAAACTGAGAATCTCCCATCCTCACAGTTTCCATCCAGACCCCCTGGAGAAGGGGAGGGGCTTAGAGAGCCCAGGCTTGTTATGTACCATCAATAAAGTACACTATCCAGTCACACACACACTCACACAAAGATTGTTTCAAGAGACATCTTGAAGCACAATGGTATCTGTGATTACATAATATCC
>NW_006408521.1:1818393-1819420 GCF_000296735.1 Chrysochloris asiatica
ACTCCACAGTACTTAATAACATCAACAACTACCTGCCTCAATATGAAATTGGTGAAGCATTGATAATTACTGGTGATTGGAATGCCCAAGTTGGAAACAAAGAGGAAGTAGTTGGAAAACATGACCTTTATGATAGAAATGATTCTGGAGATCGCATAATAATGTTTTGCAAAACTTATAACTTATTCATTGAAAATACCTTGTCAGCAACATGAATGATGACTGTATACCTGGATCTCTCTAGATGGAATACAGAGAAATCAAATAGACTACATTTGTGAGTAGAGACGATGGAGAAGCTCAATATCATCATCCAAAACCAGGCTAGTGGAACTGGAACAATCAACTGCTCATATGCAAGTTCAGACAGATACCGAAACACATTCATGAAAGCCGAAATATATCCCACCCAAATTCAGAGTCCATCTCAAGAACAAATTTGATGGATTAAACACTAATGACCAAAGAACAGAAGAGTTGTGGGATGACATCAAGAGCATCTTATAAGAAGAAAGCAAAAGGTCATTAAAAAGACAAGAAAGAAAAAAAGACCAAAGTAGATGTCAAAGGAGACTCTGAAACTTGCTTTTGAGTATTGTTAAGTGCTGTCAAGTCAGTTCTGGCTCATAGTAACGTTGTATATGATTTCCAAGGAGCAACTGATGAGTTTGAACCGCTGTCCTTGGGGTTCAAACGGACCCTACAATCCAGTGCTTAACCAACAGTGCCACAGTAAAATGACTGGCAGAAATGATGAAATAAAAGTGCTGAATAGAAAGTTTGAAAGGGTGGCTCGAGAAGCAAGGTCCACTATTAAATGAAATGTGCAAGGACCTGGAGTTAGAAAATCAAAAGGGAAGAACATACTCAGCATTCCTCAAGCTGAAATAACTGAGAAAAATTCAAGTCTAGATATGAAATATTGAAGGATTCTATGGTTAAAAATATAGAATGATGATGGTGACATCAAAAGAATATGGAAGGAATTCACAGAGCCACTGTACCAACACAAATTGGTCAATGTTCA
>NW_006408521.1:1820168-1821859 GCF_000296735.1 Chrysochloris asiatica
GATATGCAGATGATAGCACCTTGCTTTCTGACAGCAAAGAGGACTTGAAATACTTACTGATGAAGAAAAAAGACTACAGCTTTCAGTATGTATTGAATCTCAATGTAACAAAAACAAAAATTTTAGCAACTAGACCAATAAATGATATAAATGGAGAAAAGATTGAAGTTCTCAAAGACTTCATTTTGCTTGGATCCCCACTCCGTTCATGAAAACAGCAGTCCAGAAGGCAATAATATATTGCATTAGACAAATCTGCTGCACAAGACCACTTTAATGTGTTAAACATAAAAGATGTCAGTTCAAGGACTAAGGTGTGCCTGACCAATGCTATGGTATTTTCAGTTGCCTCAGATGCATGTAAAAGTTTAACAATGAATAAGGAAGACCACAGAAATATAGATGCATTTGAATTACAGTGTTGGTGAAGAATATTGAAAATACCATGAACTGCCAGAAGAAAACTCAAATCTATGTTTGAAGAAGTATAGCCAGAATGCTCCTTACAAGTCAGAAGGTCGAGACTTGGTCTCTCATGCTTTGGACATACTGTCAGGAGGGATCAGTCCCTGGAGAAGGACATCCTGCTTGGAAAAGTGAAGAATCAATGAAACAAAGAAGACTTCCTACAAGATGGATTGACACATTGGCAACAACGGGCTCAAATTTAGCAATTGTGAGGCTGGCGTACGTAGCCCAGGGCAGCATTTCATTCATGGCAGTAAGACAGGGCAGTGCAGAGGGTTGAGTCAGAACTGACTTGATGACTGCTGACAACAGGAACGATCTACATAAATAAAAAGCAGTTTCCCCATTGTTTTTCTTGGCTCATTCTCTGTCGGTGGTGGCTTGTTTGGAAGCTGGATTTCTTTTACAGCTGCTGAATTCTAGACTGCCTTTCCCTGTAACTGGAAGTTGCTCCTTCAGTATCATCTAATACTTGTAAAATTGGGTTAATTTAACTACAACTCCCTCTGGTGACTTATGTTTTTGAAGTTCCAAGAATACCCACAACAAATTGTACAAAAATCAAATTGTAGCATCAAATAATTCTGCCGCAGCAATTCCCAGTAGCATTTTGCATGACAAAGTATTAGTTGGAACTGAACACAGAGTGTATTTAGATCTACATTTTTGATTAAGCCACAGACTAAGATTCATCTGGAAGAAGTTGAATGATGAGTAAACAAAAAAGAACAAAAGATAAAGACATCTTGGTTCCAGTCTTGCCAGGTAATCAATGCATGCCAGTTGTTCAGAAGTGAGGATCTGTGAATTTACAACTCAATTGGGAAGAATCGCAGATCAGGATGTTAATTGTGACACAATAGGGCATGTACCCTAGGGGAAAATCCAACAAGTCTTCTTTCCAACAGTGATGTTCAAAACTCTCCTACCTTGTGTGCCAAATTAGCAGCTTGTTACTGGTAGCATAGTGGTTATGAATCAGGCTGTGAACCTCAAGGTCGGCAGTTCGAAACTACCAGCTATTCGCAGGAGAAAGATGAGGCTTTCTGCTCCCGTAAAGATTTACAGCCTTGGAAACACTGTACAGAGTCACTATGAGTCGGAATCGACTCCAAGGCACATAAACACCACCACAGTATTGAAGAGCCCTGGAGGTACAGTGGTTAAGCACCTGGATGCTAACTTAAAGTCTACAGTTCAAACCCCTTCTGTGAGTCTTTCAT
>NW_006408521.1:1823629-1824323 GCF_000296735.1 Chrysochloris asiatica
CTTCTGGATGCCCTCCGGAAAGGAAAAACAAATCAGATACATTTATTTCACTCTGAGCTAAATAGGCCCAAATGTTTTTCATCCCGTTGAAAGGAATAATGTGTTATGAGAGCCCCATTGTGTCCAAGTTGAGTCTGGCTAACTTGACATCTGACGGGGTGGCTAGAAGGACTTACCAGAGTCCAGTGCAGTTTTTTTTTCAACTGGTTTTCAGGTCCGTGTCTTCATGTTCTGAGCGGAATATGATCTCCAGGCTGGAAAGGGTCAGGTTACTTGTAGGGAAGGAAGCAGACCTGGGAAGAGCAATTTAACAAATAATAGAAAGTGTGTGGTGGAGGCTTTGCACATACCACTGCACCTTTAAACCTTGGCTGAGGTCAGGTAGAGGGTGAGGGAAGCTGCCTGGGAAGGTTTACTGTATATAACTTTATAAAGGCTCAATTTGAGCCTGATTCTGGGGCTATTCGAAATAGGGCTAAGGCAACACCTTGTCCCAATGTAAATAAATTCCCTGACAGTTTTGTCATTTGTTTCTCTTTAGAGTGTGGTTCATTTTCTCGAACCTCCATGCTGAATGCAATCTCCATTTAATCTCTAGATGTTTGCTGCTCTGTTGTCACTTTGGACCCTCTGGAATCTAAACTTGGAGGTGATCTTTAAGAGGATTTTCACTATTTCTGAAGTTCTTAGTTCT
>NW_006408521.1:1824928-1836478 GCF_000296735.1 Chrysochloris asiatica
GTGCAGGCTTGTAGTGTATACCCTTTGGTTGGTTGATGATGCATGGAGGGGATTGTAATCATGGCAATGAAACTATTATATACAATAGGATGAATGTAAAACTAATGTTCTTCCATGTAAATTATCACATAACTCACAATAAAACATTAAAAAAAAAAGCCACTTACCTTTTAGCTTTTAACTTCTCAGAACCAAAACAATTCCATTGTCATCTACTTTTCATTCTTTAACCCCTCTCTCTCCAATCCTTGTGCCTCAGTTCTACTCAAGTCCTCTGGGTACACATTCAGTTTTTCTTGCCAACGTTTCTAATGCCCTTGTCAGTGCAATCAGTTTAGCGTTTTTTGAGCTGAAATCCCCAGCAGGAGGGCTATTTCCTCTACCAGGTCTTATAAGTTTACTATTACACATCCTGCTATCCGAGTCCCATTTTCCATATAACTACTTCTGTTCCATGTAACTACAGTCTGGTAGCGTACTGGTTACGAAACGAGCTGCCAACCTTAAGGTCAGTAGTTTGAAATTACCAGCCGCTCCGAGGGAGAAAGATAAGGCTTTCTGCTCCCATAAATATTTGCAGCTTCAGAAAACCTGTACAGGGTCGCTATGGGTTAGAACCACCTCAATGGCACTAAACAACAACAACAATTTCTGTTCACAAACAACGTCTGGTCCACCAGATACAGTTAAATAGGTCAGGTTGCCTGGAAAATGCTTGGTCAATGATTTCTATACAATCATGGTTCAACCTTTCAGTTGCTACATTAGGGAGGTGCATGGCCGGTTTAGTCATCCCATAATTCACAGGGTAATATTTGGATTGTCCAGTAAAATAACCTGGTATTGCCTATCCGTCCTGTTGTGAGCCGTAGGCTTCCCTTCTTTTGCAGCAGGGAGATGGCTTGATGGGGACGGGGATGAGCTGGCCAGAGTGAATTTCTCGGCCTCTTCTGAAAGGATATTGGTTTCTGTGGGATGGTCAGTTTCCAGGCTCCAATCAGACATTGATGAGTGTGTGTGTGTGTGTGTGTGTGTGTGTGTGTGTGTTGGAGGGGGTGATGCTTGTTCGCTCTCTGCTAGTTCAGCTAGTCCACACGGGGGAGTTTACCTGAGTGTCGATTTCCTCAGCCAATGTGACTGGTTTCCTGAGTTTGAATCCGTAATTAGAAGGCATGTTCTTGAGGAACCTCCATCTGCAGATGTTTGGTTTCAGAAAGCTGTTTGAACAAGCAACTTTGGAAGCAGGTCTTGGCCCAGTTAGGGGCAAGACAGTTATTTTCTTTTCCCCAATGACGCAATCCAGGAAGAACTGGCCCCCAGGCCTCTCTGAGATCTCAGTCACCTTCACTGAACAGAATGATAACAGTCTGTCCCCCATTGTTATTTTCAGCTGAGGTCCTGGGGGTGGAGGCAATAGGGGTAGCAGAGGTTGATGCCAAATCATGTTGGGTCCCCTTATCCCCTGATACTGTTAGTCTTCTGCAGACAATGAAGCTTGTTCAACCATCTATTGGGTTGGATGGTTTTTTTCTGCCAGATCCTCCCCTGAGATTTGGGCATTTCTTTTTCCAGTGTTCAGGTTTTTGCATAAGCACACTGGTCCTTGCTTAAGGCCCTTATTCCTTTCAGGGGACCTCCCTGGGGTACCACAGGCTTACGTCTAGTGGTCTTTTAGGAAGACAGTTTTGGCCTGAGATTTCTCGCGCTCTCAGCTGTTAAATACCTCAAAGGTGATGCCCACCAGTTGAGATGGATTCATGCCAATTGACCTGTCGAATTTCTGCCATTTCTTTCTAAAATCCTGAGTGCTTTGGGAGATAAAAATTATGTTAACCATCCGAATATTTGCTGAGTTCTCAGGATCAAGGTCTGTGTACTTACAGTAAGCCTGGTGGATTCATTTAAAGAATTCAGAGGGGTCCTCAGTTGGCTTCTGTTGAACTGCTTGTACCATGTTCTTGAGTTTCTTTTTCAGACCTCTGAGAATGCACCCATTATAGTGCTCCAGTGTAGCGTAGTGGTTACGAATAGGGCTGCAAACTGCAAGGTCAGCAGTTCGAAACTACCAGCTGTTCCGTGGGAGAAAGACGAGGCCCTCCCCTCCCATAAAGATTTACAGCCTCAGAAACCCCGTACAGGGGCACTATGAGTTGGAACCAACTCCACGGCTCATAACCACCACCACCACCACTACCAGTTGTGGCAGGCCCTTTTAGATTTTAATTTGTGTCAGCTAGAGAAATTGCATTGACTGGGCAAGGGTCCTGTTCAGGTTTTATTTTCCTCCATGGATGCATGTTGTTCCGTCCCATGCCTTATCTTAGACCAGTGTTTTCATTGCTGGTTGGGAGCATTGTCAACAAGCCCGAAAATCTGCCCAATTAGGATGATGGGTAGCAAAAATGTTGTTGTTGTTGTTAAGTGCTGTCAAGTTACTTCCGACCCATAGCGACCCTATGTAGGGTTTCCAAGGAGCAGTGGTGAGCTTGAACCATCGACCTTACAGTTCAAATGGCTTTGCAGTCTGGCGCATTAAGCCACAGTGCCACACCAGGACTCTGGGTAGCAAAAACAGTGGTTATTAAATTTGTTATTTTGGTTGGGTCATTCTGATGTAGCACTGTGGGCCAATGCGCTGGGCCACCAAATCTGACCAAACCACAAGGTCAGCGGTTCAAGCCCACCAGCCTCTCCTCAGAAAACTCCCACAGGGTCACCATGAGTGAGAACTAACCAGACAGCACTGAACAACAACATCTCAATAAGAAGGATTTGAGTTTTTCCTTTTTAACAAGTCCAAGAGGGAGAAAGAAGTATGTGCCCAGGAATATCCTGGGGCTTGTCCTTCCGTATTCAATTCTGTGGGCATCTGAAGAGGGGGTACTTACTGCCTTGCCTCTGTTCCGGGTAGCCCTCTACCGAAATGGGTCCCTAGATAGGGATGGTACAGAGAAATCACTTCCAAACTGCTTTCCTCAGAGGCTGAATATGGCCGGGAAAGTTCACTAGGTCAAGTTATAGTTTTCCCTAATGGCAGCTGCTGGGGTAACAAGAGTTGTAATAAGACAATGTTACAATCAAAATCTATATTTCACAAAAAAGTAACCATTCATATCCCTTTGTATATTCCCATACAGTCCTGCTTAGAAATGTTTTTACCTTATTAATATTCATCTGTATTCATTTTTCCTCTGTATGGTTTTCTTATTAGCGGTATAAGTGCATTATATAGTACATATACACGATATAACTTACATATTCTTGGGATTCCAGGTTGTTTTCCGTTTCTTAAACATAAATACAGGGCAGAAACATAATAATTTTACAAACAAATAGATAATCTGACGCAGTGGTTTAAAAATTCAAGCTGTAAGATGGTATAATAATTTTAAGGATCCATTATAAGGTTATTTTTCACATCATCTAGATCGTACATCAGCCAAGCTGTAAGTATTACAGTAAAACCCCATTTCCTTTGATGTCATAGGAGGGGTTTGAACCACCAACCTTGTGGTTCAAGCTGACCTTGTGATGTAGTGCATTATCCTGCAGGGCCTCCCCAGGGCTCCCACAGACCGACTTCATTACAGATCAATATTTCATTACAGACAATTAATGCAGTGATAAACCCATGCTGAGCCACATCCCAATCAATTAACTCAAGATCTGCAGGGGTGGAGCCTAGGCACCAAAACAGTCATGTGTCACATTATATCCATCGTACATTTTGTGAAATACATGTTATGTGATCTGGACCTTGTGTGAACATTGCATTGCAGTCTGGTTCTGCTTTCTCTTTAAGCATCTCAAACAAACTTTGTGCCTTAACAGTGATCATCAGGGTGTTGAGAGGGATTCTCTGTTGTGTTTGGTCCTCAGTATACATCATTACCAATTTCTCTATATCTGATATAGCTCTGTAAGCCACAGGGGGTAGTTCAAATACACCAGCTGCTCTTTGGATACTTTATAACAGGGTTGCTGCTAACCTCAAGGTCAGCAATTCGAAAATATCAGCCATTCCATGGGAAACAGATGAGACTTTCTTTTCCCATAAAGATTTACAGCCTTGGAAACCCTACATAGGGATGTTATGAGTCAGAACCAACTCTACGGCACATAACCACCACCACTAAGATGAGCCAGAGCACACTTAATAACCCATTTTGTTTGGCCTTGAAGCTTTCAATGGAACCTATCTTATAACAGCTTGGGGAAACTTCTTGTGTTTTTTTGAGGTTTGTCGTGATTGTCAAGTGTGACATGCCTAAATCATGAGCAAAGCAGGCAGTGATTTTCCAGCTTTCTGGTGCTTAGTCACCGTTGGTTTCACTTCTCCTTTGCCTCTTGTTTTGCTGCACTTCAGAGTCACAAGGCACTTTGCAGTCATTTTTCAGAAAGACAATTAAACAGCGATAACATTACAATGCTCAAGCGATGTGTGAGACACAAGATTGGATGCTGCTCCCTACGAGTTGAAACATACATCATTATATGGTAAACTTTTTATTTGTAAGTAGGGAAAGTTCACAATAAAATGACAATGGAGAGTATAATACAGCACAAACATAAGACAGTAACATCCACATTTATTATGACCATGAAGACATGTGTATTATGGGTTATATACTTGTATGTACTCTATACATCCGGCAGCACAATCACGTTGTATACAAGAGATGTGCAAGTGTTGCATGCAGAAGCTGTTGTGTTTGCTGTATTGTATTATCCAATTGGGAATTCTGAATTATATTACAGTATAGCCTCTTGCGATCATGGACATATATGCAGTTGAACACTGCTTGAATGCATGTTATGTAGCACATGCCTGCAGTTTAAAAACCCACTCATTTGTAGTCCGGGTTGACAACTGTTGTATTAATGGCTCAAGTGGTTCCATGAAGCCAGGGCTTTTAAGTGACTGATTCCAGTCAGACTCCCTGATGAGAAGTTGTATTTTCACCCCAAATTCTCACCATGGGTTCAAAATGAAATGAACCAGTTGGAAGCCCTGCATGAAGCATATGGACTATAATTCAAGAGTTTCAGCATCTAATTCAACAGGAGGACTTTGGGTTGGACTTTCAGAAGCATTTATAGGACCAGAGAATGGCATAGGGGTGTGGGATGGTGGCTTCCTCATTCCACATCACTTAAGAATGTATGGTGGGGAGATTGGTATTTGCTGTTGGTTCCTCTTTACTCTGTAATGGGATGAAGAAGAACACAGGAGAGCAGCAAATGGCCAAGTAAGGGATGAAGTTTGCTGTGTTATGGACACCTTTCCTAGAGCCATTTCCTGGGTCAAAGACAGCAGGATTAGGCTGCATAAGTAGCACTTCCTTGCATGTACTAATATGTTGTTATTATTAAGTGCTGTCCAGTCAATTCTGACCCATAGCGACCCTGTATAGGGTTTCCGAGGAGCAGCTGGTGAGCTTGAACTGCCGACCTTGCAGTTCAAAAGGCTTTGCAGTCTGGCTCATTAACCCACAGCACCACACCAGGACGCATATATATGTCCCTGTAAAAATAGATTCTGTTAGTATCTGACCTTAGTCATAGGTAGGGAGACCTACAGAGATGTACAATTTTATAAATTCTTAACACACTTCACCAATGAAATGTGACTCTTTTTGAGATCTGAGTGGTTCTTGGAAAAAACACCATTTATCAAGTGACTGCACCACTTGTCCGTTAGTTTGTCACACTGGAGGCTTGTATGTTACTGCTATGCTGGAAACCATGCCATGGGTATGTAAATACCAGTAGCATTACCTGTGAGACAGGTTTCAGCTGAGCTTCCAGACTAAGACACACTAGGAAGGAGAGGAGACTACTTCTGAGTGTTTAGCCGATGAACCCCTTATGAATAACAGTGGAATACTGTCATATAACACCAGAATATTGACTATTATTAAAATCTCATGCAAGTATAATTTTGCTAAAGATAATTGTAAAATGACTGCAATGATACACTGACAGGGATAGAGGTTCAAACCCTATTCAGAGAAGGACTTAGAACAAGTGATATTATTGCTGTTGTCAGCTGAAAGCAGAGACTAACAGAGAGATGCTTACCTGTATTTTATTGACTATGCAAAGGCTTTTGACTGTGTGGATCATTATAAGTTATGTATAACATTGTGAATGATGGATATTCCAGAACACTTAATTGTACTCACGAGAAACCTGTACATAGACCAAGAGGCAGTCATTCAAACAGAACAAGGGGATATTGAATTGGTTTTAAATTAGGAAAAGTTGTGCAACAGGATTGCATTTTTTCACCATATTTATTTAATCTTTATGCTGATCAAAAAATCTGAGAAGCTGGATTTTATGCCGAGAAGCATGACATCAGGATTGAAGGAAGTCTCATTAACAACGTGTGATATGCAAATGATGCAAGGTTGCTTGTTGAATACAATGAGAATTTAAAATACTTACTGATGAAGATCAAAGAGTACCGCCTTCAATGTGGTTTGCACCTCAGTGTAAAGAAAACAAAATCCTCATCATTGGACCAGTAAATAACATCATGGTGAATGGAGATGTAAGAAATTAGAAAGAAACTGATGAGGATATAAACTTGGCTTCAACAGCAGGAAGGTTTATTGATAGTAAACCTGGGAGGTGGAACTCAAAAGTCACACGTATTTAAGGCGGTGTGGTCCAGGGTACAGTTCTGGCAAACTTCCAATGGGCGGGGTTATGGAGATTTTCCTGAAACCTGAAACTATGGGGGATGGGGTAGGGGGTGGGATAGAGACTTAAACTTTCAGTAGACCTGAGCTTTTAAGCAAGACTTTATTTGGTGCCACTTGGGAGCAGCTGCAATGCCATTTTGTTGATCAACAGCAGTGTCCTTCAGGAGAAAAGAATGAAGTTGTCCTAGACTTCATTTTGCTTAAAAGATCCATTATTAACACTCATGGAAGCAGCAGTCCAGAAATAAAACAAAGTGTTGCATTATGCAAATCTGTTGCTCAAGATGTCTTAAAAGTATTGAAGAGCAAATATACCAGCTTGAAGACTAAAGTCTTCCTGACCCAAGTCATGGTAATTTTAATAGCCTTATATGCATGTGAAAGTTGGAAATGTATAAGGAAGACCATAGAAGAACTGATGCATTTGGGTTTAGATGTTAGAGAAAATATTGATAGTAGCATGAACTGCCAAAAGAACAAACAAATCTGTGTTTGAAGAAGTACAACCAGAATGTTCCTTAGAAGCCAAGATGTCAAGACTTGGTCTTTCAGACATAGGGAATATTATCATAAGGGATCAGTCCCTAGAGAGGACATCATCGTTGGTAAAGTGGAGGATCTATGAAAAGGAGGAAGACCGCCCAACAAAATGGATGGACAGTGTTTCATTCTGTTATATAGAAATTCACTATGTACTGGAATTGACTTAACAGCACCTAACCACAATAAAACCAAGTGACAACAATACTCAACAGTGACCAGAGAGTGACCACTTACCTCTTTAAGGAGTTTTTTTTTTTTTATTTCTGCTAGCACTTTAATTTTTTGTTTTACTTGCTTTCGTTTATCTTAGGTTGTGAGGTCTACTTTCAAAATTATCTATTGTTTATCTCTTCTTCTAAGATGCATTATTAATGACGATGGGAACATGGTTATCTTGTGCCTTATTGAATCCCCAGCAGTTAGCATAGTGTCAGTGCATGGTAGGCATTCACATACTTGTACACTATGAATGTATGATTAAGGCATTGGCTTGCTCCTTCCTTCCACAAATCAAGAAAATTAGTTCCAAAAGTAAAATTGTTCAGTCACCCATTTTCTCTTATTTTGATTTTGTTAACATAATTACACTTGAAGCATCTTTGTTTACTCCTCTACAAAGCTGCTTCCTTTGTCCCTGAGGAATTTTCTAACATGTTTTATTTTAATTGTGCATCTAAGCAGCCAAACCTCATCAACCTCTTCTTGTTTCCATTCAGGTTTTGTGATCCTTCCATGTTTAATTCATGTTGCTGTTTTGTAGACTCTTATCATCTAAGAGCTGAAATCTAAAGTACTGGAATAAAACATCCCTTAAAGAATATTATGACAGGCTAGCAGTGACCATGATGTTCATCTACCATGAAAGTAATTTCTTACCTTATTCTCTATGCAGGTTTTCCAATGTTATCTCTTTTGGTTGAGATGTAAAAACAGAATTATTTCTCTTCCTTTCCTATCTTTCTCAATCCAATGAGTTTTTTCAATCAAAAATGAATCCCATTTTAGTGGAGACCATGCTTCAGAGTATTTAATGGCCTGCCTGCCCATCATTGATTGGGCTACTTGCATTTTCTAAGATGTTAAGTCGTGATGCCATCAACTATATCTCAGTGGAATATTTCATGTAGTATTCAGGATATTTGCTTCCTTTTCTTGATTTCTTTGAATAAATACTTTTTTTTTTTTTAAAAAAAGCAGATACCACATTTTACTCCACTGTCTTACTGGTGGAACTAGAGGGATATACTCTCTCACTGGTTCTGCTCAGTTTATCAATTGTTTCCATGGGGGCACTCATTTGTTAATTGCTTGCATTTTAATATGAGGGGGCTTCAAAAATTTCATAGACAAGTGGAATTAAAAGATAATGGAATTTTCCCATGAATTTCTAGAAGTCCACTCATATATCCCCAAAGAATAGTATCGATGGCTTTCTTAAGGATTTGCTATATCTCTTCTAATAACAATAGCAAAAAAATGGCTAGATGAGATTGTGACTATTCTTGGGGTGCAAACATTCTAGAGAGTAGACCGATGTTTACAAATTAAGATGTGGGGGATTAAATTGTATAAACAGCTTTATAAATGGGCCTCTGGGTTAAATCACTTACTGCATGGTGCTGTTTGATGGGCTGTGTAATACAAAATATCCGAATAAGATTCTGCCTTTGAGTTGGGGCCTTATTTGGAAGGGAATTTAATGCAGTTATTTACTCTTCTAATAAGTGGCATTAATCAAATACCAGTTTAAAGTGACCTAACTGTAAACTAAGTCATGACTTTGAAAATGGACATAAAATTGACAACTTCTGATGAGTTTGTAAATATCTGTTCTGAAATCTCCATCCTATCTTTCAGAAGAGAATTTGCCTTGAGGAGCTAAAGCCACTCTCTTGGGTCTTCTTATAAAATTGCTTATTTCTGTGATTTTGCAACCCCTGCCCCAGGAAACAAAGAACAGAGACAGAGCTTGTTCATATTCAGAATGCTAGTGCTTTGTTTTCTTGGGTGCAACTCCTTGGGAAAAACTTTCAAAGCTCAATTTAAGGGAAAATGTGCTTAGTCTTCACCAAACAATTTCATCTCTATGGTAATTCCCTGGCTCTGTGAATCAGTTGGGGATGGAAAAGGTACTTGAGTGAATGGGGCTTCTGAAAATTGGTTGGTAAATTTCAACAAACAGTTCTTTGGTGGAAAACAGAATGATCATGACTATAAACATGATTGTCAAAAATGTGGTTTAAAATGTCTTTGCTGGTGGTATCATCTTAACTATGATTGAACAAATAAATGAACTTCATTCCAATGTTTCCCACACAAAATATTACAGAGACGTGTTCTTCGTGCATGTCTCTGTAGCATGTAAATCTCCACTGACTGCTGTAGTACACTGAATGTTGCTGTTGTTAAGTGCCATCAAATCAGTTCTGACTCATAGGGACCCTTATAGGGTTTCTGAGGAGCGGATGGTGAGCTTGAACTGCTGACATGCGGATCAGTCCATAACCCTCAGTGCCACACCAGGACTCGAGTAGACTGAATAATGACCCCCTAAAAGATCCATTCAGTTTCAACTGCATGGTTGGTGGTCAAACTCACCAGCCACTCCTTGGAACCCCTATACAGAGATGCTATGATTTGGAACCAACTCTACAGCACTTAACAACAAAAGATCCAGGTCTGAATCCCTGCAATCAGTGAATATTATATGACAAAAGAGATTTTTTGCAGCTGGGCGTAAGTTAAAAATCTTGAGATGGAGGGAGAAGAACGAAGTGCTGGACCTTATCCAGAGAAGCAGTGATGCCAGAGGTGGAGGCTGAGATGATGACATGGAGAGATAGAGCATCTGGGGACTCTGGACTCAGGGAGGGAGAGGAGCTATGTGCTGACAGCCTGGGGGCAGGCTTGCGGAGTATACCCTTTGGTTGTTTGAATGGTTATATATATTCCTGAGTGCTTCGGTCATTGTATATCAAAACAAACAAACAAATAAACAAACAAACAAATAAACAAACAAACAACAGAAGGAATGAAAGCAAATGCTGTTAAATGATGGTGCATGGAGGGGGATTGTAATTATTGCAATGCAATGAAATATGATAGGATGAATGTAAAACTGATGTTCTCCCATGTAAACTATCACTCAATTCACAATAAAAAACTAAAAATAAAAAACAATCATGGGATGTGAAGATTGTACTGGGTTTTCCAGGTAGTCCATGAAAGCAATCACAGCTGTCCTTAGGTGAAGAAGGGGAGGGAGGTTTTATAATAGAGAACATAGGAAGATGAACCAGAGAAAGGTTTGACCCAGGTAGAAGTAATGTGATGATGGAAGTAGAGAGCGATTGGCAGATTCTGTGCAGCTGACTTTAAAAATGGAACAAGGGGACAGAATCCATGGAACACCACCCTAAAAGCTGAGAAAGTCAAGGACATGGCTTTTCCCTTTGAGCCATTAGAGCGAGTGTTGACTTCTGACACCTTGCATTTGGCCCAGTGAAATTAATTTTGGATTTTAGGTCATTTCTGGTTTCTGTTTTGTTATTCTGCAGCATTCTCAGTTCTCCCCCAAATCTCCTGATTCTGAAAGTGGAATGAAAAAGTAAAGATTAGAGGTTGTTGTGGGAGGTTGGGGTGGGGACTTTTTCTACTCCAGGAATGTGATGACCTGAGTCATACCCTTCACCAATAAATAGCTTTGAGCAAGATATTTAACTTTTCTGAGTTTCACTTTTCTAACCTGTAAAAGTGGTTAGAATTACTTGCCCTGCCTACCTCATAGTATCTTTGAAGGCTCAGATGGGATTATTATTTTTTGCCATTGAGATGACACTGATTCATGGCGACCTTCTGTTCAACTGAGTGTTGTTCCTGGTCCTGCATTATTCGAACCATTTCCAGTGTACTCTCGTCCACTGTTGTGGCTGTTGTGCCGGTCCATCTTACTGAGGGTCTCTCTTGTCCTTACTGGCCCTCTGCTTCACCAAACAGAATGCCCTCTGTAGCTACTGATTCCTCCTGATAAAGTCTCCAGAGCAAGTGAATTGGACGGTATTCTGTTGTAATCTGTAAGGCTTTCCTTGGCTAATTATGGAAAGCATATTGCTAGGTCTTTATTCCTAGTTTGCCTTAGCCTGAAAACTCTAAGGAAAACAGTTCATCACGGGTCACCCTGCGAGTACTTGAAATTTCAAAGACATAGCAGAGCTTCTAGTATCATAGTAACATGCAAGCTATCACATATGACATAGCTTCTAGCATCATAGCAACATGCAAGCTATCACATATGACA
>NW_006408521.1:1836745-1840426 GCF_000296735.1 Chrysochloris asiatica
GAGGAGTTTTTTCAAAAAAATGTAACCCAAAGCCCTTCTTCCTAATGTTATTAGATGGTGCTGAGCAGCATAGGCATCCTTCAGTGATCCCTAGTGGCCTAAATGGAGTCATGGTGTGGCGCTATAGTTTAAGCACGGGACTGTTACCCAAAAAGTGGGCAGTTGTAACCACCAGCCACCCCTTGGGAACCTGATATAGGGTGGCTAGGAGTCGGAACCGACTGGACATCACTTAACAATGTCAACAACAGTGGCCTAAAGTGGAATGTTGGAATCAAAGTAGAAAGAGAAGTTTGTTCAAGTAAGAAGATGGTGGTGGTGCCTTACCATGGGCTATTAGAACTTGAATGAGGAGAGACCTGTGACTTTGCAGGTATAGCCGTGGTGAAAGTGGTATTGGGAGAGTGGCAACATGCAGGAGGATTGGTCAACATAATAGGATAATGTCACCCAAATGTCCATCCCCCCAGAAAGTTTCCTCATTCACCTTCTCAGCTGTTCCCTGTCCCTAACCTGCAGAAACAACAGCTGGTGTGATTTTTTTTCCCACCACATATTAGATTTGCCTAATTTAGAAATCTATATAAATAACTAAAGTTTACACGATGAACTCTTTCCTTAAGGTTTCTTTCAAAGTCATCCATGTTGTTGCATGTGTAGTTAATTTGTTCCTTTTTATTCCTGAGGGCAATATGTAGTTCATTTCTTGAATTAGTTGCCCTTTTGTATCCAACTTATTTCATCAGCGTGATGTTTTTAAGGTTCATCCATTTGGTAGCAGTTCTTCATTCATTTTGATGGCTGTTTCCATTGTATGGAAATACATCTTTTTTTTTTTTAAATCCATTCATCAAATGATAGACATTTGGATTGTTTCCACTTTTTAGCCATTATGAAAATGTTGTTATGAACATTTTTTTTTTTTTTGCCACTGTCAGAAACTTTATTAAGTTTAAAAATCTTCACACCTGTGATAGGCTGAGAGACAGGTATGCTGCTTCTGAGTAGAGGAGTAATCTGCCGGTTTAGGGTTTGGTGGTTGTGTTCAAAGCCATGGGGTTTTAGTGTTCTTTTATGTGCTTGAAGAACTAGTCTTCCTGGTCTAGGGTGGGAGGATTGATCCATCTTCATCCTCCAAAAGGTGGTTCTCAATGATGTTCAAAGCTATCTGGCTAACCTGATGGTTCTCAAGAAGTTGCAACGCCTTAATTTTATCAATCACATTGAGAACGTCCAGCAGAATAAAGAGCTTCTCCTTCTCACAAAGACTGTCTGCTACCTGGAAAATGTAGGCAATGATATCAAGGATGGTGAGAATAATTTGGGGTTTAAGACAGTAAACAGATCTACTAGAGGCTCCAGGACTCCAGACTGGACAAGCTGGAACAACTGGCCCACAGTACTTCAGTGGTGAAGTTAATCACTGACCACACAGCTTCTTTCTGGACTTTAAAGTCTCTGTTTTTCAGCAGAGCCACCAAGGTAGGCAGTATGCCCTGACTGATCAGCTGCTGGATGTGTTGCCTGGGTCCTGCGGCCACATTGCTCAGGGCCCAGTCCACCTCCTCCTGGATGGGGGATCTCGGTTGCCTCAGGAGCTGGGAGAGCACACTCAGCATGCCCGCATCAATAGCCATCTGTCGATCCATTCCTGTGACAATGTTGCCCACCGTGTGGAGAAAGGGAGTCAAGATATTGAGTTCTAAGCTGGTCATGAGCACCACCAGCTTGGGAAGGATTCCCGTGCCAACTGCTTGCCCAATGTGCTTGTAGGACAAGGCCCAGCAGGCATCTGAGAGAACCTCTGCGTCGTAGCGTTGCAGGAAGTCTAAGAAGACAGGCAGCATTTGCTTCACCACTAGCACAAGGGTACCGGTTCTTGTTCTTGCACCGGCTGGACAAGGACCACGTGATGTTCCGCTGAAACGTGACTCTCATGGTTGGTGAGAGCAGAGCCAGCAGAGGTGGGATGGCATTGCTTGAAGTAACAAGGTCTCTGAACTCTGGGCAGTCACCTGCTATATTACAAAGGGCCCCCATTCTGCCTGTTCACACACAGCCGTGTTGGGGGAAGTCAGTAGCTGAACCAGGGGCTGGATGGCGCCCCTTCCACAACAGCTCGGGTAAGCTCTGATGCCCCGAGGCAATGCTGGTCAGTGCCCAGGCTGTCTCCAACTGCAAGCTGGGGTAAAGGGAAGACTTCATGCAGGACACCAGCTGGGGCATGAGCCCTGCTTCAGCCATCAGGGGAGGATTCCTTTCTCTGGACAGCATTTGCCTTGCTGCCTGGGAGGCCGGGAGACATAGGTCTGGGTCTGTTCCATTCATCCATTGACTGTTTTATTCAGGGAGAGGCTGACTGCATTCTGGAACAACCCTTTGGTTAGGGTCTAGAAGATGGGCTGGAGGAGTGGCCAGTGATAGTCCTTCTCTTTAAGACTTGTTCATGCTTCTTGGCCTTTCGGAGCGCTAAGTTGACTACCATCTGCTGTTGCCACCTCACAGATGCATCTCTGCTTCTGTACTTACAGTGTCTTAGCCTCTCTCTGGAGCTGCTGAAGTCATCATATTGACGTGAAAGAAGTAAAATCACCTGGCAGGAATCACCGCTGTGAACATTTTTGTAAAAGTTTTTGTGTTAAGGTGTAGTTTTCTCTTGAGTATATACTTAGAGAGGATTTGCTGGATCATATGACAATTCTGTGTTCAACCTTTTAAGGAACTGGTAAACTCTTTTCCGTAATGGCTACATTATTTCATATTCCCACTGTAGTATCGTGTGACAGTTCTCATTTCTCTGCATCTGGAGAAGAAAATGATGATCAAAAAGCTAGCAACAGCATTCTATACAGAAACATCTGTTTATAAGAAGACTCTTTTTGGACATGCTCCTAGAATAGTTTTTATTACAATAATCTAAAGTCCTTTTCCATTCACACACACATACAAATCTACTAAGGCAAGCATGTAAAACCAATCACAATGGCACTTATTCTGTTATCTTTTAAGGTGAGAACACCTTAGAAGTTTTCAGTACTTTCTCTTAACTGGCTCTTTAAGCTGGTTTGAATTGTCAGTACAGTGTTGTGGAGTCTCTGGAAAGAACTGGCTAGTTCTTTCGCAGGGTTTGTGCTGCATCAACTGTGTTAGCCTGCCAGAATGCTAGCTTTTGGATCATTTTCTTCTCAAGGTTTTTTTTCCCGTGGAATAAAAAGAGTGAATTCTTACTGTTTATCCTTTGTCATGATTGTATTTTGAATATAATCTTGAAAATATCATTGAAATATGATTTCATTAGAGTAATTATTTTTGGGACTACACTTTGAAACTAGAGATGCCTGTTTGATCATTTCAGTCCATTTATTTATTGTAATCCTACATGGTATAGCTACAAATATAGGGAAAAATACTTTTTCACAGCAGACTTTTTCCTTTTAAACTTTACCTTCCACTGAAGGTTCAGGAATAAAATGATCCACTTTTTCTCTTTTTGTATTTTGTGAAAATAATTAAATTGTCCTTTTCTACTTTGCCTGTTCAACTTTTTACATCTTATCTAGAATTTATCTTATGGCAATCATAATATCATTAATTTTCCATTATGTAAAACTCTGAATATTCTTCATTGTTTTGAGGAGTAAGGAATAAAAATAATATTTATATACATACAGTAATGGTGGT
>NW_006408521.1:1841176-1869356 GCF_000296735.1 Chrysochloris asiatica
TCCTTGGAAACCCTCTACAGGTTCATTATGGGTTGGAATTGACCCGACAGTACTTAACAATATACAACAACACATATATATATAAACTGACTCTAGAGTCGGTTCCAACCCGTAGTGACCCTGTATAGGGTTTCTGAGGAGCAGCTGGTGAGCTTAAACTGCCAACTTTGCAGTTCAAACAGCTTTGCAGTCCAGCACATTAACCCATAGTGCCAAACCAGGACTCCATACACACACACACAACACACACACATATATATATGTATTGTTAAGTGCCTTTGAGTATTAAGTGCCATTGAGTCGGTTCCAACTCTTAACGATCCTGTATAGAGTTTCCAAAGAGTGACTGGTGAGTTTGAACTACCAAACTTGCTATTCAAACCAACCCTGAGGTCCAGTGCTTATCTTACAGCCACACTAGGATTCCATTATATACATATTAGTGGGATTTGCCATCACTATTTGCTATGTATGAGTATAGCTAACTGTAGACTTCTCAAGGCCCAGAGGTAAGTTTGTCATAGTAAATACCAAAGAATCTATCATATTGTATACCATTTTATGTGTAACCATATACACAGATCTTTTAGAGTACAATATTGATAATTTGTCCTTAGCATCCTCTCTTTTTTCCTCCAGTCAGGGCCCTCTGAAAACAGTGGGAAAACTTAGAGGAATAGCTTATTTTTATATTCTAGCTAATATACTTTTGGGCAAAACTGATGGAAACCTACTCCAGCTTATTCAAATAACTGGAGGAGAGGCTAAAAAAAGGATACAGAAATAAAATACATAAAGGTGGGCATTTCATAAAATTTGTGACTATGGACTTTCATTCCATCAGTTACGGGAGCAGCTAGTCTCTCCCTTTCCCGGACCACAGGATCTTTACTATCATTATTGTTGTTTTTATTCCATATTTCTTTTTTGAATATTGGCATGCTCTCCATACACAGTTGTCTACACCCAAATGGCAATCTCAGTGCGAGTTCACATGACTTTTACCTCATTTACTTTCTATCCACTGAGACCAGTTGGTATGTAGATCTATGAATTTAAATTCTTGAAGATGTGTTTTGATTGGGTGCTGGCCAGACAATGGCTTTCCTGGGCTTGAGCCAAGTCTCTACCACCGAGCTAATCAATTGTAGTAACGGTCATTTTTTACTTTAGACTATTTATTTCAGGGTGGTGGTCAGGGCAGGCATATTTACAGACAAGAAGTAATAGGAACTGTGACAGGCTAAGGAAGTAAATGGCTTTGAAGATCAATTTTTTGACATATATCAAGTCACCCTTCTTGTTCATGACAAAAGTCAGCTGAATGTATTAAGAAAAATACCTGAATTCAAGACTATTCCTAAAATATTGTCTCTCTTATTATTATTATTTGCATTCAGATATACTTTCATGGGTAGAAGGAGACTGTAGAGACAACAGTTACTTGGCCCAGAACTTGGATAGCCTGTGTACATCCTAAGTGTGTGTATAATGCAGTTTGACTAATTCGTATGTTAGGATCTTTCAAGTTTTATTAAAAGCAATTTTCTAGGACTTTTTTGCTGTCACCCGTTTCTATTCCCAGTTTACTTTCTTCCTGGCTCCTGGCCTTCACATATTTTGTTTTTTCTTCTTTCTTTTCTGATTTATATACCACCACAGGAGTCTGGGTATGGTACAGTAGGATCAGCACTGGACTGTGAACCACAAGGTTGGCAGTTCAAACCCCCCAGCTGCTCCATGGAAACCCTATACAAGATTGTTGTGAGTCAGAAGTCACTTGACTGAACTTACAATAACAACAGATGAGGGCTTTTCCACCTATAAAGATTTACATCCTTAGATGCCCTGTTGTTGTTGTTATTGTTAAGCACTGTCGAATTGGTTCTCAAACCAACTTTGCTGTTCAGTGCATCAACCCACAGTGCCACACCAGGACTCCAGACACCCTATACAGGGTGAATACGAGTATAGATATCACTACCCAACCTCCTTGGGCTCCTGGAGCGGGTCTGTATGATAATTACTGGACAGCTAACTTCAAAGTTGGTGGTTCAAACCCTTGGAAATCCTATACAGAGTCGCTTTGAGTCTGAACCAACTCAATGGCATTTAACAGCAACAACAATAGCAAACAGCCTCTTGGGCAAGAAGGTAGATCTGTTGGCTTTGTTGAACCCTTGGCATCTCTCAGTACTACTTCCTGGGGGATGGGAAAGAGATGGAAACTTTTTACTGACCGGCAAGTTAGCTTCTTATAACTTTGTTGGTTGTATTTGAAAGTCAGAGAACTATTATATTTTAAAATAGGAATGAAAACCACATCAGCACTTAGATAGGTAGGCCATAATATAGGAATATTATGATGAAAAATCTAGGTCAGCAAATTCTTGTTGGGAGGGCATCTTAGCCAGGAGGACATCTTTATAGGCTAAAGATATCAGTTAATTATAGTTATAAATTTCTCTTGTTCAGACTTTTGGCATTTTATCTTGGCCACCTTTGAGGCCTTGTAAAAAAATGTTTGTTTGAAGAACAAATAAAACATTAGATTTCAGGCTTCTTGATGGATTTGTCATTGGTCTTTGCATTTAAGGAGGGATTGATAATCAATCTGAGTGTCTACAGCAATATCAAAGTACGGATGCTCTTCCTCCCCTGTCTGAGATGTGTTCCCAACGTAGGACATTGTGTTACATTCTAATGTCAGTACACGGAATAGTTATTTAGTTGGTACACTGCACAAATGAATCATTTACCAACCTTCAAAGTCAGAGTTATGAGAAGAATAGCTTAATGAAATTTCAGCCTTCAGCCAAGTTACATTAAATGATTTGAAGTAGATTCTATGGCTATATTTGGGTAGTGATTCAGACAGTGATGTCCTCTACAATATTAGCGTTGTTTTTCTCTACCTGTGCTCAAGAAACAAGAACTAAGTGGGCAAGTATGAGAGGAACACAGAGTTGATTTGCAGCGTTACTTCAGGAGAGTCATTTGGAGTTCCATTTTCTAAGTAAAACGAAAGCGCTGAGTGGGATCACCAGTTTCTAGCAGTGGGAGGCTTGGGTGTCCTATGATTGGTTGAGAAGTATGTTACAAGTAATGGCTTAGAAATATCATGGATAACGAGGCTGAGGAAATAATTTTGCTTTCTAAGAGTGAACTGAAGACTGTTCCTACAATATTGTTGCTCTTACTTTTTTACAATAAGATATGCTTTCATGAGTAAAAGTAGAGTCAACAGCTACTTGACTAGTATTGGATAACCTGTGTACATCCTAAGTGTGGGTACGTGTGGTGGTAGATGAGACATCCTGGGCCAGGTGATCATTGCAAATGCAAATATTCTAAGAAGAGATGGGTAACCAATAATTGTTTTTTTTCTTCTGGGTAAGCTGGTGCATTCTTTATTTAAGGGAGAAGCCAAAGAAATTGTTTTTAATCCCTCTGAGAATTTAAAAACAGATAAGATCTTGTTATCAAAAGGAATTTACAATCTAGTCTGTTTTCAAGGAAGCCAGACTGCAGTTTCCTTTTACAATAAAAGAAAAAGAAAATTAAGATTTTCCTCTTTCATTTGACTTGTCATTTTTACCTCTACAAGCCTCAGATGCCTCATTTGAAATGAAAAGAGTATGGGTAAAATTATCTCTAACATTTTAGGAATACAGTATTTGTGTTCTTTATCAGAAATCTAGACATTCATATAATTTAACAGCCCAAGTTCTTGTTTTCATTTTCTAGTCGCTCCAAAGAGAATACTATTGCTTAACAGAGCTCCAATAATTCTATAAATTCACTCATTTTAACCACAGAAAATAGACAATGAGCATAATGGGAATAGTAGCTTAAAAATAATCATTACCAACCTACACTCAAGAAATGCTTCAAGAGTTTGGATAAACTAAGGACTACTAAAGAAGAACAAAGTAGGAGGCCTCTAACTTCCTGATCTCAAAACCTACTACATAGCTACAGTAGTCAAAACAGCCTGGTAATGGTACAATGACAGATATATAGACCAGTGGAACAGAATTGAGAATCCAAAAGTAAATCCATCCACCTATGAACAGCTGATCTTGACAAAGGACCAAAACACATTAAATGGGGAAGAGATAATCTAACAAATGGTGCTGGAAAACTGGGTATCCATTTGCAGAAGAATGAAACAGCACCCATATCTCACACCATAGACAAAAGCAAACTCAAGATGGATGAAACACTTAAATGTGAAACCTAGAACTTATAATAAAGATGTGTAAAAAAATCGGGACAAACTTGGAGCCCTGGTACATAGCATAAATACACTATCAAACGTAAATGAAAACACACAAACAACGGACGACAAACTGTAGGACTGGGACCTCCTAAAAGTGAGAAATTTATGTGCACTAAATGATTTCATCAAAAAAATAAAGACAAAATCTACAGATCGGGAAAATTTTTTTTTGACAATGCTATATCTGACAAAGGGCTGATCTCTAAAATTTATAGAGAACTTCAACACTTTAACAAATAATCCAATAAAAAAAAATGGATGGAGTGCATGAACAGATACTTCACTAAAGAAGACATTTAAGCAGCCAACAAACATATGAAGAAATGCTTGCAATCATTAACCATTGTTGTCAGTTACCATTGAGTCAGTTCCAACTCACAGTGATTCTATGCAAAGTGATCCTATACATTGTCTGAAACTGTACCACCCTCACAATTGTTATATTTGAGCCCATCCTTGCTGCACTGTGTCAATCCATCTTCTTTATCATCGATCCTCTGCTTTACCAAGCAGGATGTCCTTCTCCAGGAAGTGTTCCCTCCTGAAAACATGTCCAAGAACGGGAGACTAAGTCTTGCCATCCTGGCTTCTAGTGAGCATTTTGGCTATACAGCTTCTAAACCAGAGTTTTGGCAAATATTCTTCTGACAAATATTCTTCACCAAGACCATAATCCAGATTCTCAGATTGTATGCTTAGCATGCAGACTGAACCAGTTTAGTGAAAAGATACAACCCTGGTGCACAGCATTTTCTGATTTTAAACCATTCAGTGTTTCTTTGCTCTGTTTAAACAACTCCCTCTGAATTGTCCTCAGGAGCACAATTTAGAGTCTGGAAAACTTATTCTCCACAATTATGTTATCCATAGCTTACATGATCCACACAATCAAAAAAAGCCTTTGCATAGGCAATAAACCACAAGTAGACATCTTTATAAGGAGCTCTAATGGTGTAGTGGTTACGAGTCTAGCTGCTAACCTCAAGGTCAGCAGTTCAAAACTACCAGCAGAAAGATGAGGCTTTCTGCTTCTGTAAAGATTTATAGCTTTATTAACTCTATGCAGGGTCACTATGAGTCAGAACTGACTCCACGGCACACCACCACCCTCAAACATCTTTATGGTAATATTCTCTGCTTTCAGCTAAATTCCATCTGATGTCAGCAATGACACCCTCATTCCATGTTCATTTCTGACTCTGTCTTGAATTTCTGGCACTAAAGTTATTGGCAAAGAACAAGGCTCTGGGAATTGACGGAATACAAATTGAAATCTTTCAACAAAATGAAGCAGCATTCTAGTCACTCACTTGTCTATCAAGAAATATGGAAGATGGCTACCTGGCCAACAGATCGGAAGAGATCTGTGTTTGTGCTTATTTCACAGAAAGGTGACCCAAGAGATTGCAAAATCATTGGAGAGTATCATTAATATCACCTGCAAGTAAAATTTTGATGAAGATAATTCAAACACAGTTGTTGTGATAAAAGGATCTGCCAGAAATTCAAGCATGATTTGACAAGGACATGGAATGAGGCTTATCATAGCTGATGTCAGATGGATCTTGTCTGAAAGGAGAGAATACCATAAATATGTTTACTTGTGTTTTATTGACTATGCAAAGGCATTCAGTTGTGTGGATCATAACAAACTATGGATAGCACTGTGAACAATGTATATTCCAGAACACTTAACTGTGCTCTGGTACTTGCACATAGACAAAATGGTAGTTGTTAGAACAGAACAAGGGGATACTGAATGGTTGAAAATTAGGAAAGGTGTGTGCCAGAGTTGTAGCCTTCCAACACAGATATTCAATCTTCATTGTTGTTAAGTGCCGTTGAGTCAGGTCTGACTCATAGAGACCCCATATAGGGTTTCCAAGGAGTGGCTGGTGATCTTGAACTGCCGACCTTGCTGTTCAATCTGTGTAATGAGCACATAATCAGAGAAGCTGTATTATATGAAGAACATTGTATCAGGATTGGAGGAAGAGTCATTAACAACCTGTGATGTGCAGATGACACAGCCTTGCTTTCTGAAAGCCAAGAGAACTTGAAATAGTTATTGACGAAGATCAGAGCCACAGCCTTAAGCACGGTTTGCGCTTCAATGTAAAGAAGACAAAATGTCTCACAACTGGACCAATAAATAACATCATAATAAATGGATAAAAGACTGAATTGTCAAAGATTTCATGTTGGTTGGATTCATAATCAATAATCATGGAAGTAGCAGTCAAATCTGCTGTATAAGAGCTGTTTAAAGTGTTTCAGAGCAAAAAGATCAGTTTGAGGACAAAGGTGCGCCTGACCCCAGCCATGGTATTTTCTATAGCCACATATACATGTGAAAGTTGATCAATGAGTAAGAAAGACTGTATAAGAATCAATGCATTCGAATTATGCTGATGGGGAATATTGAAAGTACAAGGGACTTGCAGAAGAACAAACAGTTCTGTGCTGGAAGAAGTATAGCCAGGATGTGCCTTTGATGCGGCGATGGGAAAGCTTCTTGTTTTGTGCTTTGGACATGTTGTCAGGAGGGACCAGTTCCTGGAGAAACATCATGATTGGAGAAGTGAAGGATCATTAAAAAAGAGGAAGACCCCCAACAAGATGGATTGACACAGTGGCAACAGCAATAGGCTCAAACATAACAGTGTGAGGATGCTGCAGGTCAGTGCCATCTGTCATTCTGTTCTGCACAGGATCTCTGTGAGTGGCAACCAACTCAGCAGCACCTAACAACAGCAAATTGACCTTTGTTGCAAATAGATCAATGAACATGGTTGAGCATGGCCAGGAAGGAGAGGGAGGCAAGGGATGCCCAGCTCGGAAGGACCTGCCAGCAGTGTGACCAACGCATATGGCAGGTCTGAAGCTATGCAGCCCTACCCCAGGCCCACTAACCCTGACTTGTAAGCAAGTTAGCCAGAATCTCATCTCATTCTTTAGAGCTCAAAGCCAGAGCCTTAGATATGATGGCACCTTCTGTGCTTCTCACTGTAAATGCCAACCTACTGACTAAGTGATCCTCAATGGGTGCTTCTCATTCGGGAGCCCTGGGAGACTCATGTTGTTCTTGCTTCCCCTTTAACGCCAGATCCCAAATCTGGATTTCCAGATTGACATTTGATGCATAAAATTGTTTTCATAGATAACATTTATCTATATCACATTAAAATAATTTTTTTTTTTGTGTTGTTCTAGATGGAAAAGTCTCTAAGTGTCCTGGGTGATCCTCCACCACTCTGAGATGAGAGCAAGCATCAGTCCTCTTCTCCCAGGTAAGTGCTGAGTGAAATAGGCCTGATGTTGGCTTCAGAGATTCCTCTAATGAGCCTTGGCTCCGGAAGCTGGCGTTTGGGTCTGGTGACCAGCTCTGCCACCTTTGTCACCTCCTCTTCATGTAACACCAGAGGCTTTTCAGAGGTTCAGTTTCCTCACCTACCAAAGTGGTGATGCCCTTCTCTCATAGGATGGTTTTGAGGATAAAGGGATCCCTAATAAGATTCGCGTAAATGGCAGCTCTTGTTTTTAATGATACCCACTCTTATAACGGAGTCCTGGTATGGCACTGTGGGTTAATGTGCTGGACTGCAAAGTCCTTTGAACTGCAAGGTCAGTGGTTCAAGCTCATCAGCCACTCCTCAGAAATCCTATATAGGGTTGCCATGGGTTGGAACCAACTCGACGACACTTAACAACAATGACTTCCATAATACTATTTTCCCCATTTTTGCACAGCACTTTATTGCTTACAAAGTATTCTTCCAAAAAGCTTGTTGTGTGTAAAAAACATAAAAACAGGTTTAGCGTTCTTTTGGACCCCAATTCAGGGAAGGACTAGATGGAGAAGCTTTTCAGAGTTACCATTTTGTTTAATCCATATTTGATCAAGGAGTCCTAAAACAAGGATCATAATTCTAACTTTGCCCAAATACCTTGTTTAAAATCATTGATCCATTAGACCCAGTGCCGTGATCTGGTTAAACCCTGTGACCCATTGGGGCACTTGCCAAAAGTTTCACCAGTAGCCCCTAGAATCCAGGGTTGTTCAACGCCCCCAGGTGCCTGAGTATCTGGTTTAAGACCAGAAAATCAAAAGCACACTGGCACAGAAGTGTGCACCCAGAGTCCACTGGAGGCTACACACCTTCCCTTTCAAACCTACCCCCGTGTTCACTCCCACAAAGGGAGTACTCAGGGGTATAGTTTTTTGGGGCAAAAAAGAATGAAAATAACTGCTTTAGACTGATCTACTTTTAACAAGTAGAAAAACCGGTCACAGAGGCACCAGGGCAATTAACAGTATATACACATAAATGTATACACACATAAACATAAGTATGTGTGCAATTAAAAGCAGTTCTAAATTTACACCATAAAATTGTCTTTCTTTTGTTTATGTTTAATGATATTTCTATTAACAATTTAATAATTTATATGTATAAATCATTCACATGTATTTATTTGTTTTTCTTTCTTGTTACTGTAATGTTTAATTTTTGAAAACTTTATTGTGTTTTGGAAGAAAGTTTACAAACCAAATTAGTTTCCCATCAACAATTTATAGACATTTTACTTGGCGCAGTCAGCTGTAGGTCTCTCAGTGTAACAACACTCTTCCTGTTTCCATTGGCAGTCCTCTGTTTTCATTCACTCATTTTTCCTGATCCTTCCTGCCTTCTGAACTTTGTTTTTGTGAAAACGCTGACCGCTGACCTTTTGTTCTCATTTGATTGATTGCTCTGAGAAGCACATTCTTCATGGGTATTACTGTTCACTTTATGTTGTTAAGTGCCATCGAGTCAGTTCTGACTCATAGCTACCCTGCATAGGGTTTTCAGGGCTTTAAACATTTTACAGAAGCAGAAAGCCTCATTCTTCTGACACCGGTGGACTCAAACCACTGACATCGTGGTTTGCAGTACAGTGCTTATTTGACTGAAAAAATAATGACAATCCCAATCACTTGCTCTAGACTGATGTCATTTTACAGATGAAAAAACAGGCCACAGAGCTCCAGGGCTTGTGTGACACAGCCCCACAGAGCAGCCTTTCTGGCAGAACCCCAGATGAAAATTTGGAGTATATACATACACAAACATATATACATCATGATATCTGGGGGTGGACTCACTTCCAGGTTTGAAGGGTGTCTAAGGGCCAAAGTCTCAGGGGTTTCCCTTGTCTCCCTCAGAGCAGTAAGTTTGGTCTTTTTTTATGATGTTGAATTTTGTTCCGCATATTTCTCTAATTTGTCCAGGACCTGCTTCTATGGTAACCGTCAGGTACCATGTAGTTCTCCTGGCCTTAGGCTAGTAGAGGCTGTGGCTCATGTCCATTAGTCTTTTGGACTAATTGTTACCTTAAGTCTTTGATTTTCTTCACTCTTCTTTACTTTGCATGGGAGAGACCACTGGATCATAAACGGTAGCTTGAAAGCTTTTTAGACCCCAGTTGCTACTTACAACAATAGAATGTGTAACATTATCTTTATGGGCTATGTTGTACCAATTGACCTAGATGCTCCCTGAGACTATGGTCCTAAGTCCTCAAGCCCAGTGACTCAGTCCTTCAAGGTGTTTAGTATGGTAGGAGATTTGTATCATTTTGTTGCCCTACCATATACTCTATAGAGCTCTGGTAGCATATGGTTAACTAACCTCAAGGTTGGCAGTTCGAAACTACCAGCGGTTCCGCAGGAGAAAGATGAGGCTTTCTACTCCCGTAAACATTTACACCCTCGGAAACCCTGTACAGGGTCGCTATGGGTCGGAACCGACTCGACAGCACTTAACAACAACAACAACAACAACAACAAATCAAATGAGCAGGCATTTTGTTTAGATTGGAGGTTTGGATTTATGTCTCAAGCTTAGTTTACAAAGTTTAATTATGTTATGTTTTCTTTTGTCACAGCATGTGGAGTCAAAGTGAATTTAAAGATTAATTACACTCTTCAAACACTCCACATGGTTCTATATTTATGCAGAGATTTAAAAAATAACTTTCTAGTGACTTACAAGTTTCTAATGATTTACAGTTAATATTAGAGAGCCTCATGAAAGTAGGCACATTTCTATTCCTAAATTCTTATATGCGTATATAGAATCTTGATGTGGTGGTATAGGATAAAGCACTGAACCCAAGGTTTGTTTGAACAACAACGTTGGCGGTTCAAACTCACCAGCTGCTCCTTGGAAACCTTATACAGGGTCACAATTAGTCAGAAATGATTCCATGGCACGTAATCACCACCACCATTACCATATACATATGTATAGTTCTGTATTTTAAGGAGCCCTGGTGGCATAGTGTGTTAAGTGTTGGACTGCTAACTGAAAGATCAGCAGTTCGAACCTACCAGCCCCTACTTGGTAGAAAGATGAGGCTTTCTGCTTCTATAAAGATTTACAGCGTGGGAAACCCTAAGGAGCAGTTATACTGTGTCCTATAGAGTACACAAAGGCTTTCAATTGTGTGGATCTTGACAAGTTATGGACACAATTGCTAAGGATGAGTATTCCAGAACACTTAATTGTTTTCATGAGGAATCTGTACAGAACAAGGGAACACTGAATGCTTAAAATTAGGAAAGGCATGCATCAGGGGTTATATTCTTTCACCATACTTATTCAATCTGTATGCTGAGCAAATAATCCCAAAAGCTGCATTATATGGAGAAAAACATGGCATAAGGTTTGGAGGAAGACTCATTAACAACCTGCAATGTGCAGACAACACAACCTTGCTTGCTGAATGTGAAGAGGTCTTGAAATTCTTACTGATGAAGATCAGAGGTCACAGCCTTCGGTATGGATTGCATCTCAATGTAAAAAAAACAAATGTCTCACCACTGGACCAATAAACAACATTTATATAAATGGAGAAAAGATTGAAATTGTCAGACTTCATTTTGCTCACATCAACCATTAACACTCAAGGAAGCAGCAGTCAAGAAATCCAATGATGTATCGCATGGGTAAATCTGCTGCACAAGACCTGTTTAAAGTGTTGAAGAGCAAAGATGTCAGCTTGAGGACTAAGGTGCGCCTGACCCAAGCCATGGTATTTTCAATAACCTCATATGCATGCAAAAGCTGGACAATGAATAAGGAAGACCATAGAAGAATTGATGCATTTGAGTTATGGTGTTGGAGGAGAATACTGAAAGTGCCATGGACTGCCAAAAGATCCAATAGATCTGTGTTGGAAGAAATGCAGCCAGAGTGCTCCTTGGAGAAAGATACCATGTTTGATAAAGTGGAGGATTCGAGAAAAAGAGACCTCAAATGAGATGGATTGGCCCAGTGGTAGCAGCCATGGGCTCACGCATAGCCACGATTGTGACGTTGGCCCAGGACCGGGCAGTGTTTCATTCTGTTATGATGTCACTAAGAGTTGGAATCCACTGGAAGGCTGTGGTATTTTGAGAGCAAAATAGTGGCTTACACCTTATGTGATTGATTGGAAAGGATTATAGAAACCTACAGAACAATTATAGACCAATTGCCTCCTCAATAAAGAGTTATTGTACAGAAGTTTGAATCCAGCAGTTTCTCTTTGGGAGAGAAGACCTGGTGATCTACTCCCCTGAAGGTAACAGCCTAGGAAAAACTATGAGGCAATTCTACAGGGTCACTAAAGGAGCTCTTGTGTGGCGCTGTGCGCTAATGCTTCAGACTGCAAAGTGATTTGAACTGCAATGTCAGTGGTTCAAGCTCACTAGCTGCTCCTTGGAAACCCTATACAGGGTCGCTATGAGCCGGAATCAACTCGAAGGTACTTAATAACAACAAAGGAGCTCTCGTAGCTTAGTGGTTATGAATTGGGCTGCTAATCTCATGGTCAGCACTTTGAAACTACCAGCTGTTCCGCGCGGGAGAAAGATGGGACTTTATGTTCCCTCAAAGATTTACAGCCTCGGAAACCCTATGCAGGGTCGCTATGAGTCGGAATCAAATCCACGGAACATAACCACAGTGAGTGTGAATTGACTTAACAACGTACAAACTAGACGCTATAAGGATGCTACTTTTAAGGAATTTACAAGGTAATTGGGGCATCATGTAATACATATTGGTTTAAAATTTAGGTCTTTGTAGTTTTATCAATATTTGAAATTTATTTTGCAATTTGATTTTTTGCTTAATCATAATTTAATCTTGAGTGACTCTTTTATCATCACCTTTTTCTTTTGCTCCTGCTGTTTTTCCGTCTCTTGGTTGCCCAGCACTCCGGATCAGTTTCACTCCCGAGGCCTTCTTCGCAAAAGGGGTCAAACACTAAACCAACCAAATGGAACCTTCCCAATCCCTTAGATAAGTAGGAAATAAGGGATTATAGGAAAAAAAATGTTTCTAGGGAACCCTGGGTAAGTCTGACCCCATGGGGCCATAAATCGGCTATGGGCGCAGCTTCAGCCAAGTCACTATAGGTAAAGTGGACGCGAGCGCGTATGGTAGCCCGGGAAGAATAAGTTCTTGGTACAGCTCATGTACACAGCTAACCAATGTGGCCAGAATCGTTCTCCTCCAATGTCGAATGTCTTTTGTTCGGGGGCGGGCTGGAAGCTGTAGAGCTCAGCAAGGCATTAACGCAGCAACAGAGATTTTGCAAATGATTTTGTTTTGCGCTTGGTAAATAAAGGTCACCCTGTTGATCACTGCAATCACCCCAAACCCCTACTGCCATCAGATTCTGGCTCATAAGTGACTCTATATAGGGATTGCAAAGGCGAGGCTCTTTGTTGTTGTTGTTGTTAAGTGCCATGAAGTCGATTTCAACCCATAGCGACCCTATATAGGGTTTCCAAGGAGCTATTGGTGAGATTGAACCACCGACGACGTTGTAGTTCAAACAACTTTGCAGTCCAGCACATTAGCTCACAGCGCCACACTCTTTAGGGAACAGAAAGCCTCATCTTTCTCCCTGAGAGCCACTGGATTTGAACTGCTGACTTTATGGTTGGCACGCCAGTGCTTATCTACAGCCGCCACTGGGGCTTCTTTGGCAATGAAGGTCACCTGTAAATTTTTTTCCCACTTAGGTTAAAGAATTTCACTTTCAGGACATGAAAACCTCTGGCGCCCTCAAGAGGCAACAGAGGATATTTAGATAATCTCCTGAGCTAAAAGAAAGGAATTTAATTACTTTTTCATGACTCCCGAAACTCTTGAGGAGCCTTGCTGGCTCACTGATTAAATGGTTGGCTGCTAACAGAAAGGTTGCTTGGAACCAAGTAGCTGCTCAGTAGATGTGATCGTCTACTTCTGCTAAGATTACAGCCTGTAAACCCTATGAGGAAGTTCTACTCTATCCTGTAAGGTTATTAGGAGGCAGAATTGAGAGTAATGGGTTTGGTATCTGGATCATTCTTAGCTCAGTGACAACTAGTAAAGTACACAAGAATTAATAAAGGGCTAATGCTAGGTGTCGGAACCGACTCGACGGCACTTAACAACAACAACAACAACAACAACAATGCTAGGTGATTTTAAGGGATGTGATACATCTGTGTAAGGGAAGCTTCTTTTGGTGTTTGTAAACAGGACTGACCAGGATTAGTCTTTCAAAGGCTTAGAAAAAAGTTCAGAGTCCTACGGATTATTGAAGGGAAGCACATAATTGTTATTAGCAATTCTGTGCAATACAGTAGACTTGGTTGGTTGGTTCTGACTTACAGCTGTCCTGTATAGGGTTTCTGAGGAACCACTGTGGGTTTGAACTATTGTGCTTCTGGTTGGCAGTCCAATGCTTATCCTGCCGCAAACATCAGAAGTCCGTAGAGTAGACATGGGTAAGTACAAAAGCATTGTTACTAGTGTTCCAGTTCATACATGCACAGGTTTATTCCAAACAAAGCATATCTTTGTGATCAGTGGATGACTGACTACAGACAAGTCTTCTCAGTAATACGCCTGTCTCCTTGTTGTTGTTATGTGCCATTGAGGCAATTCTGACCCACAGCGACCCTGGAGAGGGTTTCCCAGGAAAGGCTAGTGAGCTTGAACTGCCTACCTTGTGGTTCAAATCAACTTTGCAGTCCAGCACATTAACCCACAGCGCTACAGCATGACTCCTTAGGGTACCTTAAGAAGAAAAAAGGCTCAATCGAAGCAATGGCTTCCAAGGGGACCTGCTGGCTCAGTACAATTCAAGGCTGAGAGGTCAACTCAGAAGGTTATGGAGATTGTGTTTTGCATCCCCAAAGGGCGGGCTCCTCTTGATAGATTTTCTTGAAGGACACAGATGATTATGGGGACTTTTAAGAAAAAGGAAAACTGCATTGGTGAGAAAAGGCCAGGAAAGTTGGGCTCAGGGATTTTTTTCTATCGTGACAATGTACTTGTTCATTTTTGGAGGGTATCCACCCCTATAACCCTGATCTTGTCCCTTTAGACATCTTTTTGTTTCCCAAACTCAAAGGCTATTGAAAAGGAACATGATCTGAGACCCTTGAGCATGCCAAAATAACCATTTTGATGTGGTGTAAATCAAAGAATTCATAATACTTTGGGAAAGGGTTGTTGTTGTTAAGTGCCATCAAGTCGATTCTCATCCATAGAGACCCTGTTTATGGTTTCCAAGGAGTGACTGGTGAGCTTGAACTGCCGACCTCGTAGTTCAAACAGCTTTGCAGTCTGGCACATTAACCCACAACACCACACCAGGACTCCAGGGAAAAGGTTGTTGTTGTTGTTGTTGGGTGCCATTGAATAGGCACAGACTCTTAGTGACCCTATGCACAGCAGACCAAAACACTGCCCCATCCTGGGCCAACCTCACTACTGTTGCTACGCTTGAGTCCATCGATGCTGCCACCTGGCCAATCCATCTCTTTGGGAGTCTTCCTCTTTTTCTCTGCCCCTCCACCTTACCAAACATGATATCCTTCTCCAGCGACTCATCCCTGGTTAGAGAGATGGAAATTCTGCCTTCAGAAGTGTGTACACCTAGATGAAGGATATCTCAAGAAATAATAGTTTCACATTTTAATATTTTTGGTTAATAAAGTTTTCTATGATTTTGTACAATACTTTTTCATTTAATCTTCTACTTTAAAATTTTTTTAATATTTGACCTAATTATAAGTTTACAGAAATTTGAAAAACAAACAAAAATTCCATCTCAATGGAATATAATTATAGTCCAGTATCACAACTAGGAAAATGACACATTTTGATAAATGTGTAATTTTCTAAAATTATATATTATGCTTAATCTACAGTTTATTCAGCTCGCACTAATTTAGTAACCTCTGTATAAGTGTTAAGTGTCAGAGATTTTCTTGTTTTTTTTTAAGTTACATCATTTTATGTTTTACATATAATTCTGTGATGAATTTGAAATAAATTTTATACAAAGTGTGAAGTTTAGATCAAGATTTATTAGTTTATGCCATAAAGTGTATAGCCTCGGAAGATCTACACAGGGACTTTCTGAGTTGGAAGCGATTTGATGACACTTAATCACAGCGAAGGTGTCCAATCTTTCTTTTTCCACTTTTGGTAAACATCAGCTGTACATATTATGTGGGTCCATTTCTGGGGTTTCTATTTTGTTGCCCTGATCTACGTGTCTCTCCTCCATCATCACCACAGTCTTTTGGTAGCTGTAGCTATATAAGTAAGACTTACATTAAGAAGACTGAGTCCTCTTTCTTCTTCTTTCTAAAATTGTTTTTAGTAATGTTAGGTCCTTTGAGTTCCATGTAAATTTCCTCACACATTTAAAAGAAAGCTTTTTATTTTTCATATTTGTTACAAAAATCCTATATGTCTACCATTGGAAATTTAGAAAATTCTGGTAAGAAAATTTAGAAAAAAACTACTGTAATGGCTCTCCATAGAAAAGTCATGAAAGTGAGAAAAAGGCCTGGGGAACTGCCCTTTGAGTCAGATTAAACTGACATTTATAGATAGCATCTCATCATGCTAGGTGGGGAGGCCTTAGCCAAACAATATCACATTAAGTCCTCATTAGAACACTGGAAGATAATATTATCTCTACTTGACACTTGAGGAAGCTGCGACTCAGAAAGATTAAGTAATGTTTCCCAAGTCATCCATTTAATAAGTGATAGAATCTTGGTTCTAACTAGAATGATACAAGGCCTTTCATAATTTAGCTGCTGCCTTATCTCCCAGCACCTTCTCACACTTGATGTGCTCCCTCGTTTCTTGCTTCTGTAATTTTAGATATGAGGTTTTCTCTGCCAGGAATTCCCATTTCCAATTCCATTGCCTGAGATTTTTTTTTTTTTTTTCAAAATGCAGCTGAGATATCATCTCCTTTTGGAAGACTTTATAAACAGCCTGCCCCTTAGCTTTATTCATACTCTTCTAGCTCTCTACCTTGTATATAACTAAGATTGTATTTAGTAGTGTTATGATAGATTTATTTATATATCCATCTCTTCTAATAGACTTTGAACAGCAGTGAAGGTATGGATGATGTTTTATTTATTTGTGTTGTTCCAGGAAACAGTATAGTGCCTGCCCATTAAAGCTTTTAAAGATTTAACAATGAAAGATAATCATAGCTCATAATCATAACTCAAATTCATACATATGTAGGCAGATGACAAATACGTGACTTTGTGACTTGGGCTAATAAGAAGCTTTAGAGAATGGTGGGGGCTTTATTGTGACTGGAAGAACTTCACAGCTTCACTCAGAGATACTCAAATCAAGTCTTTGAAAAAGCATCATGCCAGATAAGTCAAAATTATCTTTTTGCAAAATAGGAATGTGGGTTGCAGATTAGGACCCCAGTCTTGAGAGTTTATCATCTCATTTGTGGGGGGAAAACATCCTAAGAGAAACAAGAAATGACTGATTAAAAGAGATAGGTTGTTTCATTGAACGCCATTGTGTTTTGAGTAAGAAGCCGAGCAGATTACGGACCAGGTCACAAGGCAATCTTTTAAGTGTTTTCCTCCCCACAAGCATTTGCATATATTTTATTTAACATATTCAGTGTGTGATAGATTATTGTTTTATATGTTGTTGTTTAAGTGCTGAGTTGGTTCTAACTCACAGTGATCTTGTATAGGGTTTCTGAGGAACTGCTGGTGGACTTGAACCACTAACCTTGCTGTATGCTCTTTATTCTACAGCACCACATCAGGACTCCCACATATGTTGTGGCTGTTAAATGTCATCAAGTCAGTTTCAACTCATAGCCACCCTGTATAGGGTTTCCAAGGAATGCCTGGTGGCTTTGAACCACCAACCTTGGGATTAGCGGTTCAGTGCATATCCTACACCACCACACCAGGACTCCATGTAGTAGTTGTTGTTGTTCAGTACCGTCCAGTTGATTCTGACTCAGTGATCCTGTATAAGGTTTCCAAAAAGTGGCTGGTAAATTCGAACTGCTGACCTTGTGGTTGAAACCAATCTTGTGGTGCAGTGCTTAACCCCACAGTACTACACTAACTGCCAGTAACATAAGTTGCAAATATCTTTTTCAAATTACTGCTTATTTTTATTGTTAATTTATTCCTTTTATGTTTTATTGTGACAAGTATATATATCAAAACATTTGGCATTTCAGTAACCTTCACATGTACAGTTCAGTGACGTTATGTTCATGTTGACCAACCATCACATGACTATTTCCAAACTAGACCATCACCCTAAACAGAAGCTTAGTGTCATCAAAGTCTTCCTTTTCCTGGAACTTTACAATTTAATGTACTTAAATGTATCATTATTTTTCCTTGTGATTTAATTTTTTTGTGTGTACTATTGAAGAAATCTTCTTACGTTTTTAAAGTATAAGGCTATCACTGTATAGATTCTCACAATGTTTTTTGAAATTATTTTGCTTATTTTTTTCACATTTAGGCCTTTAATCCATCTGTGATCTGACATTGGGAGCTACATTTACTCTGCATCTCAGTCCTCCACAGGATATTTGCATTGTCAGGAGAAACCGGTTATTATGCTGTAGGAACAAATTAAACCTCAGATCTCAATGGCTAACCAAGATTAGTTTCTTGTATTTATAAGTGTCCCACGTCACATTGGTGGTGGGTGGGGGAGGTGGTGAGCACAGGTGATTCTCTGCTCCACAAATCTTGTAAATACCTGGACAGAGATATCATCCAGGATACCCAAACTCCTGTGTTGTCCCTGTTGAGGAAGAGAAGCCAGCGATCTCATACTTCTTGCTCTTGTCGCTGCTGCTCACAGGCCATTGGCCATAGTTTGTCACATGGTCTGATTCACAGCAAGATGTCTTGACAGTGTAGACTTCAGTCTACCTGGAAGGACAGAAGAATTGCACATTGTTGGGCGCTGTAACTGTATACTAGATTGACTGTCCCATGAACATTTATTGATTGTTGAGGTTGTTGTTAAGTGCTGCTAGTCATTTCCGACTCATAGCGACCCTGTATAGGGTTTCCGAAGAGTGACTGGTGAGCTTGAACCATTGACTTTACAGTTCAGAACGACCTGGCGGTGTTGTGCTTATCCTGAAGTGCCACTGCCACACCACCTATTTCTCCTTAATTTTCAGTGTCACATTCGTTAGTGCGCCAGACTGCAAAGTCATTTGAATGACAAGGTCGGCAAAGTCATTTGAATGGCAAGGTCCGCAGTACAAGCTTACCATTTGCTCCTTGGAAACCCTATACAGGGTTGCTATGGGTCGGAATCGACTCGACAGCACTTAACAACAACAATAATATATATCTCCTGTGCATATAAGCAATAATTTATTTCTGGGATTTTGTTTGTTGTTCCATTTCTCTAATAGTCGATCATCTGAAAATACTATAATTTCTTAATTACTATCCCTTCATGACGTTTTTATATGTGACATAGTGAATCACCTTTGCTATCCTTTTCCTCAGAAATTGTCTCTGGCCTATAATTGTCTAGTTGCTTCTATCTTCAGCTTCAACTTTAGTTGCATTTGAGGAGAGAAACAAAACAAGTCCATGAGAACCAAAATACAACCTTGAGTATATCCCATCTGAATTTAGAAACCATTTCAAGTATAGATTTGACACCTTGAACACTAATGATCAAAGATGAAATGAGTTGTGGGAATGATATAAAAAATGAAATCAAAAGGTCATTAAAGAGATAAGATAGAATAAAAAGACCAAAATGGATGTTAGAAGAAACTCTGAAATTTGCTCTTTAATGTAGAGTAGATAACCCCGAAAGGAAGAAATGATGAAGTAAAATTGCTGAACAAAAAGATTTTGAAGGGTAGCTAAAGAAGACAAAATCAAATATTACAATTGTTCAAAGATGCAGTTAGAAAATCAAAAGGGAAGAATATGGTCAGTATTTCTTAAGATGAAAGAGTTAAAGAAACATTAAAGCCTTGAGTTGCAATATTGAAGGATTCTATGAACAAAATACTGAACAATGCAGGAAGCATTAAAAAAAAGATGAAAGAGATGATACATAGTCACTGTATCAAAAATAATTGGCTAATGTTTAATTATTTCAGGAAGCAACATTTTGTGAAGAACCAACTATATAAAGAAGTCCAAGGTGCACTGTAGGCATTTGAGAAAAACAAGCCTCCAAATGAAATGTTTCAAAAAGATTTACCGTGTTGGAGGCTCTCACTTGTCTATTCTAAGAATTTTGGAACGTACCTGGTCCACTGATTGAAAGAGATCCACATTTGTGCCCATTCCAAAGAAAGTGATCCAACATAATGTGGGAATTACTGAACAATATCATTAATATTACACACAAGTAAACTTTTGTGGAAGGTAATTAAAAAATACAGCAATACTTTGACCAGGGAATGCCAGAAATTCAAGTCAGATTCAGAATAGGATGTAGAATGAGCGACATAATTGCTGCTATTGGATGAATCTTGGCTGAAAGCTAGGACTACCAGAAATATGTTTATCTGTGTTTCAGGGACAATGCAAAGATATTTGACTGTGTGGATCATACCAAATTATGGACAACATTTTGAACAATAGGAATTCTAGAACCAGAAGTAGGGGATACTGAGAGATTTAAAATCAGGAAAGGTGTGTATTAGGGCTATTTCTTTTCATTATGCTTATTCAATCTATATGCTGAACAAATAATCCAAGTAACTGGACTAAACAAAGAAGAATGTGACATCAGGATTGGAGGCAGACTTACTAGCAACCTGCGATATGCAGATGACACAACCTTGCTTGCTGCAAGGGAAGAAGATTTGAAGCATTTACTTGAAGTCTTCAGTATGGATTCTATCTAGCTTAACACAAAGAAAGTAAAAATCCTTACAACTGGACCGATAAACAACATTATAATAAACAGAGAAAATGTTGAAATTGTCATGAATTTCATTTTACTTGGATCCACAATCAACTCCCCTGGAAGCAGCTGTGTTTCAAATGGTGTATTTCGATGGACGTATCTACTGCAACAGATCTCTTTAAAGTTTTAAAGAACAAAGATGTTATTTTGAAAATTAAGGTAACTTGACCCATGCTGTCATATTTTCAATTGCCTCATCTGCATGGGAAAACAGGGCAATGAATAAGGAAACTGAAGAACAGTTGATGCCTTTGAATGATAATGTTGGTGAGGAATATTAAGTGTATCATGGACTGCCAGAAAAGCGAAAGACCCTCCGTGAGAAACAGTAGCTACACAGTGGGCTTTAGTATGGGAATGATTGTGAAACAACAGGACAATGCTTTTTTCTGTTGTGCTTACGGTTTCTGTGAGTGAGAATTGACTGGTAGGCACCTAACCACAATAGTTGCTTCCATTTAAATGTTCGAAGCAGCTTCTGAAGTTGCATGAAATAGCCTGTTAGAGTTTAACTCAAATTATGCTAAATTGATAGGCCAGTTTGGTAAAACCTGACATTTTTAAGATGTTGAGCATTACCATCTATAAATATTGATTTAATTTGCATCAATAGGGTATTGAATTTTTCTCAATAAAATTCTGGCACACCTTTTTCTAGATTTATTTCTAAGTACCTGACAGATTATTTAAAATTAATTTAATAATGTCTTTAAAAAATTATGCTTTCTAATCATGGTTTGAAGTCCTGGTGTGGTACAGTAGGTAGCATTGGACTGTTAACCACAAGGTCTGTAGTTCAAACCCACCATTCGCTCCATTGAAACACTATACAGGGTGGCTATGAGTCAGAACAGACTCAACAGCACTTAACAACAATAACAACAATTGTGGTTTATATATAGGAATGCAATAGACTTTTTTTTTGGTATTGATTTTGGCTTCAACAAACTTTCTGAACTCTGTTCATAACTTTTGGTATGTAGAGTCTCTTGAATATGTAGACAATTATACTATTTGAAACAATGCCTTTACCTTCCTTTTGCCCTAATCCTCACACCCTTTTTCTGTTCTTTATGTAGTGACTTTTCCATACTGCAGTCTCAGGGCTTAGTCCTCCACAAGATTACCCTCTCTTTAGACTCAGGTAACAAGTTTAGGGGACCCCAGGACCATCCTCTCTTTTGACCAGATGGCTATAAAATTAATTCTCATGATCACCCTAAAAATTTTTAAATTCACTGGAAGAACTCCCAGATTCAGGAAAGTGCTGTGATTGTTATTACAGTTTTGGTGTACCCAAAAGATGCAAATCTGTACCAGTCAAAGGGTGAGTTTGGGGAGGAGTTCAGATGTCAAGTTTCTGCTCTCCTCAGGGCTGAGTTATCTTCCTGGAATTATGTTGTTGTTGTGAAGTGCCATTGAGTCAGTTCTGATCTGTAGCCACCCTGTATAGAGTTTCCAAGAAGTGGCCGGTGACCTTGCAGTTCAAACTGACTTTGCAGCCCAGCACATTAACCTACAGCACCACACCAGAATTCCCTGCAATCGCAGTATGACAATTTTTAGAATATTGCCAGTCAGGGAAGCTCACCAAAGCTTTCGGTTCCTAGAGTTTTTATTGGTATTTCTTTACATTGTTGTTGTTATGTACTGTGGAGTCGGTTCCGACTCATAGTGACCCTGTACAGGGTTTCCGAGGCTGTAAATCTTTACGGAAGCAGAAAGACTCATCTTTCTCCCATGGAACAGCTGGTAGTTTTGAACTGCTGACCATGAGATTAGCAGCCCGATTCATAACCACTACGCTACTGATTGAACTGTCTCTAACTGCTGCCTGTCGCTAGATATCATGTGGCTCAAAGTCCAAACTTTCTAATTACATGATTAATCTTTCCAGTGTAGCAGCCCTCACTGCAAGACTATTTGGTGTGACATCCCCATCCTGTTAGCAAAAACACTGCAAAGCACCCAGAAAGTTCCTTCTTCCCTCCTTCATACACACCTCCTTTCTCTTTCTTCCCTCTCTTCATCCCTTCCTCTTTTTTTTTTCTGCACCACCTAAGACCTCTAGATTAAATCTGAGCGAAGCGTGACATCAGGTCTCACATCTTCTTTTTCATCTTAAAGGGAGCGCCTCTATGTAATCGTCCCGTCTTCGATCAAGTTCCAGTAGCTAGCCTGGCCATGTAAAGACATTTACCTTCATTCTTTTCATACTTTGTAAGAGTTTTTATAAATAGCATTTGGTGCTAAATTTATTCCACCAAGAGTTCTTAGGAAAAATAAAAAAGATCCTGTAATTTTTGCTTTTCTCCCAAAACTTTTGCTTTTCTTACTTTTCATTTGCTTCTTTTTGCTACTGTACCTGGGTTTCCCATTATCCTGGGTTGATTTCCAGATAATGTTCTCAGCTGCATATGACACTTTTAATAAAAAGCTGGTGGCTCAATGGTTTGACAACCTCAGAGTATTTTTTTTTCTCTGTGACTCTAATTCACTTTGTGTTCTATATTTAAAATCTATGTTTAAGTGTGAATAAAGTTTGTCCCATCAAGTTATAGAATCAGCTTTAAAGAAAAAACAGTGTGCTTTGGCAGATTATGCCCTATTTATTTCAAACATATGGTAACCCAGTAATTGATATTTTTGTAGCATTATCAGAAAGTTTTAACTTCTCCATGAGATAAACCTTTTCAATACTGAGAAGTCGATTTTTGTGTAGGCAGCAAAAATTTGTAAAGAATGAGCTAGAAAGGAAGTAAGAGGGCAGTCAATTATTTCTTATTTCTTTTACAATAGTCACAAACACCTCTCGCTTCTCCATCCCTGAGGCATGCAGATGAATCGAACAGACTCAAAGGTAAGGGCATCCTTTCTAGAATTTTGTTTGTCAGCAAAGATTGTAGCGACTCTATTGTATCAGTTCCTCCACAGCTATTTCCACTGTGCGTTGTTCTATAACTGTCAGCAAGTTTTCTTAGTTAGCCAGATAGCTATTGATGTTCTTTGGGGTAAAAAGATGGATTTTCTGCTATAAAAAGAATTAAGCCTCAATGAAACCAGAGATCTAAATCTAAGGTACTGCTTCCTCAGATAGTTTGGTCTGAAGGGCCGAAGCCTCTTAGATTCCTTGTTCTTGACTGATTTACTGATCTGGTGGGATTATGTCAGTGATAAACTATCACTGCCATTCTTTAAATGAGAGCAGATTATATATATACACATATAACTGGTGACCGTAGGGCATTTAATCCTAAAGATTGCCTGGGAAATAAAGTTTTCTATCTAGAAATATAGCCAAACCTGCACTTATACACTGCTGAGGTTTCCAGTCAAATTGCTACAGTGTGGAGTAAGTAAAAACTTCCAAACGTGTCAGAAAAATATTTGTCCTTAATGATTTTCTTGAGGGAAAAAGGGAATATGATCTTATAATAACTCCTTTTCCTATTGTAGCAAATTTAAAATGGAACCAATAAGGGAAATGGAATAGTGTGGATTTAGCTGGGAATTAAGGTACCAAACCTGACCTCAGGCTGAAGACCATTGTCCCCATATGACAATAATTTCATTTGAGGTATTTTAGAAGAGATGTTCAGGTTGCCTTCTCAGTTCTATTCTTTTGCAAGTGAAGTTGCATTTGAAGATATTGGTGAGTTGGATGTACATTCTATAGTGTTCTTGAAAGAGAATTCTCACTCCTCACAGACAGAGACGCCAGGGCAGTGGAGCTCATCTAGAACATGCTTATTTCAGGTCAGTAAGACAGTAAATCACCAGTTTTGATACAGTTAATGACATTATGTAAACCTGGAAACCTCAGTTATTGCTACATCAATAATTGATACAACAGTAAAGGACCTAGTGGGTACCAAACAGTTTATTGACCTGTTTCGGCTAAAACTTCCTCTGTAAATCTGTGTGCTTCAGTTGAGGGAATGTTATAAACATTGGTGGTCCTTGAGCAAAACTTCAACAGGAGAAAGCTGAGGAAGTGATCATGCATCCATGAATAATATTTTTTCACCCAGCTTTCCAGCCTTCTAGAAAGCTCTCATCTGAAAGCAGTTACTTTGCTGGAAACAATTATTTGTTTGGTAGGATAAGTGCTAGACTGCAGTGTTGGCTTGAACTTCAAGGTATGAGGTTCAGACTCACCAGCCGCTTCCCGAAACCCTATAAAAAGTGACTCTGAATCAGAACTGATTCCATGGCACTTAACAACAACAGCAACAAGAATTCCTTATAGGTCTGGGCTGCTTGGGGACATGCACTGTCTCAGTGTCAGAGGTAGAGATTACTTGGGGGCAGGGTGGCAAGAGAGGAGATGGGAGAACATGAAGAGATCTTGTCTTTAGAAAAATGTATAATATGAGGCAATGGGTAGATAATTTGAAAATAGTCTTTACTGTTAAGGACACCGTGTGGCCACATCACATCAGAGAGGATAAACCTAGCCAAGGTTACAGACTAGTTGTTTGCAATTAAATAATGTTTTGCTTTTGATGGCACGAGGGCATTTTGTGTCTACTAATATCATTAGCAGGTTTTCTCTTACACTTTTCTGTTAAGTTTTGCCCCAATTTGATTCCAGTAATCTTATAGTAAATTAGAGCACTGGAAAGGCATAACCTGACCCAGAGCTCGTATATGCTCGGGAATTCTGGGCAGTTGTGGAGGTCAGAGGTGGAGACGTCGTGGTGACTCATAATGAGTATTTGAGTAAAGGTGGTAATCTGTGGAACTAACTGCTGAGGATGTTCACAGAACGTCACAGACTGCAGCAAATGAAGGATGTACTGACACAGATGTTCCATTGTGTATCCTGACACAGCAGTTGGTCTTCTCAATGATCAGCACCAGGATTTAATGCAAAATTAACCAGAAATAATGGTAAACAACTAGCACCTGGCAGAGTAGATGTGTTCAGTAAATATTCCCTGACATTCAGTGAATGCATGGGTTGATGGCACTGTATTACTCCTTCCCTAGGCTTTCGGTGTCATGTGGGCACAGTTTAGAAGAGTCAGTTTTGCATTTTTTCTGTGATCTTTGAGAGGCAGCATGAGGTCATAGAGGATAAGGTTCTAATAGCTGTGTTATCTTGGGTGACTTGCTTAATCTGTTTTACCTTCAATCTCCTCATTAGTGAAATGGTGATGATGGTAGCACCTACTTCCTTGGATTGTTCTGAGGATTAACGGTACATATAATTAAAATAAGAATGTTGTTGTTGTTGTGAAGTCCTTATCCTACAGTGCCACATGCAGTGTAACAATTGCATGTTGATCCTATATACAGTACATATAAGTACATAGTAAGTATTGTGCTAGTGTTGTCTATTATTAATATTATCATTAGTTAGTTAACCAATATGAATTTGGCATACTCAATTCATCTTCAATATTGACATAGCTAAAAGGCAACCATTTTTCAGGATCCACTTTGAGATGAGAAAAATACTCTGTGAAATACCTGTATTTAGTTATTGTTGTTGTTATCAAGTCGATTCCAACCCATAGCGACCCTGTATAAGGTTTCCAAGAAGCAGCTGGTGAGCTTGAACCACTGACCTTGAAGTTCAAAGGACTTTGCAGTCTGACGCATTAGCCCACAGCGCCACACCAGGACTATGTGGAATTAATATGGGACTTACCTTGGCTTCTTCTTCTTTTTTTTTTTTTAAAGTTTTTATTGTGAATTATGTGATAGTTTACATGGGAGAACACCAGCTTTACATTCATCCTATTGTATTTCATTTCATTGCAATGATTACAATCCCCTTCATGCATCATCAAACAACCAAAGGGTATACCCAGCAAGCCTGACCCCAGTTGTCAGCACACAGCCCCTCTCCCTCCCTGAGTCCAGAGTCTCAAGCCACTCCATCTCTCCATGTCATCGTTTCTGTCTCCATCTCTGGCATCACTACTTCTCTGGGTAGGGTCCCACATTCCATTGTTCTCACTTGATGGTCCCAGGGACCTCCGCTCCTGGACTGCAAAATCAACCACTCCCCTCCCTTTGTTACAAAACATCTACCTTTACACTTCTGACCCTTTCAGTCAGTCCTGATAGCAATTATTCACTACGGTGCCACAAGAGTCTTATCCCTATCTCCTTTTATCAGCCCTGACCCAACAGATTGGAAACCACTCACTGGAGCTTCTACCTTTCTTTCTACCCTCTGGAACTAGGCTCCCTCTTGAAAGCTTGTAAGCCAGTCACTTCTTGCCTTTGTAGCCCCCCATTTTGGGTAGCCAATGTCTAAGTTGCCCATTCCTGTCAACCCTGTGTACCGAGGGGGTGGGAATGCTCCATGCTGTAAAGATTTGTTCCCTTTTTTGAGCTACTACATCTATAAGAATAGGTCAAGTTCATCAAATTGTAGCAAATTACACTTTTTTTTTCTTCTTCTTTCTTCTTCTAGTCAAATTTGGATCATCCAGCCATTGAAGCTAGATCAAGTGGGTACTATCTGCAAGTAGGGGTGTTCTTGTGCATCTTCCCTCACTTAATATCAGCTGAATGCTTCACTCTCCACTCTAGTCCTCTGTGGCCATGTCACTGTCTCTGGACCCAGGAGTCCCCAAGTCTTGCCATACTGGCTAACCAGGTCTCAACCCGGGTTCACAGGAGTCTGTTGAAAGTGGTCAGACTTGGCTCATAGTTTCATTGTTGTTTTTCCCCCATTTCTCCTTATTGGTGACCAGCATGGTCACCATCCAGACCATATGCCTGCTCATGTTTTCCCCTTGAGTCTTAGTCTTGGATTGGGGTTTGCTCTGAGGGGAGCCGATCACTTGCCTTGATGGCTCCCAGGTGAACAGCTTGTTTGTTCTTGTAGTAGTCAATTGGACTGCCATTATTGTTTTTGATTTTTTTCTGTTGGTCTTTCTTTCAAGAAGTATCTTCAGTTCTTCTAGCCACTCCAGGCTGGTCTGCTTGTCCTTTCAAGTGGAAATTTCCCACCTCAGAAGATTCTGGATGGAGATCAGGAATCCACCTATAGTTTTTTTTTTTTTTTAATGTTTTGTTGTGAATTATGTGATAGTGTACATGGGTGAACATTAGTTCTACATTCATCCTATCATAGATCATTTCATTGTCATGGTTACAATCCCCTCCGTGCATCATCAACCAACCAAAGGGTATACCCTGCAAGCCTGTCCCCTGGTCGTCAGCACACAGCCCCTCTCCCTCTCTGGGTCTAAAGTCCCCAGCCGCTCCATCTCTCCACATCATCGTCTATGCCTCCATGTTTGGCATCACTGCTTCTCTGGGTGGGGTACCGCTCTCTGCTCTTCTCCCTTGATGGTCCCAGGGACTTCTGCTCCTAGACTGCAAAGTCAATCACGCCTCTCCTTTTGCTTCAAAAAGTCTGTCTTTACATTTCGGATCCTAACAATCAGTCCTGGTAACAATTATTCACTATTGTATCACAAGAGACCTATCCGCATCTCCTTTCATCAGCCCTGCCCAGACAGATTGGATACTACTCTATGGAGATTCTACCTTCCTCTGTGCCCTCTGGATCTAGGCTATCCTCTTGAAAGCTTGTAAGTCAGTCACTTCTTGCCTTTGTAGCTCCCCC
>NW_006408521.1:1870125-1871241 GCF_000296735.1 Chrysochloris asiatica
GTCTTAACATTATTTCCCCTCTTTTACCCATGCAAAGCATGCCTCAATCCCTATATCCCAGAGCTCTGTTGTTCCAAGGTTGTGCATACATCATTATTTACCTCTGTCCCACTTAGCCCATGCAAACCTACCTAACTGTTCTCCCATCCGCCTTGTTCTTCTATTCTCCTCCCTCTTCTTGTGTATTTTCCCCCACCCCAGAATCAAAGATATGCTGTATCTATTCCCTACCCTGTGCTCTATCCATCTTCCTTTACCCTCCCTCCGCTCGCCCCACCCCATACATTCTGGTGATCAGCAAAGATTACTTTTTCCCCTTTTAGGGTAGGTTCTTTTACTTAATCTTTTACAATAATGGTCCTATGCAGTATTTCTAGTTTTGTGACTGACTAATTTCACTCACCATAATGTCCTAAAGGTTCATCCATATTATACAGTGGCTTGCAGCTTTCTTGTTATTCTCCAACATAGCATAATATTCCACTGTGTGTATGTACCACAGTTTGTTTATCCATTCTTCGGTTGATGGGCACTTAGGCTGTCTCCATCTTTTGCTATTGTAAATAGTCCTGCTATGAACATTGTTGTGCATATATCTACTCATGTATGGCTCATATTTCTTGTGGGTAAATACCAAGTAGAGGAATTGCTGGATCATAAGGTATTTCTATTTCCAACCTTTTGAGGAAGCGCCATATTGCTTTCTCGAGAGGTTGGACCATTTTGCAATCCCACCAGCAATGTAGGAGGGTCCTAGTGTCTCTGCATCATTGCCAGCATTTACTGTCCTCTAATTTTTTTGATCTTTGCTGTTATTGCTGGTGTGAGATAATATCTTCTTTTGATTTGCATCTCTCTAATAGCTAGCGATTGTGAACATTTCTTCATATGTTTGTTGGCTGCCTGGATCTCCTCCTTGGTAAAGCGTTTGTTAATGTCCTGTGCTCACTTTTTATTTAGGTTATTTGTCCTTTTCTTGTAGAGGTGTTGTAGTTTCCTTTGTATTTTAGGTATTAGTCTCTTTTCCGATGTGTCGTTGTAAAAGATTTTTTCCCATTCTGTGGGTTCCCTTTTTACTCTTTTGGTGAAGTCTTTGTGTGCACATAAGTTTCTAAT
>NW_006408521.1:1873206-1894609 GCF_000296735.1 Chrysochloris asiatica
CTCATTTATTTCTGCTCCGATCTTTATTTTTTCTTTTCTTTTGGTGACTGTGGGTTCTGTCTGTTGCTCTGTTTCTAGTTGTTGGAGATGCTGTGTTAATGTGTTAATTTTGGTTCTTTCTTCTTTTTTTATGTGTTCATTTATCACAATGAAGTGTCCTCTCAGCACTGCTTTCGCCATGTCCCAAAGATTTTGGTATGTTGTATTTTCGTTCTTGTTTATTTCTAGGAACTTTGTGAATTCACGTTTAATTTCTTCTATTACCTAATTGCTTTTCAGCAGGGTGCTGTTAAGTTTTCATGTATTTGACTTTATTTCCTTGGTCTTCTTATTGTTGATTTCTAGTTTTACAGCATTATTGTCACTCCTTGAAAACCCAATACAAGATCACTAGGAGTTGGAACTGACTCGATGGTGTGGCACTGTGGGTTAATGTGCCAGACTGCAAAGACATTTGAACTGTAAGGTTGGCAGTTCAAGCTCACCAGCTGCTTCTTGAAAACCCTATGTAGGATTGTTATGGGTTGGAACCGACTCAACGGCACTTCACAACAACAACTATCTAGGTTATTATGATAACTATGGAAGTCAGTCTTAACCTGAGAAGAACATCAAACAAAATGTCCTTTGACTCTGGACAGTCTTAGTAAATCATTGAACTATATATAAGAAAAAGGTTTAATAAATTTTTATGTTGAAATATCTATGTCATCAGTTAAAAAGGATTATCGGGAAGTTTGGATAGAACTATCAGAATACTGCCCTAGACACTATCCAGGAAATGAGTTTGCATTGTTTCTTGTCAGTGGCCTATCAGAAGAGATTGCTTGTAATGTCAGCATCCTTGATAGCCAGCGCTGTGAGGAGTGGTGCTGCTGAATCTGCCCAGGAGAGCTGCAGCATCCAGGATTCTACCTCACAGAGTTGCGAGGTGGTGAGGAAGCTCTCATTTTGGATAGAAGAGCAAAATGAATGTTTCAAAATATGAGAGAAGATTGAATTACAACAGGAGTAAGAGCAATAACATGACAGTTATAGGTCAATACAAGGACAATACTATGTTGATTGCTTTATAAACACGATCTCACTTAACCCTTTCCTCAAACTTGGTGGACAGAGATCTCCATTTTGTAGATGAGGCCAGGAAGGCTATGAGCATGAGCATTCAGTAAGTGGTGGTGGTCATGTGCCGTGAAATTGATTCCGACTCATAGCGACCCTGCACAGGGTTTCTGAGGCTGTAAATCTTTATAGGAGCAGAAAACTTCATCTTTCTCCTACAGAACAGTTGGTAATTTCAAACTGCTGACCTTGAAGTTAGCAGCCCGATTTGTAACCACTACACTACCAGAGTTTCTTATTCAGTAAGCACTGCTACCTAAACTTGGTTAAATAGCAGGTCATTATGGTATACAGGACTGTGAACCACAAGATTATCAGTTTAAACTCACCAGCTGCTTCTCGGAACTCTGTACAGGGTTGCTATGAGTCGACTGATGGAATTTAGCAACAACAAATGGTTTATTAGGAATCCTGGTGTGGTGTTGTAGAGTAAGCATTGGACTGTTAACCACAAGGTCGACTGTTCAAACCCACTGGCTGCTTTTCAGGAGGCCCTAATCAGGGACCCTATGAGTTGGATCCGACTTGGATCACTAAACAACAACAATGGTATACTGGCACAGAATAGGTCAGTGACGCAGAACTAAGTTGATAGTTACAAAGCAATAGAATCAGGATTGGACAAAACTCTGATTTCAAAACCCAGGTTCTTCTTCACAGCTGCTTCTTCCCAGTGTTGTGATACTTTTCTGTCGTTTACTAAGAGAGATTTCTGAGCGTTGTTGTTAAGTGCCATCGAGTCAGTTCCGGGAGGGTTTCCAGTACAGGGAGGGTTTCCAAGGAGCAGCTGGTGGGTTTGAGCTACCAACCTTGTGTTTTGCTGTCCACTGCTGATCCTAAGTGCTGGAGATAAAATGTGGGAATGACATGGTCCATGAAGTGGCCATTGGCTTATTCAAAGTAGGATCCACAGTCTTTTGCTTTGTTTTACTGAAATTAAACTATTTCAGTTTGTGGAATTGAAGTGAGTGTTGCTCCAGCTCTGGAGCAGAGTAACCTGTGGGAAGTTAATTCATATCAAGATACAACAGATCTGTTGTAGCAATGTGGGAGATGGCTGTGCTAGGAACCACCAACATTTCTGCTGTGGTGGTTTCAAGTCAAAGGTACCCAAAATATACATGGAGGCCTCAGAGCACTTTTCCTTCCTCTAGCTCACCAACATTTAAATCATTGCTATTAACTTAATTTATTGAATGTCTACTACATACTCATGTGGCACTGTAGGATAAGCACTGAACTGTTAACAACAAGGTTGATGATTCAAACCCACCATTTACTCCTGGAAACCCTTTAGAGGGTTGCTATGTGTTGGAACCCACTCAATAGCACTGTACAACAACAACAACAACAACAACAAACAACAACACATACTAAAAGAGCATGGATGGTGTAATGACTCACCCACAAGCTCAGCAATTTGAATCTATCAGTTGTCCCACTGGAGAAAGATGAGGCTTTTTGCTCCTATAAAGATTGACAGCCTCAGGTACACTATACTGGGTAGTTATGAGTCAGAACTGATTTGACCCACACAACCACCAGCAACCACCACTACATACTAGGCATTTATGCTGCTGTTGTTACATGCCATTGAATCGGTTCCAACTCATAGCAACTGGTGGGTTTGAACCACTCACTTTGTGGTTCAAACTGACGTTAAATCCAGTGCTTATCCTACAGTATTGCACCAGGACTCCCTGATGAGGAATAGAAATAACAAATTTAAGTTGTCTTACAAATGCCTGGTGTGGCACCATAGGATTAGCACTAGACTGCTAACCACAAGGTCGCTGATTCAAACCCACCAGTTGCTCCTTGGAGACCCTATACAGGGTCTCTATGATTCTGAAGGAGCCCTGATGTGGCACTGCGAACCAAACTCAAGGGCTCATCCCAGCAGCAGCAATGCAAGGGGACTGGCATGACTAGGAGCACAGGTTTTAAATACATAAACTGGCTTCAAAGTACCTGGGTTGTGGAGAGTGGAATGAACTTAAGTGGTTGTGCTCTCATGATGGGTCAGGTTGGGCCTTAGGTTGGAAGTGGTGGTCCAGAGGCTCTGTATAGGTGGCAAATGGACAAGAGTTGCTTGAAAAAAAAAAATGTTATTGCTTGGAACACATCAGACACTAACTTAATATTTGCTTAGGGAAAGGGATTAAAAAAACAACACGCTCTAAACATTTGATTTTTTAAAATGTGAATTTCTGGGTTTAATGAGTTTACTTTGCACTTCTTGGCTCATTAAAAAATATTGAGGAATTAGTGAAAGGAGTAATAGTTCCAATTTAAAAGAAGTTCCAGCAGTGAATGGGACAGCAGGTGTAATTGGTAAATTCAACCTAATGATAAGAATGCAAGTGGAAAATTATGCTGATAACTTCCTATTTGGTAAAGCATCTAGGCTAGTTGAATTACAGTACAATGAATTGTTAATAGAATTCATGAATCCTAGCTTTTGCATAAAACACTTATTTTGTGAAGCTACAACCAAGATATTTGAGGTGAGATGATAAATTTGTATGTTTTTTTTTGATTATTGATTATGGCTTTTGAAGGTGAAATTGCTTGCTGAATTTTGGTGGTAGTTATGTGGGAATCATTGTCTTGGAAATACATAGTGCAAAATATACATTTTGGACAAGCCACAGTTTTTCAAAGCATCAGTTTTCCCTCTGATAAATGTAGATGCTAAGCAAATAGTGCCTAAATTCTTCCTATTTTAACAGTTTGTGAATTTTTACTTTAAGAATATATGAGCTTCAAATACTTTTGGTGGGACCAGGAGTGGTGTTTTCTATTGGATTAAGATTTTTTCCAGAAGTATGTTTTTCATTTAGTTTGAGCAGACAAAACTTTAAAGAGAGGAAACCAGAATGGTTGATGACACTAATGTGGGGAATGGGTTTCTAATGGTATTCTAGCAAAGTACAGTCCTTTGTTAGAAAAAAGGAAAATTTGAAATCATAGATTTTTTGGTGAAGCAGGCACAACTCTTCCTTTTATTGAGGGCCATGCTGAAGTTGGTGTCTTGGTGCTTTTAAGAGCACCTTTAGGCTGATGTCCTAAGAGTAGATATTAAACCTTGGGGTCCACTCCTCTCTTACCCCAGCTTTTTGAAAAGATAATACTGACATACCACTGAGCAAGTACATTTTGGGACATTATACACACATACGCTTTACAATAGTTCATAATCCTTCCTGATATATATTTGTTGTTGTTAAGTGCCAATGAGTCAGTTTTGACTCATAGCGACGCTGTATAAGGTTTCCAAGGAATGGCTGGTGTGTTTGAACTGCCAACCTTGCAGTTCAAACTGACCTAGCGGTCCAGTGCATTATCCTATGCTTAATTTATATTGGAAAATTATAGGGCAAAAGTATTTTAAAAAAACGATGCCTTACATCCTAAGATTACCAAATAAGCCACTGCAAACTAAATTTAGAGTGATGATGTTGTTGTTAAGTGCCGCTGAGTCAATTATGACCCATAGCGACCCTGTATAGGGTTTCTGAGGAGCAGCTGGTGAGCCTGAACTGCCGACCTTGCAGTTCATATGGCTTTGCAGTCTGACGCATTAACCCACAGCACCACACCAGGACTCCATAGTGATGATACTAAAGCAAAAATAACTTACAATTTTAAGATGAAAGTAGTGAAAAATTAACGCAATGGTCTTATGGTCCCTAGTAAGAATTTGACTATGTTGCCAAGGCTTTATCAGTAGAATGCTGAGCTATATTTTTCAGTAAACTTGTATAACATGCAGATGAGAGATACTAAATTTTGTAATGGCAACAGGCACCTGTGATGCTCTGCCAATTCTACCCAGAACCTCTTGCATCCTTTTATCCTTCCTGTACAGTCCGTCTCTGGTTTCAGCGTGCTGTCATGCAATAGAAATTGGCCACCTATGATTCTCTTTGTAGGCATGCCCTCAGGTATGGTGCTGTTTTGCCTGCTTATGTAGAAATGCTTGGGAACTGACATCCCGCCCAGAGTGACCAGTCAGTACAAAAGCCCAGCAACCTTGCCTCAATAAGGACAAATTCTGATGGATAGCTTATACTCCAGAGAACCTCTGCAGGGTCACACTGAAGCTACCCTCTGTAGAACTTGGCCTGAAATCACACCCTTGATTAGCGTCTTCCCTTTTCTGTCTTTCTTCTCTCTCTGTTCCCTCATTGGTTATTTTAAATAAATAAATAAATTACTTTTTTATTAAAAGTAATTCTTTAATGAGTTATTTGCACATGAATTCTTATCTCAGACCCTTTCACCACTAATCGAGCAAAATTCAACGAAGTCACGTTTGTTGTATTGGGGTTTTGAAGCTGTAAACCTTTACAAGTACAGAAAGCCATTAGCGTCACATAAAAATAAAAACCTGTGCTTTGCTGTAGAACCTCACACAGAACCCCTGAAATGCTGAACCATGGCATGTGTCTTTAACTGCTATAACTTGAAAGATGAGAAATGCTATTGTCGTTGTTAAGTGCCTTCGAGTCCATTCGAACCCATGGTGACCCTGTATAGGGTTTCTGAGTTGCTGCTGGTGTTCAAATCGACCTTGTGGTCCAGCGCTTATCCTACAAATAGATGAGCAATTTGTTGTTGTTAAATGTTGTCAAGTCAGTTCCAACTCATAGCACCCTGTACAAGGTTTCTGAGGAGCAGCTGGTGGGTTTGAACTGCTGACCTTGTGGTTTGCAGTTAAGTGCTGATCCCACAGTGCCACAGCAGGAGTCCAGATGAGCATTGTTGTTGTTGATTAGTATTGTTGCATCATTCTGACTTATGTGGACTCTATGTAGGGTTTCTGAGGGCTTGAACTGCGGCTCTTGCAGTTCAAACTGACCTTGCAGTCCAGGGCATTATCCTGCAACACCACACCAGCAGTCCAAATGAGCAGTTTGTTGTTACTGTTAAGTGCCATTTAGTTGAGTTCTGACCTGGAGTGACCCTGTATAGAGCTTCCAAGGAGCAGCTGGTGAACTCGAACTGCAGGCCTTCTGTTTCAAAGAGGACTTTGCAGTCCAGCACATTAACCAACAGCACCACACCAAGACTCCAGATGAGCAATAGTGGATGAGAATTTTTTCCTAGGGACTCATGATTACTGTACTGCACCTCTGGCCATCCACAGTTGAGAATAAACCTGCATCCAATGCTTAACTAGTCCCTGCTGAATGTCATAGAGGAATTTGCCACTTTCAGGTTACACACACAAATTTGTGACATTTACGTTGCCTCTAGAGTCTGCTTATGATGTTGGCTAAATATAAGATTATGAAATTAGATCATTCTCAAAAGGCAAAAAAAAAAAAAAAAAAAAAATGCTCCAAGGTGTGACTTGATAGAAAGCAAGTTTTGACGGAACAAACACAATGACATATGAAGTCCAGTTTCATAGCTAGGTCATACGTCTTCCAAACGCTAGTCTTATTTCATTGGAGAGCAATCAACCCAGTATCATAAAGAAGTTTCACGAGGCTCCTAAAATAACCTCTCCCCTGAGCTTTATGCATCCAGGCATCCAAGTATTGTAATGTTTTCACAGCAGAATCCTCCACATTTGGAGTGATGTTGCCTTTTACTGGAGTTCTCAGCAGTGCAGCTCTTCCACCCAGTTGCATCCAATTTCACTGCTCAGTAGCTCTGGCTTAGCATCGCCCTCATAGATTCAATAATTCAGTTGGCAGGTGCAGAGTAGATACATCTAAAAAGCAATTGTAACATCTTGGAAGAACAAGGAAAATACTCTTTCTTGGATCCTGACATTTAATATTTAATTTGGATATGAGGAGGATAACTAATTCCAGCATACTCTGGCTATATATATACATATATGAATTTGATGTTTATTCATTCTCCTGAAAAATGGCTTCAATCTGTAGAGTCCTGAAAACATAAGGGCTATCAATCAATAGGTTGCTCAGGTGTGGCCAGTCCTGGGTCATGGCATTGGAGTGATCAAGCATGGGCTCTGACTGGAATTTGAAAGCCGGTGAACATTTCCTCTCACAGAAGCATCTTTCTGAAATTACACCTGGGCTTGGCAGCTGTGATCCTACAAAAAGCTGTTTTCTTGAATGATGTTTTCTTTTAAAAATAATTTTAAATTTAGAGAAAAGTTGCAAAGAGACAGTAGAGAGAATGCCCTTTGCCCAATGTAAGTTTTTTTCCCCCCAGAACTCACTTTTTATTAAACTTTTAAATGTTCATTAAAGAGCACAAATGACTTCTGTGTCTCACAAAACCCCAGGTATTTTATTGTTTTCTTTTTGTGTGTGTGTGTGAAAATTTAGAGAGCAGATAAGTTTTTTATTCAACAATTTATATACATTTTGTGTCTTGTCATTGATTGAAATCCCTACAATGTAACATTGCTTATCCCACCTCCTCTCTGCCTAATGTCAACATTTTATATAACCAGTCTGCATTTGTCAAAACTAAGAAATTAATATGGGTATAATATTCATAACTAAGTACATATTTGCTGTGGATTTTGCCAGTTTCCCACTTTTATGTTCCACTTTTTCCTTCTTATGTTCTCGAGTCCAGTCCAAGATCCTACATTCTAGTTGGCTGTCATATTTCCATAGTCACACAGAGACTTAAAAAAAAAATTCTTCAGATGCTACATATGTAAATTTGTAATTTGTGGGGCCAGACTATCTGTGTTCCAGTCATGGTTCAGTTAATTAGTTTGGTAACCTTTGCCAAGTAAGTCAACCTTAACTTGACCATGCTAGTAATACAGCACCTGTATTTGAGGACACTACAAACCAACCTGATGACAACAGCTCCTATTTTCTCCATTCTTCTGTTAGTTTGCTAGTATTTTGGTGGTGGCTTGCATGTTTGTGTGATGCTAGAAGCTATGCCACCAGTGTTTCAAATACTAGCAAGATCACCCATGGTGGATGGGTTTCAGTGGTGCTTCCAGACTAAGACAGACTAGGAAAAGGACCTGGTGTCTACTTGAAAAGATCACCCAATGAAACTATATGAACAGCTGCAGAACATTGTTTGGTACTGAGTCAGAAGATGATCCCTTGAGGTTGAAAGGCACTCAAAATGAAACTGAGGAACAGCTGGCCCCTTAAATAGAGTCAACCTTAGTGATGTGAGTACAGTAAAGCTTTCAGGACCTTAAGTGTTTTGGGGAACTTCATTTGCTAATGTGACATGACTCATAATGAAATGAAACAACTCTAAGTATCCATTAATTATAAGGACATGGAATGTACAAAGTATGTTGTTGTTGTCAAGTGCCGTCGAGTTGGTTCAGACTTATAGCAACCCTGTATAGGGTTTCTGAGGAGCAGCTGGTGAATTTGAACTGCTGACTTTGCAATTCAAATGACCTTGAAGTCCAGCATATTCATCTACAGCGCCACATCAGGATTCTGTAAAATGTATGTACAAAGTACAAAGTGTAGATCTCGGAAAATTGAAAGTCATCAAAAGTGATATCGTAGGCATTAGTGAGCTGAAATGGACTGATCCTAGTTATTTTGAAACAATCAAATGGTCTACTAAGCCAGGAACAACAACTGGAAAAGGAATAGCTTCACTTTCGTCATCAAAAAGAACATTTCAAGATCTACCCTGAAGCATGGAACTTGGGTAGCATAGTGTTCTACAGGAGAAAGATGAGGCTTTCTTCTCCTGTAAAGACAGATAGCCTCAGAAGCCCTACAGGGTCACTATGACTTGGAACCAACTCCACAGCACATAACCACCACCACCACCATCCTGACGTATAATGCTGTCAGTAATAGGATAATATCAATACGCCTACAAGGAAGACCAGTTATATGACTATTATTCAAATTTACACACCAATCACTGATGCCAAAGATAAAGAAATTAAAAATGTTTACTAACTCCTACAGTCTGAAATTGATTAAATATGTTATCAAGAAGCATTGATGATTATTGGTGCTTGGAAACACAGAAGTAGTTGGAATATAAGACTTTGGTGACAGAAATGATGACTATATATGCGGACTTCACTGCATGGAATACACAGGAATCAAAAACAGTACATCTTTGGAAAGAGATGATGGAGAAGTTCAGTATCATTAGCCCAAACAAGGCCAAGGGCTAACGTTGGAACAGATAATCAGTTACTTATATGTGTGTTCAGGCTGAAGATAAAAAAAATTAAAACAAGTGCATAAAGAACCAAAATATGACCTTGAATATATTCCATTTGAATTTAGAGACCATCTTAAGAACAGACTTGATGCATTTGACAGAAAACTGGAAGAGCTGTGGTACGACATCAGGAACACCATACATGAAGAAAGCAAAAATGTTATTTAAAAGGAAAAACCAAAATGGATGTCAGTATAGACTCTGAAATGTCCTCTTGAGTGTAGAGACGCTAAAGCAACTGAAAGGAATGAAGAAGCAAAATGGCTAGACAGGAAACTTCAAAGGGCAGCTTAAGAAGACAAATTCAAATATTATAATGTAATGTACAAAGACCTGGAGTTAGAAAGCCAAAAAAGAACAACATGTTTGGCATTTTCAAACTGAAAGATATGAAGAAAAAAAATGAAGTCTTGAGTTTCAATATTCTGTAGAAGATGAAGGATTCTATGGGCAAAATATTAAGTCAGGATGCATCAAAAAAAGATGGAAGGAATACAAAGTCACTGGATGAAAAAGAATTGACTGATTGTAAACCATTTCATGTGGTAGCATATGATCAAGAACCAAAGTTATTGAAGGAAGGAGTCCAATCTTCAACTGAAGGCACTGGTGAAAACCAAGACTCCAGGAACTGACGTAATAGCAGTTGAAATATTTCAACAAATGAATGCTATTCTGGACGTTCTCAATAATCTATGCCAATGAATTTGGAAGACATTTACCTGGCCAAGTGACCAGAAGTGATCCCTACTCATGTGCATTTCAAAAAAAGGTGATACAGCAGAATGCAGAAATTATTGAACAGTATCATTAATATCACATGCAAGAAAATATTTCTGAAAATTATCAAAAAATGATTGTAATATTGCATTGACAGGGAGCTGCCAGAAGTTCAAGCCAGATTCAGAAGACGACATGAAATGAAGGATGTTGCTGCTGATGTCAGATGGGTCTTGGATGAAATAAGAGAATACCAGAAAGATGTTTATGTTTATTTCATTGACTATCCAAAGACATTCAACTGTGTGGATCATGACAAATTATGGATAACATTTTGAAGAATGGGAATTCCAGAACATCATATGTGCTCATGAGAAGCCTGCAAACATACCAAGAGATAGTCATTGGAACAAATCATGTGGGTACTATGAGGTTATGTATCAGGGTTGCATCCTTACACCATACTTATTCAATCTGTCTGATGAGCACATAATCCAAGAAGCTGGACTATATGAAAAAACAACAAAAGAAACAAAGACAAAGATACTGTATCAGGATTGACGGAAGACTCACTAACGTAACGACCTGTGATATGCAGGTGACACAACCTTTCTTGGTGGAAAAGAAGAGGACTTGAAGCACTCACTGATGAAGATCAAACACTACAATCTTCTGTCTGAATTCTACCGCAACTTGAAGAAAACAAAAATCCCCACAACTGGATCAATAAGCAGGATTATGATAAACAGAAGAAAGATCAAAGTTGTCAAGGATTTCATTTTGCTTGGATCTACAATCAATGCCCCTGAAAGCAGCAATCAAGAAATCAAATGGCATATTACATTGGGAAAATCTGCTATATAATTGTTGTTTTTGTTACGTGCCATTGAGTCAATTCCGCCCCACAGCAACCTTGTCTAGGGTTTCAAAGAAGCATCTGGTGAGCTTGAACCACCGACCTTGCAGTTCAAATGGCTTTGCAGTCTGACGCATTTGTCCACTGCACCACACCATAATAGACCTCTTTGAAACTTTAAAAACCTAAGTTGTTACTTTGAGGACTAAGATGTGCCTGATCCAATATGGACAATGAATAAGGAAGACCAAAGACGAATTGATGCCTTTGAATAATGGTGATGGTGAAGAATATTAAATACACCTTGGACTGCCAGAAAATGAATAAATCTGTCTTGGAAAAATGCCAGCTTGCATGTTCTTTGTAAGTGAGGACAGCAAGAATTTGTCACACATGCTTTGGACATATTATCAGGAGGAACCAGTCTGCAGAGAACATCATTTTTGGTAGAGAGTCAGTGAAAAAGAGGAAGAACCTTAAGGAGACGGACTGACTCAGTGGCTGCAGGAATGGGATCTAACAAAGTAACCATTGTGAGAACAGCCCAGGACTGGGTAGTATTTTGTTCTATTGTACGTAGGGTTGCTATTAGTCAGAACTGACTTGATGGCACCTAATAACACACATACTGCCCTTTTAGAGTATTGTGAGGGTTGATAAAGTGAGTACAATCAATACAAGGAGCTTGAAACTTTCAAGACCAGAGAAGCGCTCAGTTCATGCCGTCCCCTTCCCCCCACCCCCAAGGTCTACTATCATCTGACTTCATCTGAACAGATGGGTTTTACTTCCCACTAGCACATGTCATCACACAGAGGCGCCCTCAATAAATATTTGTAGAACTGAGTAGTTGATAAGCCTACTGTATCAAAGCTACTTAGTCATTTCTTCAATGACACATCTAGGAGGAAAAAGAAGCTTAAACACGTCCCCTTGATAGAGAAGAGGGATTTCAGCAATGGCCATTTTCAATTTTGATGATTTGGGTAGCTCAAATCACCCTTTCTGTAGTCTACGTAATTTATAGGAGACCTGTTGGCTCAATGCTTAATTGCTTGGTTGGTATCTGAAAGGTTGAACCCACCAACGAGTCTGCAGGAAAAAGACCTCACATTCTGCTCCCATAAAGATTCCAGCCTGAGAAACCCTGAGACAGTTCTAGTCTGTCATATAGGGTTGCTATGAGACAGAATCAATTCAATGGAGCACAACAACAATATTAATTATACGGTTTGGAGCTACAGAGTTATTATTGATGGAAAACTTGGGAAGGTGAACAAGTCGTTAGGCATTCTAATTTCTTCTTCTGGGAGGCCAGAGTTTGAGACATGGTAATATTTTTGGTCCACCCCATTAAATGTCAGTGTTTCTGTTTAAACTGGAGCAGATGACAACAGGTTGACCTGGCCTCAAAGGGCCTGACATTAAGGTACAATTCCCTTTTTACTCTGAAGACTGGAAACCCACTATCAGAGGGCCAATTTTAGACTTCAGAAAGAACCCCCTGCTCATATAAGAGGAGTACAAAGAGTGCCCTCTTTCAGAGGAATCATATCACCGATTGACAAAAGTTTACTTCTGTTGAAATGTTGGCAAATGATATTTGCATAATTTGGCAGAACTCATTGAGTTGTTGGAAGAATGATTTTCTTGGCCTGCTGAATGGTTTCCTGTCCAACAAGTTGGTAGTGCCCTGCTTGATAACACCGAGTCTCATCCATCCCTTTTCTATGAGAATGCTTTGAGGCCCTAGAAAATAGATACTATGTCTTGCTTATCTCTTTGCACACAGCGCCGAGCACCTTTTCTGGCACTGAGAAACTGTTTGTATAGCAAATAAATGGATTCAGGTTTTGCTTGTCCAGGACAGGGGATTTGGATACTAGCTTTTTTGATAGTGGTCCAAATGCACTGATGCAAATTTTCTGGCATTACTGGAGTATAAAATGTAAAATGAGAGTGCAAATTTTCTGCCCCATGGCGTTTCTTAGCAATATCCTTGGACCTACAGAATGAGACATAATAGCTCCAAGGCATGCGGGTGATGTATATTAAGGCATTGTTTTGAGCTGTGCCTTGACATATCATGGTATATTCTCAGAGGTGCCATTGTGAGTGAGGGGGGTCAGTAAACCTCATACTAATTTAACCCTCCATGCCATTTTCTTTTTATCTACTGATAAACTCTCCTGATATCACTGGGAAAACTAAAGCAGTATGGCAATTTACACAATACACAGAGTCCTGGTGTGGCAGTGTAGGACCAAATACTGAACCACAAGGTCAATTGGAATCACAAGTTCTGTGGTTCAAACTCACCAGCTGCTCCTTGAAAACCCATACACTGTTGTTATGAGTCAAGCCAACTCAACAGCACTTAACAATAACAAAATATGTAAATAATACTTCTCATTAATTTTCTTGAGGAAAGTCTTGAATATTCAGGAGTTGGGAGAAAATATGGACAGTTAATACTGGAAAGACATAAAAAAAAATAGAGAAATAAATGATTAAAGTAGAGCCAAATGATAGAGTTTGGAGATATGAGTTCAAATACTGACTGGTGTGGTGCTGCAGGCTAATGCGCTGGACTGCAGAGTTGGTTTGAAGCACAAGGTTGGTGGTTCAAGCTCACCAACTACTCCTCGGAAACCTTATTCAGAGTTGCTATGAGTAGGAATCGACTTGACAGCACTTAACAACAACAACAACAATAGACACATTGCTGTTTTCTGAGCTCTGCTAGTCTCAGGGTGATTCCTCTGCATGACAGATGCATTTTGCTGTTAGGTTAGACTACAGATGGTTAGACGATAGTTGTGTCCTTCTCCAGGAATTATCCTTGTCTGAACGAAGCTGCCTTGTTAAGGTTACAGTCCTCCCTGGGGGCAGCCTCGTCTAATGATTGTTTGTTGCAGAATGGAAACGCCTTACCTCCTTGCCTCAATTGGGACCACTCAAGAAGTCTCTCCCACTTTCAACCGTAAACAAAACAAAACAATACAAACCCACTGCCTCTAGAGCTTTCCAAATTCATCCATATTTCCTGCTTTTATGAATTAAATTATGTTCAAGGAAGTGAAAGGTTAATAGTTCACAGTTAAGCAATCAATATACATTGGATAGCTCGACTGTTTCTTTCTCCTTGATAGCTCTGTTATGGCATGAAATGTGTCTGTCCCAAAACATGGGTTGAATTCCTGGTTCTTGTACCTGTAGAAAGTAGACTGGGTGACACATTGGTTAAAGCGCTTGGCTGCTAACTGAAAGATCTGTGGTTTGAACCCACAAGCGTCTCCACAGGAGAAAGATTTGACAATTCGCTTCTATAAGGACTTACAGTCTTGGCAGCCCTACAAGGGCAGTTCTATTCCGTTGTGTAGGGTTCAGTATGAATGGGAACCGACTAGACAGCAATAGGTTTGAATTTATGAGGTTTGGTACCTGTGGATACGATCCTATTGGGAAATAAAGTTGTTCTTTATTTATGTTAATGAGGTTAGGTTTAAGGTAGGTTCTAAACCTAATGACTTCTGAGTTACAAGAAGATCCAAAGACACACACACACACACACACACACACACACACACACACACACACACCAAAAAACAAAAACAAAAACCAGTCACCAGGTGAGGATCATCTACAAGTTAAGGAACACCAAGAAACTAAGGATTGCCCAGGGCTACAGACAAGGAAAGAATGAGAACAACCAAAATTCTAATTTGGACTTTAATCCTTTTGAACTGTGGGAAATCCATTTCTGTTTAAAGCCATCGATTCATGGTATTTGTGCGACAGCAGCAGTAGATAACTGAGACCATTTCCTACCTTCCTTGGCATTAGTCATTCCTTTCCCCATTCCATTGGCACTTTGCAGGTAAATACAAAGCACTTCCTCCTCCATATTTCCATTGTTTTTTTCTAGTCACCTGTTATCATCGGTTCATTAGCCTTTTATATTTGCTGAGGATGGGGCCATGTCACTGTCATCTCTGGTTCCAGGCAAACAGGCTGGCACAGAGCAGTTGCTCAACAGCTGTTTGAATAGATAAACAAATAAATTGACTGCCCACATTCAGACACTATAAAACACAAGGGGGAACAAAGGTGATAAAAATAGTTAACACTCTTTGAATACTTATTTAACTGTAACCTTGAGCAAGCATGACTCACGGGATGCAATTATAAAGTACCTTGACTTTTGTTTCTCCCTATCCCTCTAAGTCATTGGCTATGTTTAGGTAAGACAAGTAATTAAAATGTCCATTCCTATGTTATATAAAAACATTGAACTTGATTTAACATTGAGGCTTCTGCTCCTTCTCTAGCTTAGACTAGGCACACAGGGAGCAATAAACAGTTAGGAAAGGGGATGTGCTTGGATTTCTCTCTCTCATTCCTTACCTAATGCATCTCTTTTTCCTCCAGCCTTTTTTTTTTTTTTTGCTAACCATCATTTCAAAACTCCCAGGGTTGATGCCAGAAAAGAAGGGGAAGCAAAAAAGTTCTTACCTGACCAGAACTGTCATTCATGAGAGCAATGACTTCTGGGTAAGGCAGATGTTCAGGCTGCTTCTTTTGTAGACCACCATCCATGGTGTGGCGCTGTGGGTTAATGTGCCAGACTGCAAAGTCAGTTTGAACTGCAAAGTTGGCAGTTCAAGCTCACTAGCTGCTCCTTGGAAACCCTACAGGGGGTCGCTATGGGTTGGAAATGACTCGACGGCGCTTAACAACAACAACAACAGCAACATCCATAATAGCTGGGGCTACTGTGAAGTTCCAGTGTGGAACACTCTTTTAGCTTGTTGGCCATCTAGTGACACCTTCAGCTCCTCCTCTCAGTTACTGGCTCTTTTGTGCTTCTGAACATTGCTTTTTGGAACAAATGCTGCCCTTTTAGTTTTATATGGTTGATTATTTTGAAGAGTATGGTTCTTCTCGTGGATGTCACTGTTCGACTGGAAGGTGATCCCTTGGGTGGGTTCATTTTCAGGTTTGAAAGGTGTCTAAATACCATAGTCTAGGGGATTTCATTAGTGGTCATCAGATCTGTAAGTCTGTTTTTTGTTTTTTTATGATTTTTGAATTTTGTTCTAGATTTTTCTCCCACTCTGTCTGGAATCTTTTTTTTTTGCATGTGTATGTGTGTGATGTTGATCAGAGTGGTCAGTCACGACAGCCAGGCATCATCTGGTTCTTCTGGTCATAGGCTAGTGGAGGCTGTGGTTAGTGTGGTCCTCTAGTACTTTGGACTAATTGTTTATTTAAATGTCTGATTTTTTTTTGTTCTTCTTTGCTCTGGGTGGAGGGAGAACAATAATTGCATCTTAGATGGCCACTCGCTGGCTTTTAAGACCCCTGTCGCTACTCACCAAAGAAGATGTAGAACATTGTCTTTGTGAACTACATTAGACCAATTGACCTAGATGTCTGCTGAGGCTATGGTCCTAAGTCCCCAAGTCCAATGACTCAGGTCCTCAAGGTGTTAGATGTGGCTAAGAAGTTTTCGTGCCTTTGCCCCCTGTATACTTTACTATACACACTGATATATTTGTAGCACCTACAAATAAGTATGTAGAAATATCCTCCGCCAAACTTATACATACACTCAAGCGTGTACTATCATATGTGATGACACTAATATTTAATGACTACTTATGTGTCAAGCAAGGAGCCCTGTTAACACAGTGGGTTAGGCATTTGGCTGTTAACTGATAGATCAGAAGTTCAAACCCACCATCTGCTCCATGGGAGAATGATGAAGCTGGCTGCTCCCGTAAGAATAAAAGTCTTGGAAACCCTACATAAGGAATTGACCCAATTGCAATGGATTTGGCTTTGGCTTGGTATATGCCAAGCAGAGTTTGATTTCATTCAAGCACATATTATTTCATTTAATTTCATGGCTAAAATTTTATCATATAACTTTTTTTTTTCCTTTTCTTTTTTTAATTTATTTAAGAGTTTTTTTGTGAATTGAGTAAAAGTTTACAGGGCAGAGCATCAGTTTTACATTCAACAAATCATACACCTTATTTCATTACAATGATTATAATCACCTCCTTGTACCATTAGTTAACAGTATTTCTATTTACTTTAGCTTTTTTTTATTTTTAAACACTCAGGCATATATAATAATCTACACCACCAAAAAGCACATTCTGCAAGTCTGCCTCTTGGCTGCCAGCTCTCAGTCCCTCTCTTTCCATGAATCTAGAGTCATCAGCTGCTCCCTCTCTCCATGTCCCCATCTCTGCCTCCAACTCTGGTGTCACTGCTTCTCTGGATGAGGTCTCGCATTCTGCTTGTGCTCTTCTTCCTTGATGGTCTTAGGGTCCTTTGTTTCTGGACTGTAAGATTAACTACTCCTCCATTTTTGTTACAAAATTTCTACCTTTACAATTGTGGCAGTCACAATTAGTTATGATAATAATTATTCACGATTGAATCATACAAATCTTATCCCCATCTCTTTTAACCAGACCCATCTAGACAAGATGAAAACTATTTGGTGGGGACTCTTCCCTCACACACTCTTAAAGTAAATTCCCTCTTTTTTTTTTTTTTTAATTAAATGTTTTTATTTTGGATTGAGTGAAAGTTTACAGGGCATATCATCAGCTTCACATTCAACCATTCATATAGCTTGTTTCATTACATTGATTATTAACCCCTCCATATATCATCAGTTAACAGTGTTTCTCTCTATCCTCTTTAGCTTTTTTTTTTTTTTGTGGGGGGGTTGGGGGTGGGGAACTTGCCTTTTTGGAATTTACAGTCTCGGCTTTTAGGGAAGGTTTTTACATTTGTCTGTGGATATCCAGGGCTCATGTATGAGATTACTAACAAGCATTACTGAATAATCAGATGAGGGACAGTTTGCTATGTCTACTAGGTGGCTAAAGTCTGATCCTCAGAGCCTATGGTTTGGACCGTCAACAACGCTTGGGCCCACAGGGTCTTGATCTCCTGACCGGGTCTGCACGGTCTGCGTCAGATTCACCCTTATTTATTGTTTGTTTAAGGGACGCTGCCTGTCTTAGGCAGTCAGTGCGAATTCCTCAGTCTTACCCGTTATCATATAACTTTAAAGACATTTTTTCTAGGCTTGACTTTCCCTTCTATCAGATTACTTGAGAAGGGGACTTAATTGTTCACCACTTAACACAACAATCTAGTGCCAGTCACATAATAGGTCCTTAATAAATCTTACAAGAAACGAACATATGAATCTATCCCTTCTGCAAACATCAGGAGTGCTCTGGAATCTCTGGAACTCAAGGACATGAGGGAACTATTCAAGTTTCTTCTGAGAGAAACACAATCGGCCACATCTAAGTGAGACTGTGTGAGTAGGGACCGCTCAGCTTTAACAGAATGATAAACCTCAGAAGGAGGGAAACTTCTTTTATCTGACCTGCCGCTGCTATGTTGTTGTTAAGTGTCCTCATGGTAGAACAATGAAATTAAAAGAAAATGGAATTTTCTCATGAAGTTTTTGAAATCTTCTTGTATTTGAATTCTGTGACTAAATCACTTGATCCTTTAAGTTTTAAAAATGAACAAATGTGCCATGGGACCCTGTATAAATTTTTTGCAGAAAAAACAACAAAAAATTAGAATCCAATGAGAGCCTATTCACCTTTCAGACGCTAGGAGGCGCTGTGAGACCGTGCAAGGTTTGGAGTTTGCCAGTTTGTAAGGTACCAATTTTGCAGTAATTTCAGGCTATGTGCAGCCTGTTCTAAAACTGAGGTAACCAAATTTTGGTTTAAAAACTTTAAAATATATATTTTAGGAGACAAGCTTTAGCTTAGAAAAAAGTAAACTGGAAAGGTTCTGGATTCTCAAGAGAAACTGTTTGAATTTCCTGCTGTTTGAGAATACAGACCAATGCAGGAGGACTGGAAGGTTAAGTAGGGTTTGGGGAGGAAGACCCAAGCTTCCAGGTTGGCATTGGAGCACAGAGTGTAGGTAGCTGAGGAGTGTCTGGCTAGAAGCTTTGGTAAAAGTGCCTAAGGTTTAAGTGTTATCCAAATTCTATATATTTACAAAACGTCTTAGCCTTCCTTCTGAGGCTGTGGACAAACCAATAAAAACAAAACAAAACAAACAAACACACTGCTGTTAAGTCATAGTGACTCTATAGGACAGCGGGACCAGACAGTCTTTTATTTCTCCAGAAAAGAGGCTGGTGGGTTTGAATCACAGACATTGTGGTTATCAGCCCAACTTAACCTAGAGAGCCACCTGGGCTTCCAAGGTTGTGTGCAAAGGCTCATTAAATAAGAATTCCAATACTTATTAATGGAGGTCGATAGTCGGAGTGTTGCAGGTGTGAGTGTGGGGTGTGGGATTAGAGTAGAAGTTGAGGAGTTAAGGATGTATGTGTAGGTGTGGGTACACACTCTTGCACCCATGTGCTGAGGCACAGGCCCAACCTGGAGGGGAGTGGTGGTGGAATGGGGAGGGGGCAACCTTGTCACCTGGAGAGCAGGGTGGGTTTCTGACACAGGAAAACCCACATGGTCTCTCTGGGTCTGCATATGACACAACTAATTATAGGTAAAGCAAAATTTCAAAGGGCAGCTTAAGAAGACAAAGTAAAGTATTATATTGAAATGTACAAAGACTTGGAGTTAGAAAACCAAAAGGGAAGAACATACCTAGCATTTCTCAAATTGAAAGAATTAAAGAATAATTCAAACCTTAGATTACAACATTGAAGGATTTTATGGGCAAAATATTGACTGATGCAGAAGGTATATAAAAAAAAGATGGAATGGAGATTTCTGGTTAGACTCTCCACAACAAAAATATGAGAGACCAAAAGAAACAGACATAGATGGAAATCCAGGAACCCTGAATTTCATAGAAAAGTTTAGAGAAGTTAGGTTGAGTGGTTGCTAGGATGAGAAGCTGGGCAGGGACTGTGAGAGAGGAAACAGACTGGCTAGACACGGCATGACCATCTTGTGAGCAGCTTTGGCCCAGAAGAGAAGAATCACACACTCCATTGGAAATGTGCAATTCCTTCCTTTCCCCTAGTTTTCATTGTGACCAGGAGCTGGCCCCTACAGTCATCTATTCCCAGTGAGGACTCTTCTCTCTGGGAGTTCAGGGCCACATGATTGGAGGCCATGCCATTGTGAGGCAGGGGTCAGCTGCTCTGGTTTGGCATGCCACTTTCAGATGGGCTCGGCTCTATACCTACAGCACCTGCAGATCCGCCTGATGAGTGTTTCATTTCCTTGTGTTCTGAACAGACACTGAAACCATCAAGGGCCTCCAAGAAATACTCTCTGATTGAGTGCCCAGAACATAGATAACACAGAGACCATCAAGGGTCAGGAACTTCACTATCATATCTCTTCCATACCCACTTAGTGAGATCCCTGGCTTGCAGGAGTCCCACAGAGTTTTCTCCTCTCTGGGTCCAACAGCTCACTGTTTTTCTGTTTTGTTTTTTGGGTTTGGTTTCATCCTTTTGTTGTTTCATTGTTTTTGTTTGTTTATCATTTCTCCTTCTTTTTCTATTCCTTGAGTTTTACTCTGTCTCTACTTTTTCTTTTCCTTCTTTTCTTCTGTTTCTCTTTTCCACTCTTCTCTTTTGCCCCTTTTGATCTTTCTTTACTACTGTCTACTTTCTTTCTCTTTTCTTCTTCCCTCTCCTTGGTGTTTCTAAATAGTTAAAAGTTTTTTTTTTTTCCCTCTCCTTGGTGTTTCTAAATAGTTAAAAGTTTTTTTTTTTTTCCCTTCCTTTTATTTTCTCTCTTATTTTGCCTCTATAGCTCCATTTCCCTGTCCCCTCTTTGAGTTTATAATTACATTATTCTTTTTCTGGTTACTGCCTGTTTTTATTTCTTTATTTCTCTTTATTATTTTCTCTTTTCACTATTGGTTTCTTGTGTGCTTTTTCTATTGTTTTCTTGTATGTGTGTGGGGGGAGGGGTTTTCTCTTTCCTACCTGATGGGAGACAGGAACTTTGCTCATTTGGCTCAACCAGAAATATATGCTCAGCAGCTCCACCCACTGGACAAGAGCCAATACCAGCTCCTATACTACCTGATTAACGATAGATAGCAGCCAACACCACTCAAACTGACCCCAAACTAAGGTGTATGGATGGTGAACGAGAACAGTATATACAGTTTCGTTATCTAATGATTCCTAAAAGAGTCAGTTGGTGAGAGCCTAAGAACACATTAACATACAGTTACCAATTAAATACAAATACAACAACTCCACAATGCCCTGGAGACCACAATTTTAGCTCACAGAAAGAAACAAGAGAGAATGGCTCAAACAAACTGACCAAGATGCAATGTCAGAAAACATTTCTGAGGACCAAAAAGTAATGGAACTATGCCCCCCAGTCAAAAAAATCAAAACAATGAGATTTAGGTAGCTTCAAAAAATTGACAGAAATATTGAGGAAAGCAACAAGATCACAGAAAAACTTTTAGAAGAATTCAGGAAAACAGCAAAAGAACAAACAGACAAAATAAATGCAAATTTTAAAACAA
>NW_006408521.1:1898494-1901864 GCF_000296735.1 Chrysochloris asiatica
ATTAGCAGAGGAAAGATGAAGGTAGTGGGAGAAACAGGGAGAAAGACAATGATTCAAGTGAATAGAGATCATTAGTGTTAATTGTTGGTACATGGAGGGGATTGCAAAAAACCTCTTTAAAGTGCTCAGGAACAAATATGTTCCTGAAGTTTGAGGACTAAGGTGCACCTGATCCAAACCATGGTATATTCAATAGCCTTATATGCATGTGAAAGTTGGACAATGAATAAGGAAGACTGTAGGAATATTGATGTGTTTGAATTTATGGTGTGGAGAAGAATATGGAATGTACTGTGGATTGCTAGAAGAACAAACACATCTGTGTTGGAAGAAATACAGCCAGAATGCTCCTTTAGAAGCCAAGATGGTGAGATTTCATCTCTTGTTCTTGGGACATGTTTTCAGGAAAGACCAGACTCTGGAGAAAGAGGTTAAATGGACTATCATCAAAAAAGAAGATGACCTCCAACAAGATGAACTGACTCAGTGGCATTAACAAAGGAATCAAACATATCACTCATAAACATGGTGTCTTAGTTCTCTAATGTTGCTATAACAGAAATACCACAAGTGGTTGGTTTTAACAACCAGGAATTTTTTTCTCTCACAGTGGTTGTTGTTAAGTTCCGTTAAGTCAGTTTTGACTCATAGCAACACCAAATAGGGTTTCTAAGGAGCAGCAAGTGAGTTTGAACTGCTGACTTTGTGGTTCAAATTGACCTTGTGGTCCAGTGCACCATAACAGGACTCCAGTTTAGGAGGCTAGAAGTCCAAATTCAGAGTGCCAGATCTAGGGAAGGCTTTCTCTTCGTTGGCTTGGGGTAAAGGTCCTTGTCTCCTTTCAGCATCTGCAGAACCAATATACTTTGGAGACAGCCATACACCTTGGCATCAATCTTTCCCTGGATTTAGGAGTCTTTAGGAGAAACATGAGACTACTAACCACAAGGTCAGCAGTTCAAATCCATCAACTGTTCCTTGGAACAGGGTCTCTCTGAGTCAAAATTGACTTGACAGCACTTAACAACAACAGGAGTTTCACAGTGCGGTGGCAGTAGGTCCCCCTCTCTGATCAAGTCTCTCTCCTTTTATCAATTGTAGGATAAAAAGTTATGGGAATCTCCCGTAAACTGGGTAAGAATGGGGGTGGGATTGTAGGATCAGCAAGTTTAAACCCAGCTGTTCCTCGGAAACCCTACAAAGGGTTGCTATGCATCATCATTGACTCGGAGGCACTTAGCAACAACAACAACATATCATACATGTGGAACTTGGTGGTTCCATATGATAATCACTGACCTGTGAACCACAAGGTCCGAGGTTTTGGCCTGCCAGTAATTCTGCAAGAGAAAGATGAGGCTTTCTGCTTCCTGGAAGAAAATTGATGAGTTTGAATTATGGTGTGGGGAAGAATACTGAAAGTACCATGGACTGCCAGAAGAGCAAATACATTTGTGTTGGAAAAAGTACAGCCAGAATGCTCTTTAGAAGCCAGGATGACAAGATTCCGTCTCTCATACTTTAGACATATTTTCAGGAAGGATCAGTCCCTAGAGAAAGACATCATAGTTAGTTGATTGGAGGGTCAGAGAAAAAGAGGAAGACCCTCAATGAGATGGAATGGTCCACTGGCAGCAGCAATGGGCTCAAGCATAGCAATAGCAGTGAGGATGGCTCAAGACTGGGCAGAGGGTCTCTATAAGTCAGAACTGATTCAATGGCACCTAACAACAACACCATTCCCACCCTTAGTCCTCTGATTGGCTTATCACATGAAATCACATCATGAGGGACAGCTACATCTCAATTGCCAAACAACTGAGAATCCTGGTCCAGTCTAGCTGATATAAAATCTTAACTGTCACGGATGGCATAGGACCTGGTAGTGTTTCTTTGTTCTAATGTGCAGAGGGTTGTTAGAAGTCGCAACAGGCACAAGCTGATTGCGAACTTGTGCCTTGGGATGAGATGACCCATAAGCAGCCTAAACAAAAGCAGACACACAGTAGCCTCACAAAGTCAGTCATCCATCCATTTAATACATTTATTTATCTCTTAAAGCATTGTTTTAGGTATTGGAGGTACATCATTGAACAAAATAGAACAGTTCTTGACTTTCATGGAGCTTATATTGCGCTGAGGAATACAGAAGACAGGGTACTGACAGTTTATGTCAGAAGGTGATAGATGCCGGAGAAAATGAAGGCAGGATAAGGGCATAGAAGATGGTAGACATCAGCCTGCTGCTTTAGCCACTGTCTTTTATGAGGTGACATTTGCGCAGAGCCCTGATTGAAATAGGAAACGATACATTTCAGTTATTTTTTCTCTCCTCTTTTATTCTGATCACCTGGGTAGAGTATCTGATGTAGATAAAACTTTACCTTATTGTTCTTAAAGCTGATCTTTTTTTCTTAGCTCATTGCCAAATTTTTACCTGTTATAGTAACTTTTTGATTCTTGGTTAAATTGTTTGTAAAAATGGAATAATATTCCTATGCTTACTTCAAAAGTTTTGGGGAGGATCAAATGAGAACATTATGTGGGCAATCATTTTGAAAACTCAAAAATACAATAAAACTAGAAGGGAAATTTTTTTTATCATTTATAATTCCCATTTCTAGTGACCATTATTTTCTTTCCTTTGATTTTTTTCAGTCGTATCCTATCTAAAATCAAGTTCATTTGCACTACATATATATGTATATATATGCATTTTTTACAGTATTTTATATGTCTACTTTCATCAGACTAAAATGTTGCTTCTTGTTGGCCATCATTGCCATTTTGCACCATTGCTTGTTTGACAGATTCTCAGTGGCCCAGTGATTAAGCATTCTGATGTTAACAATGAGATCAGGAATTCCTACTTACCAGCTGCTTCTTGAGAGAAAGATGTGGCAATCTGCTTCCATAAAGAGTAAAGCCTTCAAAATCCTATAGGACAGTTATAGTCTGTCCTGTAGGGTCACTATAAATCAGAATTGACTCGATGGCAGCAGGCTTGTCTTCTTGTTTTAGCTTTAGCACTGGGTTGTGAACTCCAGTTCTCACACAAGAAAGTCCATCATGAGCAATATTTGGATGCATCTAGCCATCTATCACTCCTCATCCTCCTCAGAATATATACAGATAACTAGATGGATACATAGATACAGATCTTGGGGAAATTGTGATGCATTATGTCTGACATTGCCAACAAAGAGAAATCATTTAGCATGCCTTCTGTGTATTTATTGACACTTGCTTAGACCCTAGTGATCTCTCCTAAGGTTATGGGAGGTGCTTTCTCTTGTTGTTGTTGTTGTTGTCAGGTGCCATCGAGTCGGAACCGACTCATAGTGACCCCATGCACAGCAGAACGAAACAA
>NW_006408521.1:1903524-1953581 GCF_000296735.1 Chrysochloris asiatica
CAGTAGTTGGAAAATTTGGACTTGGTGATAGAAATGATGCTTTCTCTTACCCTACTGTAAATCTAACATCGACTGAGCTCCAAAAGCAGTCATATCCATTTCTTTTGGACCTAGTGTACATCTTGTTGGCATCTTAGCACTTTTGTAGGGCTTCTGGCCCTTTCTGGCCAGTCGACTGACAAATACTGATGATATGATTTAGCCTCCTTTGGTTTGTTTTGCCCTTTTATACATGCTCCCTGCTCTTGTTTTTGTGACCATGTAATTATACATTTTAGATTATTTTATTCTATGCCAGTCTTGTACATAACAAAGACTTCTTGGAGGCCAGGATGGCCAAACTTCGTCTGTCATACTTCGGACATATTGTCAGAAGGGGCCTATCACTGAATGGTATCATGCTTGGTAAGGTGGAGGGTCAGAGAAAAAGAGGAAGACCCTCAGTGAGATGGCAAAGTAGCAGCATTAATGGGCTCAACCGTGGCAACCATTGTGATCGGGCAGTGTTTCGTTCTGTTGTGCATAGGGTCATTATGAGTCGGTACCAACTCGATGGCACCTAACAACAACAACAACTTCTTTGTGTGTGTATGTGTGTGTTTGATGAGTTTACATAGCAAATTAGCCTCCCGTTTAATGATTTCCATACAAATTATTCAGCAAGTTTGATTACCTTTTCTTTAATGTGTCCATATTCTCAAAAATTCCCTTCTGGTTTTCTATTTGCAGTAGGCTAGTTTGCCGACCCCCTTACATTCTCATTTTTGCTTTGGAGTGATTCATTCGGTTTCATATTTTTTGAAAGAAGTGCAGTACTCCTGGGTTATATTCTTATTTTAAGTGCCACTCCATTGTTTAACTAAAAGGTACCCTCATGGGATAGTTTCTGTTCAAAGTTTAAAGGATATTTCAGGGGATAGTCCCAGGAGTCCCTCAATCTCATCTGGTCCAGTTAAGTCTAGATTGTTTAAGAATTTGAGTTCTAATCTGTGTTTTCCTTCCATTCTATTGGGATGCATCTATTGTAGCCCTGATTGGAACGGCCGGTAGTAGCAGCCAGAAACCATTTAGTTTTTTAGTCTCATGGCAGATGAGGCCGTGGCTCATAGAGGCTATTAGCCCTGAAGACTAGTTTTTTCTTAGAGATTTTAGTGTCCTTCTTTCTCTTTTGTACTTGATAAGTAGAGACCAAGAGTTGTGCCTTAGATGGCTATGCACAAGCTTTTAAGACCCTAGGCACTATATGCCAAACTAGAATGTAGACCATAAACTTTATGGACTATATTGGCAGAGTTGTTTATGAGACTTTGTTTCAAAGCTTCCAAACCCAGACAACCAAATTTCTGAAGTGTTTGGATATGTCTAAGAAATATTTCTAACTGTTCCCTCTGTGCGACTTATATATATATATGGATGTGTATACATGCAGAATTCATGGTGGCTCTGTAGGATAAGCATTAGGCTTTGAGCCACAGGTTGATGGTTAGAGCCTACCAGCCACTTCTTGGAAGAAAGATGAGGGTTTTTTCTCCTGCAAATATTTACAGCCTTGGGAACCCTATACAGGGTCACTGTGAGTCAAAACAGAATCAAAGGCACTTAAAATAATAACAAGTATACGTACATACACATATCTGCACAAATAGAAAGAAAGAAAGAAAGAAAGAAAGAAACATAGATAGATAGATAGATAGATAGATAGATAGATAGATAGATAGATAGATAGATAGATAGATAGATCTCAACATAAAGAGAGCAAAACTCCTCACAACTGGACCAATAATCAATATCATGATAAAGAAAATATTGAAGTTGTCAAGGATTTCATTTTAATGGTGTCCACAATCAGTCCCATGAAAGTAGCAGTCAGGTTATCAAACGGCTTTTTGCATTGGGCAAATCTTCTGCAAAATACCTCTTTAAAGTGTTCAAAAGCAAAGATGGCACCGTGAGGAATAAGGTGTGCCTGACCCAAGCCATACTATTTTTAGTCACCTCACATGCATGCAGAAGCTAGCCAATAAGTAAGGAAGACTGAAGAAGAATTGATGCCTTTGAATTATGGTGTTGTTGAAGAATATTGAGTATACCACTGTAATGGCTAGGGTTTTGTGTCGACTTGACTAGGCCAGGATTTCCAGAGGTTTGGCAGTTGTGATATACTTTATTTCTATGGTGATGGGACCTGATACAGTTAGCTGTATGGTGAGTGGCTGTGAACAGTAATCATTTGAAGGGATGCTTCCTTGGGGATGTGGCCTGCTCCCAATATAATAGACATGTGGGAGGGACTCTCTCTTCTGCTGGAGATCTGGAACTTTACAATTGTTATACATTCCCTTGATAATAAACTCTTTATATACATTTTTAAACACACACATACATATGGAGTCCTGGTTTGGCACTTTGGATTAATGCGCTGGACTGAAAAGTTGGTTTGAATTGCAAGGTTCGTGGTTCAAGCTCACCAGCTGCTCCTTGGAAACCATATACAGGGTCGTTTGGGCCTGAACTGACTCTATGGCACTTACCAACAACATATATATATATATACCTAAGATTTATATAAGGAGCTCTGGTAGCATAGTGGTTACGAGTTGCGCTGTAAACCTCAAGGTCAGCAATTCAAAACTACCAGCTGTTCTGTGGGAGAAAGGCAAGGCTTTCTGCTCCCATAAAGATTTACAGCCTCGGAAACCCTATGCAGGGTCACTATAATTCAGAACCAACTCCACGGCACACCACCACCACCACCACCAAGATATATATATGTATCTAAGACACACACACACACACACACACACACACACACACACCCCTATATGTTTCACTTGTTTTGCTTCTCTAGAAAACCCAGCTTCAGATAATTGGGTTTTGGAAAAACTATAGTCAGAGTGGTCTTTTAGAAGCAAGGATGATGAGACTTTATTCCAGATACTTTTGACACATTATCATGTCCCCAGGGACGGACATCATGCCTGACGGAGGGTTAGTAAAAAAGAGAAAGTGTAATATACAGTCCATGGATTGACACGGTGGTTACAACAATGGATGGGCTCAAGCATGGCAACAATTGGGAGAATGGTGCAGGACTGGGCAGTGTTTTAGTCTATTGTACATAGTGTTGTTTTGAGTTGAAACTGACTAGATGACACGAGTAACAAAAACCGTGTTTTATACATATCACACCTACACATGTGAACACACATGGACACATATATACATGCATGTACACAAGTGCATACACATATATAAGCATAAACATTGTTTGTTGGTTATTTGTTGTGTCGCAAAATTATATGTGTCTATCCTTTACCAAAAGTAACCTTTTCTCTGGTATGTTTTTTAGTGGCATCATTTGCCTTGGTCAAGGTATGTGCACTTCACCCACATTTGATGCTACTTTTCCCATCATCTATCAAGCACTTTCTGTCTAGACACCGTTTCCCCCTCTCCCAAGTACTTCTTTTTAAGTAGAAGTCTTGGCACAAGATTTCTTTCAGGTGGAAAAAAGCCTAAGTATAAAATTTGACTCTCATTGAAAAGAGTAAAAATGTGAGGTAGTTAGAAATAATAGGAGCTAATTCAGATTTTAAGTAAGATATTAAAAATATTTTTTATGTTAGGTAAAACTGAGAACTTCCACAATGGGCCAAGCCCAGTGACAATTGAATTCAGCTCTGAAACTCAGCATTCAAAACATTTTTTGGGAAGTCTATTTTTAAAGTAAATTTAAGGGGAGCTTATATTGTAGCTGTACAGTTGTGTTCAAGCCTATGGATTTGGAATCTAAACTATTAAGCAGAGACAGCATGGTAGGAGCTAATAGAAATAAAATAAGTAAACACAATAGGTAATAGAAACAGAATAGGTAAACAACAATGAAATAAGTAAAACCAAGAGGAGACAGTGTGAAATAGTGGGGAAGATTTTCTGGAGCCGGGACAGTGAGGCAGGTTAGCAAGGTCACCAAGTTCAACCAGAAATGGAGCCCCCAAGGACCAGATGACATTTAGCAGTGCTTTCTCCTGGAACTGTGTGGATTAGCAGTTTATTATTCAGCACCTAGCTGTCTCCTGATATCACAGTATTCATCTGTAAGATTAGCTTGCCACATCTCGTACCAACAATATTTAAAGTGCAAATTCCCTCACCCTGTCCTTGTTTGGCTATTCCATTTCTGTGTTGTATTCTGGGTAATTACTTTGGTTCTGTTTCCCAAATCTTTAATTCTTTCTTCAAAACTGTCTACTTTATTATTTACTCAGCTTGTTTACTTCTAAAAAACATTAAAAAACATTCTCATTTCTATAATTCTTTTTGTTTCTTCACTTCTGCTTGTTATTTATTCAGAATGGCTTGCCCTTAATTTTTTTTTTCTTCCCTGTTATGCTTTGGACATTTAAAAGATGTTTATTTTAAAGACCCTTTCAAATTGTTCTGTGTTCACCATGCTAGGTGTAATATCTCCCATTTCTTTCTTTTTGCAGTTTGGATTTATCTATTTTGACTTTCTATTGTTGTTTGGAAATTTTACAGAGCAAATTAATTTTCCATTCAATAATTTATAAAGATCTTGTTTCATGACATTGATTCCTATCTCCTCAATGTACCAGCACTCTTCTCACTCCCTCCCTGGGTTCCCTGGTCCCATTTGTCCTTCCTACCTGTGCCTCCCTACCTTCTGAGCTTTGCTTTTGTACAAACGCTGCCTGTCTAGTCTCATAGGATAGATTGTACTGAGGATTACATTCCTCCCTGATGTTATTATTTACTTTATAGAACTATCTGTTGTTTGGCCAAAAGTTGATCCCTGGAAATGGGTTGAGTTCCAGACTTAAAGAGTATCTAAGGGCCTCAGTCTCAGAGGTTCTATATGTCTATCAGACCAGTAAGCATGGTGTTTTTTGTGATTTTGAAATATGTACATGTTTTTATTTCTTCTCTGTTCAGGATTTCCTATTATGATCTTGATCGGAGTGGTTGGTAGTGGTACCTTGGCACCCTGTGTTCTGTCCTCAGGGTAATGGACGCTGTAGTTTGTGTGGTCCATCAGTCCTTTAAACTAATTGCTCCATTAAGTCTTTAATTTTCTTCACTCTGGAAATGGAGATACTAATAGTTGCATCTTAGCTACTCACAAGCTTTTAAACACCAATTACGGCACTTAACAACAACAACAACTACTCACATAAGTAGGATGCCAAACTTTGTCTTTGTGAACTATTATATACTAATTGACCTACAGGTCCTCTGAGACCATGGTGGCATGTCCTATGCCCAGTGACTCATTCTCTCAAGGTGTTTGGTTATGATTAAGCCTACTTCAGAACTTTGCCCCCTGTATGCTTTGTATTATTTTTGCATATATTGGCAGTACATGTAAGTACATATGTAGAAATAGGGTCTGCCAAACTTATACATATACTCATTTGCTTCCTTTTGCTTTCCACCTCTGTCTCAGCTTATATGTCTACCTCTGTATCTACTTATAAATATCATTTGTTTTTACTATTTTTTCAGTATAGTATATATGAAAGTATTTACCTTTGTTGTCTTTTACCAGTGTCTTCCTTTGCCATTGGTCATTTTGTGCTGCCCTCCAACTTCTTGTGTATTTCCTTTCCCTTCACCCACATTAATACGCGTCTACTTTCTAGTTTTTTGAACTCCTGCTGTGGCGCTGTAGGGTTAGCACTGGACTGAGAATCACAAGGTCAGCAGTTTAAACCCACCAGCTGCTCCTTGGAAACCCTGTACAGGATCACTAGGAGATGAAACTGACTTGACTGCACCTGACAACAACAACTTTGTAGCTAGTGATTTACTCTTCCTTCTCCTCCCATCCTTGGTATCCATCAAAGAATGTTTCTTTTTGTGCGTATTTCTTGACTTTTTATAATGTTGTTGTTGTTGTTAAAGTGCCGTCTAGTAGTTGTTCACTCATAGTGACCCTGTATAGGATTTCCAAGGAGCAGTTGGTGAGTTTGAAACATGAACTATGTGATTCAAATTTACCCTGCAGTTCAACTGTACCTTGCAGGTCGGTGCTTATTCCACAGTGCCATGGCAGAACTAGAAATTTTTATAATAGTAGCTTCATAAAAGGCGGCTACAAAAAGTTCATGGAAAAAATGAAATTAAAGGATGCTGGAATTTTTCTATGAACTTTTTGAAGCCCCTCATGAAAGATTTGTCCTTTTAGGATTACTTAGAATAATGTCCTCCAGGTTAATCCTTGTAACCAAGTATTTCATAGATTCATGATTGTTCTTTAACATTATGTAAGGAGCTCTGGTAGCGTAGTGGTTATGAATCGGGCTACGAACCTTAAGTTCAGCGGTTCGAAACTACTAGCTGCTCCACGGGAGAAAGATGAGGCTTTCTACTCCTGTAAACATTTACACCCTCGGAAACCCTGTACAGGGTCGCTATGGGTCAGAACCGACTCAACGGCACTTAACAACAACAGTATTGTTTGTAGGTGCCATAGTTTGTTTATCCATTCATCTGATAATGGTCATTTAAATTGTTTTCATCTGTTTGCTGTTGTGACTAATACTGCAATGAACATGGTGTGCACACATCTATTCGGTTCACGGCTTTTGTTTCTCTAATATATACACACAGTAGCAACATTGTTGGATTACGCACATTGATTTCTAACTTTTTAAGGAAGTACCATACCAGTTTTCCATAGTGACTGCACCATTTTACAGTCTCACCAGCAGTGTAAGAGAATTTCCATCTACCCACGCAGAATTTTGCTGTTATTATTGGGGTGAGATGATATCTCATTGTTGTTTTGATTTGCATCTCTCTGGTAGTGTAGTGGTTATGAATCGGGCTATGAGCCGCAAGGTCAGCAGTTCGAAACTACCAGCTGTTCCGCGGGAGAAAGATGAGGCTTTCTGCTCCGGTAAAGATTTACAGCCTCAGAAACCCTGTACAGGGTCGCTAGGAGTCGGAACCGACTCCACGGCGTATAACAACAACAATAAAAGATTTACAGCCTCGGAAACCCTGTACAGGGTCGCTATGAGTCGAACCGACTCCACGGCACATAACCACCACCACCAATGGCTAATAAGGAGCTCTGGTAGCGTAGTGGTTATGAATCGGGCTACTAACCTCAAGGGAAGCAGTTCGAAACTACCAGTGGGTCTGTGGGAGAACAATGAGGCGTTCTGCTCCCGTAAAGATTTATAGCCTCGGAAACCCTGTGCAGGGTCACTATGAGTTGGAACCGACTCCACGGTACTTAACAACAACAACAATGGCTTATGATCATGAACACTTCTTCATATGTTTGTTGAACACCAGTATGTTTACCTTGGTTAAGTGTCTGTCCATTTTTAAATTGGATGATTTGTCTTTCTGTTCTTGAGGTGTTGAAGTTTTCTACAAATTTTATTTCTTATTCCCTTATCAGATGTGTTGTTGTCAAAAAAATGTTCCCAGTCAGTGAAATCTTTTTTAACTTTTTTGGAGAAGTCTTTTGATATATATATATGTATTTAATTTGTAGGCGGTCCCAGTCATCTGGTACATTTCCTATTGTTTGCTTTTTAAATTATGTTTTATAGTCTATTTATGCCATAAATTAGAATGCCTAAGTTTGCCCCTACTTTTTCTTTGATGAGATTTTAGGTTTTATATTTAGGTCTTTGGCCTATCTTGTGCTTGTTTTTGTATCAAAGGATGTAAAAAGGAATTGCTACAAAATCATAGAAACTTTTATTAAACAATGTATCAAAATATAAAGCTATTGTTTCTTGATATAGCCTTCATCTAGGTCTATAAATTTTGCAAGTGGTGTTCCCAGGAATGTTTGATGGAAGAGTACAATGTCATGTAAAGAAATTAGTGTTTAGCCAAAGGACCACTGTGGATTAACAATAGATTGCTAAATGCAAGATAGATGATTCAAACCCGTCAGCCACTCTATAGAAGAAAGATGGTGGCTTCTGTTCCTGTACAGCTTTACAGTCTCAGAAAACCTGTATATTAGGGTAACTATGAGTTGAAACGGACTCAGTGGCAGTGGGTTTGGTTTTTGATTTTTGGTGTAACTCTGCTCATCTTGAAATGATTGAACAGAAGTAGATAGTTGCTGAGATCTGGACATCTTTAAGCTTTTACATTAGAGAGATAATTTCTTTCCATTTTGCCATTGGTCATTTCGTGCTGCTCTCCAATCTACTGTATTGCTTTCCAAAAAACAAGTTGTGCATTGAAGGGCTTTGTCTTCTCCGAGCTCCTCGCCCTCTATCATAAGCCTTTGTTTCTCTGTGAGGACATCAAGTTCCATAGAAGCAAATGTGTTCTGCCCATTCAGCATGACCGGACTGGCTTCTACATTGTATGAGGGGACTTCAGAAAGCTAGTGGAGAGTGGAATTAAAAGATGAAGAAAATTTTCCATGAAATTTTTTAAGCTTCCTTGTATGTTCATTCCCCTTAGTATGTTAAATCTGATTATTCTACAACTGAGAGATGAATTCCAGAATTATTTCAAACAGTTAATATGGCTCCTGTAGCATAATGGATCATGTATACAGTTTTAAAGTAGGAAAGAAGTCTTATTGTTAGCAAAATGGGCTGTTGTGCCAGTGGAAAACTCCCTGGATCCTGATGGTTTTTCATCACACAGAGCAGGCTAACTTGCAGAAGTACTAGTTTGCTGATTTAGAGTCCAAAGTTCTTGCTATTAGACCTGCCTGTCAGAACCCTCACAGGATTAATTTTCTCAGGATTGTGAAATGTTGTCTGGGAATGATATAACAATAGAATTTTTACTTTTCTCTCTTCCCTCTCAGTTCACTACAGGGAAAAAAAGTCAATGTGAGAAGAAAATGTTCTTAGGCAAGGATTTTGCTAGCAAAAACCTTCTAAAAATGATGGAATACAGTGATAATTCACAGTTCTGTTAAACTCAAGAATTATCAATTTAGATTAGCACTCCTTGGTCACGTATTCCTTCCCAATCAGACCAAGTAGGAATAAGACTTTCTATATTGAATTTACCCTCGGAAACCCTATACAGGGTCACTATGGGTCGGAACCGACTCGATGGCACTTAACAACAGCAAACAACAACAATATTGAATTTATTGATTAAAAATCAATAAAATTAATGACTATAATATAAATTAATAGATTAATTTTTTTTTGGCATGATGTACTTATGTGCTTTTAATGACCATAGGCTAAAGTTGATGAGACAAATATTTTTTAATACGTTCTTACTGACTATTAAAATCACATTATAACATTAATGTAACCTGTTTATTTCATTACTTCTTGAAATAAATAGAAAGTTAATTTTGTTAACTATATTCTAAAAAACAAACAATGCTGATGCATGTAAGAGTTCCTAATGATTCATTTACTATAATTGCTTTATGGATATTTATTATGAAAGACTTCCCCTTTTTTGTAGGCAATAGAAGACATGTTCTTCAGGCCAGGGGAGGTAGGAGTAAACGATGCATTGAGAATAAAAAGCAGTCCTTGGTGTAGCACGCCATGTTCTCATGTAAGGCCTTCCTTTTCAGTAAATTGTATGAAGATTGTTAAGAACAAACATTAATAAAGCAGGCCATTTACAACTGTAGTTGAATTTTAATTGGGCTTTATAGGATTCCAGAAGGGAGGCAGTTTCCCAAATCATTGCTCTTCTCCCAGCTATTCCATTACTGACTTTCTCATTCTCTACTGTAATCTTTCAGGAGAAATCATTTACATAATTATCCAAACCCACGTGTGTAAATTCTACATGATAGTGTTACAAGGTAGTGCCCATTCCTCAAAATCATCTTTAGAAACAATTTTTGAGGACTATTAAGTTTGATTTGCTTTTTTTTTTTTTTTTAAATAAAGCAATATCTTCTTCATTTTCCCTCTTTACTTTTATTGCTAAAGAAGAATATGGAAAAATTGATGCATTAGATGGATGAAATCTTGCTGCAACTGCATTTACTAATAATGTTTATTCAATTATTTTACACATGATAGTCTAGTAGACCAGTTCCTGGATGCTTATTATTATAATAAAATAAATCTTCTACCCTAAGGGCAAACTGCTACTGAAAAGTTAAATTTACTTGGGGAAGTAGAAAAATAATGCTCTATGTCCTTCTAAAATGATGATTTTCAAAACCTTTATATAAGTTATAAAATTTACTTAAATTTAGATTCCACAGAAAGAGATTCAATAAATCTAGGGCAGCGACCACCTCCTGGAACAGGGATGTCAGATGGATTTTGGTTGAGGGCAGAGAATACCACAAGATGCTTTTTTGTATTTTACTGCCTACATGAAGGCATTATCTGTGTTCATCAAAAAAAAAAAAAAAAAAAAAAAATATATATATATATATATATATATATGTATATATATATATGGATAATACTGTGAAGAATGGAAGTTCCAAAACACTCAGTTATGCTAATGTGTAATCGGTACATGGATCAACAGGAAGTTGTGGGAACAAAACAAGAGGACACTGTGTTGTTTAAAATTTAAAAAATGAAGCTCTATTCTTTTACCTTGCTTAATTAATCTGTATGATGAACAAATAATCCAAGAAACTGGATGTTATAAAGAAGAACATAGCATTAGGACTGGAAGAGATTCATTAACAACTTGAGATATGCAGATAACATCAAACTTACTTGCTGAATGGGAAGAGAACTTGATGAGGATCAAAGACTACACCATTCAGTAGGGATTACATCTCAACGTAAAGTAAAAAAAAAACTCTGACAAGTGAACTAATAAACAATATCAAGATGTGAAGAAATTGAAATTGTCAAGGATTTAATTCTTTATGGATCAAAAATCAACATCCATGGATGAAGCAGTCAAAAACTCAAAGTACGTTTTTGTTTTTAATGTTTTATTGTGAATTATGTGATAGTTCACATGGTAGATCATTAGCTTTACATTCATCCTATTGTATATCGTTTCATTGCGATGGTTACAATGCCCTCCATGCATCATCAACCAACCAAAGGGTATACTCTGCAAGCCTGTCCCTGGTAGTCAGCACACAGCCACTCTCCCTCTCTGGGTCTATAGTCTCCAGCTTCCCCATCTCTCCACGTCATCGTCTCTGTCTCCATTGCAGGTGTCACTGTTTCTCTGGCTAGGGTCCCACACTCTGATCTTCTCTCTTGATGGTCCCAGGGACCTCCGCTCCTAGACTGAAAAGTCAATCACTCCCATCCTTTTGCTACAAAATGTCTACCTTTACATTTCCAACCCTCACAGCCAGTCTTGATAGCAATTATTCACTATTGTACCACAAAAGACCTATCCCCTTCTCCTTTCATCAGCCCTGCCCAGACAGATTGGATACTACTCAGTGGAGATTCTACCTTCCTCCACGCCCTCTGGATCTAGGCTCCCTCTTGAAAGCTTGTAAGCTAGTCACTTCTTGCCTTTGTAGCTCCCCCATTTTGGATAGCCAATGTCCAAGTTGCCCATACCTGCTGACCCTGTGTATCGAGGTGGAAGGTATGATCCTTGCTATAAAGATTTGTTCCTTCTTTTGAGCTACTGCATCAATAGCTGTAGGTCAAGTTCATCAAAACAGATTACTCTTTTTTTCCTCTTCTTTCTTCTTCTAGTTGAGCTCTGATCAACCAGCCATTGAAGCCAGGTCAAGTGGGTATTATCTACAAGTGTGGATGTTCTTATGCATATGCCCTCTCTTCTTATCAGCTGGATGCTTCACTCTCCATTCTAGTCCTCTGTGGCTATGTCACTGAATCTGGGCAAAAGAGTCCCCTGGTCTTGCCACATTGCTGGCCAATCAGATCTCCACCTGGGTTCATAGGAGTCTATTGAACGTTGTAGGGCTTAGCTCACAGCTTCATTGCTATTTTTGCCTCACTTCCCCTTATCGATGACCAACGTGGTCACCAATCTGAGCACATGTCTGCTCGTGTATTCCCACTGAGTCTTGGTCTTGGAAGGTGGTTTGCCCTGAGGGGACCCAACCACTTGCCTTGATATCTCTTGGGCGAGCAACTTACTTGTTCTTGTAGTAATCTGTTGGACTGCCATTATTGTTTTGTATTGTTCCTGTCAGTCTTTCTTTCAAGAAGTATCTTCTGTTCTTCTAGCCACTCCAGGCTGGTCTGCTTGTACTTTCAAGTGCAAATTTCCCACCTCAGAAGATTCTGGATGGGGTTCAGGATTCCACCTATGGTCTTATGTAATGCAGATGCTTCCTAGGAAGCCTCCTTCACTGGGCATGTTGTAGTTCCAGTTTAGGTATTCCAATCAGTTATAGGCAGAAGACGGACTTACAATCTTTCTATGGTGATATTTCTGGCTATTCCTTTCTCTCCCCCTCAAGTGTCTATTTTATAATGGTATGCCAGGGAAACCAAGATTCAAAAGACAGCAAAGCATCTTAACATTATTTCCCTCTTTTGCTCATTCCAACCATGCCTGAATCCCTGCATCCCAGAGCCCTGTTGTTCCAAACTTGTGCATAGAGCTTTATTTACCTCTGTCCCACTTAGCCCATGCAAACCTGCCTAATTGTTTTCCCATCTGCCTTGTTTTTCCATACCTCTCCCCCTTCTTGTGTATTGCCCCCCTCCCCAACACCCAAACTATTCTGTGTCTATTCCCTACCCTTTGCTCCACCTTCCCCTCCTTCCCTTCACTCCACCCCCCACATCCCAGTAATCAGCAAAGAATCCCCTGCCTTAGTATGGGTTCTTTTTCTTAGTCTTTTACAATAGTGGTCCTATGTAGTATTTTTTTGTGACTGACTAATTTCACTCAACATAATGTCCTCAAGGTTCATCCATGCTATGTGGTAGCTTACAGCTTCCTTGTTATTCTTCAAGGTAGCATAATATTCCATTGTGTGTATGGACCACAGTTTGTTTATCCATTCTTCAGTTGATGGGTACTTAGGCTGTCTCCATCTTTTTGATGTTGTAAATAGTGCTGCTATGAACTTTGGTGTGCATATATCTACTCGTGTTATGGCTCATATTCCTTGTGGGTAAACACCAAGTAGAGGGATTGCTGGATCATAAGGTATTTCTATTTCCAACTTCTGAGGAAGTACCTTATTGCTTTCCAGAGATGTTGGACCATTTTACAATCCCACCAGCAATTCAGGAGTGCCCCCGTTTCTCCATATCCTCGCCAGCATTTACTGTCCTCTACTTTTTTGATTTTTTCTGTTATTGCTGGTCAGTCTATGTTTCGCACTGGATGAATCTGCTGCAAAACAGATTTATGCCACTGGGTGGGTTCAAACCATCAGCCTTTAGGTTGGTGCAAACTATTTGTGCTAACCAGAGACCATGACATAATTACACAGGGACAAATACAACTTAATTATTTAAGGTGTAAGCTAAGTGATCAAAGGCTGATTTTTCAAATGATGAATCTGATGAGGATCAAATGGCCAAGTTTAATACATAATTAAACAAATTAATACAAAACATAGTTAAACATAATTAATACAAAACCCAGATTTTTCAGCAGATTTATCCAGTGCAAAACGTAGTACAACCAAAACAGATTTTAAAAGTGAGAATGGCAAGCTTTGCTTTGCTGGCTCTGGACGTATCATCAAGATGGAGCAATCTCTGAAGAAAGATACCATGCTTGGTTAAGTAGTGGACGAAGGAGGTTGAACTGACACAATGACTGTAACAATGGGCTCAAACATAGCAAGCGTTGGGAAGATGTCACAAAATAGGGGAATAATTCATTCGTTATACATAACGTCACTCTAAGTCAGAGCTAACTGGACAGTTCTGAACAACAATGACAGGATGGAGTCCAGGAATCTGTGTATGAAAAAAATAGGGACCCTCTATGATTCTGATGTGGGTGGCTTTAAGAACTCAGTAAGAGAAATACTATGTCAACAGCTTTATGATTTAATTGTAATTGTTATAACCTGTCGAGGTCCTATGTCGGGTTGCAGCCTCGACAAGGAAGTGTGGGTGTCATGAAGAAGGGAGGTCTGGCGGCGAAAGGGATAGAGAAAGAGAGAGAAGAAATATATACAAAAAGACAGACACATAGATATGATGCAAGCTGGCAGGTAGACAGATCTGCAAACATATTGCCTAGCATTGCACACAGATCTAACTCTACCTCAGTCTTTTATTCTCTTTTTTAGGGAGGGATTTGTTACAAAGGAAGGATGTAATTCACAAAGGGAGTATGTAATTTCACAAAGGGAGGATGTGATTAAGACAGGATACGGAACTGAAATGTGATTAATCATTCAAAACAGGACTTAATGATTCACAGGAACAACTTTTAAGATATTTTCATAGTTTTTCTTAATAATCTAACATTTTTATTTCTACAGAAAAAAGGTTCAATCAAGCTGTTATATATTAATTTTTAGGCTTAAATGATCTAGAGCACTGACGTGCGGTTTCTTACGGATACTTAACATAAAGCAAGGTGCCTGAAAGGAGCCAAGCTGTCTCTGTACACTGTGCAAGCTTTTGTTTGTGAGCAAGATCTCAGGCACCGGGCTTCATTTATCTATATCTAAAAAGCTACATTATTCTTAATTATCACATTCCTATATACTTTCAGGAGGAAGGAGAGCATCTGGGTTAAACTGATTATATTCAGAGGCGGTTTAATGGGGCTGCCACTGATCAACCCAGGGTCTGCGTATGCTGTCCCCAGCAATAACTATGAAATGTTTTCTGCTTGTTGCCTTTGATAAATTTAAATATTATGTATTAAACTTGGTCATTTGATCCTGATCAGATTCCTCATTTGAAAAATCAGGCTTTGACCACTTAGCTTAGACCTAACTTAAATAATCAAGTTGTATTTGTCCCTGTGTAATTATGTCATGGTCTCTGGTTAGTACAAATAGTTTGTACCAACCTAAAGGCTGATGGTTTGAACCCACCCAGTAGCATCACAGAAGAGAACCATGGCAGTCTACTTCCATAAAGATTATAGGCAGAACAGGGGTAGGAAGGTGAGTGGAACTACCAACAAATATATACGTGGGTTTGACAGAGGGCATATTGACATGTATATTTATATGTGCTGCATATATATGAATATAATATTGCAGAGCATGTTGTCATCGTTAGGTGTCATTTAATTGGTTTAGAAACAAACACTGCCTGGTCCTGTGCCATCCTCACAATTATTGTTACATGTGAACCCATTGCTGCTGCCACTGTGCCAATCCATCTCATTGGGGGTCGTCCTCTTTTTCACTGACATTTTCCTTTACCAAACATGATGTTCTTCTCCAGGGACTGGCCCCTCCTGAAAACATGTGGTAAGTATGAGAGACTAAGTCTTGCCATCTTGGCTTCTAAGGAACATTTTAGCTGCACTTCTTCCAAGACAGATTGGTTTATTCTTCTGACAGTCCATGGTACTTTTTCAATTCCTCTCCAATTACCTAAGTCAAATGCATCAATTCTTGCCCAGTGTTGGGTCAGGACACCTTAGTCCTCAAACTTCTATCTTTTCTCTTTCACAATTTTGCAGCAGATTTGCTTAATGCAGTATATGGTTTGATTTCTTGGCTGATGCTTCCATGAATGTTGATGTGTGTATCCAAGCAAAATGAATCTTTGACAACTTCCATCTTTTCTCCATTAATCATGATGTTATTTATTGGTCCAGTTATGAGAATTTTCATTTTTTTTACATTGAGGTGCTACAGCCATACTGCAGGCTGTAGTCTTTGGTCTTCATCAGTAAGTATTTTAAAGTCCTCTTCACTTCCAACAAGTAAGGTTGTGCCATCTGAATATCACAGGTTGTTAATGAGCCTTCCTTCAATTCTGATGACTGGTTCTGCATATAATATAGCTTCTCAGATTATTTGCTCAGCATACAGATGGAATACATATGGTTAAAGGATATAACCCTGGTGTACATCTTCCTTGATTTTAAGCTATTCAGTATCCCCTTAGTCTGTTCTAACGATTGTCTCTTCCTCTATGTACAGGTCCATGTGCATACATAGTAGAGCATACGAGGGGCACAGTTCTGAAAACTTCTTAGCCATAATAACCAAATACCTTGAGGGACTAAACCGCTGGGCCTGAGGGCTCAGGGCTATAGTCTTGGGGAACACTAAAGTCAGTTGGCATAACAGTCCACAAAGACAGTGTTCTACATCCTAGTTTGTTGAGTAATAGCTAGGGGTCTTAAAAGCTTGTAAGCAGTCATCTTAGGTGCAATGATTGGTTTCTCCTTGTTAGAGCAAAGAAGAGCTAAGACAACCACAGGAAACAATTAGCCCACAGGACTAATGGACCACATGAGCGTCAGCCTTCTGACTCTGACACCAGAAGAACTAGATGGTACCTGGCTGCCACTGCTGGTTGCTTTGAAAGGGATCACAGTATGAGGTCCTGGATAGAGTGGGAGAGAATTGTGAAGCAAAACTCAGTCATAAAAAGCACAGGTTTACTTATCTGATACAGAATGGTTTAACTCCCAAGGCTTTAGTCTCTCAAGACTAAAAGTGGTTTTAGTCACCCTTCAAGTGTGGAACTGAACTCACCGCCTTGGCTCAACTCTCAGCCAAAGACAGATAGACCTATAAGGTGAAAGAGGATCAAAAGGGCAGCATTTGCCCAGAGATAAAGCTCAGGAGGCAGGAGGGAATAAGGAAGAAGAACTAAAGGAGACGGTAAGCACAAGGAGGAAGCGGAAAGAGTGTTGTTACACTGTAGGATTGAATCAATCTTTCAAAACAAAATGGGGATGTATTGTCCAATGGAAACCCAATTCCTTTTGTAAACTTTCACTGATATCATGATTTAAAAGATTTACAGCTAAGAAAACCACATGGAACAGTTTCTACTCTGTGAAACATGGAGTGATATGAGGTAAAATTGACTCTGGTGTGGCCTTGTAGGATAAGCACTTGACCACAAGGTCAATTTGAATCACAAGGTTGGTGGTTAAAACGCTCATCGGGTTGCTCCTCAGAAATCCTAAACAGGGTCGCTATGAGTCAGAACCGACTCTATGGCACTTTGCAACAACTACAGCAATGGGTCTTTTTGTGTGTGTGGGGGGTGCTGGAGCAAACAGTTAATGTACCCAGCTTCAAGGTGAAAGATTGGAAGTCTAAGTTCACTCAGAGGTACCTCAGTAGAAAGGCCTGGTGATCTACTTCTGGGGAAAAATTAAAGTCATTGAAAACCCTGTAGAACACACTTCTACTCTTATACATATAGGGTTGCCATGAGTTTAAGCTGGCTCCATGGCAACTGGCTGGCTAATTGTGCAACTGCAAAAACAAAAAATGAAAACAAGTCCAAACCAAAACACTCCTTCAGTCCTACTATATATTAGAAAATGACTCATGTCTGTTTAAAACATGATATAGGACATTTTATTAAAGAAACCAAGGAAGCTTCAATCTAGTTTTTGAGAAGAGGAGGAAATGTGAAAAAGTAAATAAACACAGGCTGTTAATTATGTACCGAGACTCTCTAATCCACAGTGCATATGTAACATCAAAAGTTCTCACCCCAAATGGTTTCTTTTAGCATTTAAATAAGATTTTTATCGAGTCCTAACACAGTCAGAGGCTGAAACCAAAGGAGTTTAATAAGCATCCCATCACTGAAGGTTAGGCCCCTAACTGAGCTTTAATTAGCATCTAGAACATCCTCACAGTTTGAAAAAGTTATGACGAAGCAACACTTTGCTTTTGTTGCATTTATTTTTTTTATTTTTGGTTCTAGTTTATTCATGTGGGCAAAAAGAGCATTAAACAACTTGCAACTGAAACTTAACACACATCTGCTTCCCATAATTTTTAGACATGTTCTGTGCTCACAGTATCTCTGCTGTCAGAATTGTGTCATAGTGGGAAGGGTGACAAGAAAAGCAAACATTTCCAGGAAGGTGAATCAAATTTCTGATTTCTTGTAACAGCTATATATATAGCGCCTGCATTTAGAAAGCATGTATGAGCTTTAGGTTTGGGGTCACAAACTACAGCCAGCATACTGGAAGCTATACGGAATAATTTCAAATGTAAGGGCTTTTGGATCGTCCTTTATTTCTGAAAGCTTGTTGTCATAATCTGGCATAGCTCTGTTGGCTTTATTTTCCAGGGTCCTGCTTAGTTGTTCACGGTTGGCTTTGAGTGTTATTTGAGGGGTATTGAAATCTCTGACCCAGGACATTTCTCAAGCAGCCTGTCAAGTGCACTGGTCCTGGAACTAGTCTGGTTTTTTTCCCCTTAGCTTAAGAAGAAAAATTTTCCCTGAAAACCCAGCTCATTGCACAATTTTTATGTTAAGATACAGCTAGAGAGGGGGAATTAACCTGTTGTTCTCGCCTTAATTTAGCAGATGAATGACTTTTTGCTGTTTTCACAGATGATTGCCAATAGAAATCCCCTTAGTGATTCAGCTAATAACTACCTGTTTGATATTAGACAAGTCAGTTAACTTCTCTAGCTTTCATACATTCCATGAAAAAAACTAATCATTTGATTACTAATTACCAAGGCCCCTTTCAACTCAAATAATCTGATTGTTTTAATTCCTTTTTTGAAATTTGTCTTGTTGAATTTTCTTTTTTCCTCCTTAGTTTTGATTCTGGACTTACTTTTTTGATAGTTGAAATATGATAGATTCACTTCAGAGTAGGAGAATTTTATGATAGCGCCACACTGTATGAAGAAGAATCAATACATTGTCCTACCGCTCCAGTCAACTTCCTTATATCATGTGTATCAGTTTTTCCTGGATTTTCTGGGAGAGGTCTGAGTTTTCATGTATTAATTCATTCTTCTTATAAATTTAAAGGTCAAAAACTAATGGAATGCTGGCCATATCCAGCTATTATGTGTGTTTTGTTTGGCCTATAGGGTGTTTAAAACAGTTAATCATGAGATGGATACATGATCTCCAGCTTGAAACAATCTATTGTTTACATATGAAGAATTTTCTAAAGAATCATAATGGAGTCTTGGTGTGTTGCTGTGGGATAATGCACTGGACTACAAAGTCAGTTTGTAATACAAGGTTGGTGGTTCAAATTTACCAACTGCTCTTTGGAAACCCTATACAGGGTCACTATGAGTCAGAACTGACTTGATGGCACTTAACAACAACAACATTGTCATAATAAATTCTTGTTAGGTGAGTACTATAAATGTTTTCAATGTAGGGCTTTAAGTTACAGCATGTAGTTCAGATGTAAGCACCTCATCAGTTGAAGACCATCAGGGGCATACCTGTGGTCTATCAAAATTAAGTTTATTTTCCTTACTGCATCAAGGGAGAGTCTTATGAAGAAATGTTGGCATTTTTATAACAATTTACAGGATTTGGGCTTATGCTCAGTAGTTTCATGGAGGGTTTAAGAGAGTTCAATTCAGTCTGGATTGGCTGGTTTCATGAAGTGATGGTGATGGTTATGTGCCGTGGAGTCAGTTCCTACTCTTAGCGACCCTGTACAGGGTTCCAGAGGCTGTACATCTTCACGGGAGTAGAAAGCCTCATTCTTCTCCCGTGGAGCAGCTGGTAGTTTCAAACTGCTGACCTTGAGGCTCGCAGCCCGATTCATAACCACTACGTTACTAGAGCACCTTGGTTTCATGAAGTAGAGGGTCTTTTATAAATTGTATCTAGATATCACATTCTAGGTCACACACACTTGTTTATTTTATTTATTTTTGGTGATGGGAAAGTTACAGTCAATGGGAGTGTAACGAGCCCAGATTGATCAAGGTAAATGACGCTATTAGGCACTCAAGAGAAAAGGATATTTGTGCTAAAGAATATGACATATATAATTTGGCAACTACACTAATCCTAACCAAAAACCAAGTGTGTCTATGTGTATATGGATATATGTGTATGGTATTGTTGTTGTTAAGTGCAGTAGAGTCAGTTCCAACTCATAGCGATCCTGTATAGGGCCTCTGAGAAGCAGCTGGTGAGTTCAAACCACCGACCTTGTAGTTCAAACTGACTTTGAAGCCCAGTGCCTATTGTATGGTGCCCCACCAGGTTTCGCCTTTGAGTATTGTGCTGAATTAAACAAAAAATATCTATGTGAGACTAAAAAGGTGAGCAGTTCTCTAAAACAATGGTGAGAAGATGATAGGGCGGTGAAACTAGAATAATGGAAAGAGAACAACCAGAATGCGATTACAGCGAATACTGGCACATTGCAAAACATATAAATAGTGTGACTGAACTGTTTTTGTAGCAGTTGTCCAATGGGAACCTAATTTGTTGTGTAAATGTTTACTGAAAACATGATAATATATTATTAACCTTTTTTTGTGTGTGTGTCTAGAGATGGAAGGGTTAAAGTGAAGCTAGTCCTGATGTGGTTCTGTAGGATAAGCACAGAGTAGGATTGAACTGCAAGGCTGGTAGTTCAAACCCACCAGCCACTCCTCAGAAATCCTATACAGGATCTCTATGAGTCAGAACCAACTCAGTGGCACTTAGCAGTAAGAAGTGTTCTTGGTAAAAGAAACTGGTCGTTCATGTAAGCAAGAAGAAAGAGATGCTTAGCTATTTTTGTGATTGGAATTGCAGAGTGTTCTTGTCTCTGGTTTCAGACATGATCACAGAGTGTTCTTATCTCTGTCTTGTAACATCATTTCATAGGGTAGACTTGTTTGAATATTGTTTATATTCTGTGAGAGCTGTTTATGTTCACTTGGGAATATTAATGCCTAGCTTTCAAGTGATGGGGTTAATTTTCACAAACAAAAGCAATCCCTCCCTTTTAATGAAAAGGCTTAGGTATAAATAAGCCAATTAGAAATTAGTCCCCAATTCTAATGAATTCATCTTGGTGAAGATGAACCAAGAAGCAGTGGGTTCACATCTTGTCACTATCAATTGTATACCTAATAAATCAACTTGCCTTCTACCTTCTGAGTCTAGGTGTTTTTCTTTCTTTTTTTTTTTCCTTAAGATTTCTTGTGTGCCAGTTAGGAAGGCAGAATAAATGAAACTTTCTATTGATGAAAGAGTTAAGTCTTTTTGAGAAACTAAAAACCTAGTTAGGATTTATCAATGTGGTAACACACCCAGGTACCCAAGTCTGTCACCAACTTTTTAGTTCTTCAGAAACAGAGGAATGGTAGAAAAATTTTCAAATTCCAGTATTACTGCATCAGATTTACTAGGCAGGAATTAAATCTTAGGAAGTATGGCACATGGAAAGCCTCTCAAGGTGTCTGGTGGGCTTGTTTGTCCCTCTAGGATGTGGCCTCTAGTGTAGTGGTTATGAATTGGACTGCGAACCACAAGGTCAGCAGTTCAAAACTGCCAGCTGTTCCATGGGAGAAAGATGAGGCTTTCTGCTCCCGTAAAGATTTACAGCCTCAGAAATCCCGTACAGGGTTGCTACGAGTTGGAACCGACTCCATGGCACATAAAAACAACAACATGTAGGTTTGTCATACTGTGGTGGCTTGTGTGTGGCTGTGATGTTGGAAGCTATGTTGGCATCTCAAATACATACAGTATAACCCATTGAGGATAAGTTCCAGTTGACCTTCCAGGCTAAGATAATGTAAGAAGAAGGACTTGGGCATCTACTTCTAAAAACAAGTTGGCCCGTGAAAACCTTATGCCTAGCAGAAGAACATAGTTTGATACATTATTGGCAGGTGAGCCTCTCAGGTTGAAAGACACTGAAAATATGACTGGGGAAGAGTTACCAAAGTAGAGTCCATCTTAATGATGTGGAAAGAGCAAAGTTTTCAGGACCTTCATTTGCTGATGTGGCATGATTTAAATTGATAAGAAATAGCTGCAAACTTTTATTAATAACCAGAATATGGAATGCACAAAGTATGAATTTGAGAAAACAGGAAACTGTCAGAAATGAAATGGAATGCTTGAAGATGAATATTTTATGCATTAATGACTAGCATTGGACATTTTGAATTGGATACTGTACCCAACACAGATGTCCAGTTATTACTGCCTCTGAAATATCTTTCTTTCTTGAGATTTGGATTGATAAAGTCTGCAACTAGAACATGACATATATGTTTTATTAGGTGGTTAGAAGAGGGAAAGAAGGGATTCTCAAATTACTCTAGGTGTGGTCTGTCTCAGCAGGAACAAGTCAGCCTCAGAAATGAGGTTTAGGAAAAAAGCTGGAAGACAGAAGATTGTAAGAGGAAATAAAGTTAGTTAAGTAGGTGAGAAGGGATACCATTGTAAGGAGAAATTAAGTTAGTTAACTATAAACTGAAACCTGAGAAAACAATATTCAAGGACATCATCTGGCCCTAGGCACTCAAACCGGGAGAATAGCCCACTGTCCTGATAAAAGGGTATATATAAAGAAGAAAATAAAAATGTCCTCTTTATATATAAACCAATACTCAAGGCTCTCCCTCCTTTCCTTTTGGAAGGTGGGCACCTGTTCTTAACTCTTTCTGTAAAACCATTTATGCATATAATAAATGCAAGCCTGTTGTCTTTTTAACTTCTTTTGCATGGAGTGTGTTATATCCTCCCAATTCTTTGGAAGGATACTAATACCATTTCATGGGATTGTAATTCAACTGTTACCGTTTGGTGAAAGCACTCAAGATGATTCTCCTTTGCCTTCTCCTTGGACTTCTGCTTAAAAAAACTACTACTACAGATTCAATGGCATTTAACTTAGCATAGTGGTTACGAATCAGGCTGTGTACCACAAGTTCAGCAGTTCGAAACTACCAGCTGTTCCGCGGGAGAAAGATGAGGCTTTCTGCTCCTGTAAAGATTTACAGCCTGTACAGGGTTGCTATGAGTCGGAACCGACTCCACGGCACATAACAACAACAACAACAACAACAGCAACAACAACAACAACAACAACAACATAAAGTACACTGAGTCCTGGTGTGGCGCTGTGGGTTAATGCGCCAGACTGCAACGCCGTTTGAACTGCGAGGTTGGCAGTTCAAGATCACCAGCTGTTCCTTGGAAACCCTATACAGGGTCGCTATGGGTCGGCACCGACTCGACGGCAGTTCACAACAACAACATAAAGTACACTACAATATCAAGGTAAGAGAGGGAGGGGTAGGATTAGAATGTTCATGACTTGGATTTTGTATCTGATTTGAATAATGACCACCACCACAACAGTTACTGTGGTTGTAAGTGGTTAAAGTGCCGTCAAGTGGGTTCCAACTCATAGCGACCCTGTGTAGGGTTTATGAGGAGCGGCTGGTGAGTTTGAACTGCCAGCCTTGACGTTCAAACCAACCTTGAGGTCGAGTGCTTATCCTACAGTACTGCATCATGACTGTAGGTAAGATATTTTTCTAAATACTTAACTCTTACAAAAACCACTTGATTGTCAAAACAATCCTGAAGTAGGACTTAGCCTGTGTTACATATAGGGATATTGAGGTTCAGAAAGGCTAAGTAACTTGCTTACATCACTAAGCTAAGACATGAAGCATCTGAGCTTATCCTCCTAACCACTTTGCTATTCTGAGTAGATGAATGATCTATAAAAGTGGACAACCTGGAAGATGAGAGATATCTTTGTTCCACATAAGATGAGTCACAGTGAAGAAGACTGGGAAGGCAGGAAGGCATGTAGTGTTTTTCTTATGGTTAATTTTTGCATTCTTACCATCAGGATTCCACTGTAAACCTGTGTTTGCCTGACATTGATTTATGCAAGTAGTCTTGTTTAATAAAGAAATGTACATGCTTTTTAAGTAGCCTCCTCTTGGGTGCTCATCTATACCTTGGAAGGCCCATTCATTTTCTTAAGTACGCTGATGATGAATCATCTTAAGAAAATGAGAGCATCCAGGCATTTCTGATTTTAACTACTTACCTCAAGCTCACTTTAAAAATACTGTTGACTTGAAGGGAATATTCTTTAATGATCACATCTTTCAACTCATTGTTTATTTCTGAAACCTTGCATCACCTATTATAGAATTGGTTGAAGGGTCCAGCTCTGCTTTTGAATTCTTTCCATTGGAATTGTGGTTCCTAGTTTATAGGTCACCTCTGAATTAATGCTGTCATTCCATGCCGTTGTGTTGATCTTGACTCACAGAATCGAGTTCTCGTGTGATAAAGTACAACTGCGCCACCAGGTTTTCTTCACTGTGATCTTTGTGGGAGTAGATTGCTGATTTTTTTTTTTTTTTCTCCCATGAAGTTGCTGGCTGTATTTGAACCACCAACCTTTTCAATAACAAGTGAACACTTAAACCTTAGTGCCATCAGGTCTGTGTAAATCAAGGCTTGTTGTTGTTTTTGTGTTAAGTGCCATCGATTCGGTTCCAATTTATTGCAACCCTTTTTAGGGTTTCTGAGGTGCAGCTAGTCCCTTGATTTATTTTCCTCAGACGTACTTCACTGAAACTGTGGCTTACTAACAGAATCTGCCTAATTTTGAAACATTTTCTCGCATCTGAAGCTATTAATCATTGGGGTTGGGGGATGTTGATTATATTAGAGACAACAACAGTGTCTCAGAGCAGTAAATACAATGGTAGTGGTAGTTGTGTCCGGTGAAGTAAGTTCCAACTCACAGCAACCCTGCACAGGGTCTCCTAAATTGCAAATCTGTATGGCAGAAATCCTTATCTTTCTCCTGAGGAAGGGCTGGCCGTTTCAAACTACTGACCTTGAGGTTAGCAGCCTGACTCATAACCACTACGCTACCAGAGCTCCTTAGTAAATACAATGCAAATGCATTTGGGTATTTTTGTGTATATAAGCATCAGATCAAACTGATCGCAGGTTTTGAAAAGAAATATTCCAGGAAATTCACGCTTACTGTAGAAGAAGGGGAAAGGATGACTTTTAAAATGAAGTACATATTATTATTATTATTTTTAAGAAGGACTTTGGGGGACAGTCTGCACAAAAGGAGCTCAGTTTAGTTTAAAGAGCCAGGTAGTAACACCAACAGTGAATACTACTGTCTCTGATTTCCAATTTTAGCTCTTTTCTGTAAATACAGTGACTAATCTGATTTCTGGGGAGCTGAGCTAATGATCTATTGGCATGAATGCTGCAAAATTGATGCAACTAATTTCCAGCCACTTATCCTTTCTCTATACCTCCCCTCCCCTCACTCTGTGAATTGAAAACAAAGGAAATTCTACTAGCAGATTCTTGGTTGGAATTTCAAGCCCTGATCTCCTTTCTCCACTGAGCATGACAATGCACTATGAAAAAACAACAACAAAGAGATTGATAATATGAACAAGACTGTTAAGAGAGTATAATTTTAAGGATAATGTATCTATCTCATATTTACTGGGCATCTCTCCTTGCCAGGTGTTGTGCTAACACAGATAATGTTATCAATGAGTGGAAACACTGATATTTACTTGTGGAGTTAAAAAAAAATCATTCTTTGCATTCATATTGAACATCACAAAGTGTAATGTTCAGTCTCTTGGGTTTTAGAGTAAAACAAATATACACTGTAATCCAAGATCTGAAATTATCTTGTGTGAGTTTGAGTAAGTAATTTAACCTTTAAGCCTCTATAAAATGAAGATTTAAAAGAAGCCAGGATATAAGATAGTTATGAGAACTGAGAGAGACAATACATTTAAAATACTTAGCTTAGAACCCAGTATACTTGATAAATGGCAGTTATTATTATTATTACAACATATTTCCACTTCTGGCAACACACTGCCCCCAGTTAATGTCTCTGAGAGATAAAGGCAGAGGCACATGGGGCTAATTAATGGGGACTGCTGCAATTGAATTAATGAAAAGATTGGTTTATGAATTACTTTTAAAAAAGTTTAGATTTGTATCTTTCAACTTCAAACATTAGCCAGGGATATGCTGACAAAATATTTAATGGAATTTTTGTGCTAAAAATACATAAGAATGATTACTCTTTAGCATGCTAAAACAACAATTAAATGGTATTCTTTGTACTTACCGAGATGAATGCACAGTATAGGAACGCAATGAAAGAATAACAGAAAAACTTACCCCTCTGACTCAGGAGGTGCCATCAAGGAATAAAACAGATTTCTGATCAGGAATTGAGCTAGAACAATAGTAAAAGAAATTCAGCCGTAAGAATTCAAAGCCCCATTTGTGGCAGGGACAAGTTGAGTCTTAAATAATTTTACCTACATGATGTTGCCATTCACAAGCCAAGATATTTCAATTAAAACTGAATTATGACCCATGAAACATTCTGGCGCCTAGACGATAAAGATGTAAAATAGTTCTGTAGCAATACTTCCTTGACTCCAGATGCTTGGGATTTTCATAGAAGAAAATGAACAAAAACAAAACTAAAAAACAAAGAGAACAACTTTCACTGGAGATGATCACGTACGTGCAAACACACACAAACATTTCTGCAGGTAGAGTTAACAAGGGATTTGCATTATTAATGTGCTTATTTTAAAATTTATCATTGAGTTGCTAACTGCAAGGTTAGTGCTTCAAATCTACCATCTGCTCAATGTGAGAAAGATGAAGCTGTCTGTTCCTATAAAGATTTGTAGTTTCAGAAACCCTGTATAGGGTTGCTATGAGTCATAATTGACTTGATGGCCCTGGATTTGCTATGGTCTTAGTACAAAGGTAGGTGTTGTCCAGATTTTTATAAGATAAAGTTTAATTTTGAGATACAATTAGCAGATATTATAAAAGAAGGTGTAGGAAAGAAATGAAAAAGAAAATATTTCATTATATGCTATATCCAAGAAATATACATTATGCCAGGGTAAGTAAAAGGTCCTGGTGTGGCATTGTAGGATAAGCACTGGACTGCAAGGTTGATTTGAACCATAGGTTGGCAGTTCAAACCCACCAGCTGCTCTTTGGAAGCACTTTACAGAGTCTCTGTAAGTTGGAACAGACAACTCAGTGGCACATAACACTAACAAGTAAATGTAGCTAAACTGAATTGCATGCTCAGTATTTTAGCTGTCATAATCTAACAAGTAGATTTTGCCTTTGTGTTGTTGTTGTTGTTATGTGCCGTGGAGTCGGTTCCGACTCATAGCGACCCTGCCCAGGTCTTTATGGGAGCACAACGCCTCATCTTTCTCCCGCGGAACAGCTGGTAGTTTCAAACTGCTGATCTTAAGGGGTTCACAGTCCTATTCGTAACCACTACGCTACCAGAGCTCCTTTGTGTAGTGGTTACGAATCTGTTAACCCCAAGGTCGTCAGTTCGAAACTACTAGCTGTTCCGCAGGAGAAAGATGAGGCTTTCTGCTACCATAAAGATGTACAGCCTCAGAAACCCTGTACAGGGTTGCTATGAGTCGGAACCGACTCCATGGTACTTACCGACAACAACAACACTCTTGCACATACATGTATATTCATAAAACAAACATTGATTTTCCTAAATACCTAGCAGGATTATATTTTGCTTTAAACAAACCGTTTGCAAATTACTGAATCTAGGGTGCTACATATTTCAGAGCTTCCTATTAATGCTATGATAGTATTCATCTTTCCTGATGTCATGCAAATTAATTTACATAATTCTGGAAACTTTATCAGTAATTTAATGCTAACCAATTTTCTCATAGGAATTTCTATATAATGCTTCCATGTTTATTTGTTGTTGTTGTTATATGCTGTACAGTCAGTTCTGACTCATAGTGACCCTGTATACGATTTCTGAGGAGCATTTGGTGGGTTTGAACTGCTGACCTTGTGGTTCGCAGTCCAGTGCTGATCCTACAGTGCCACACTAGGAGTCCATGTTTATTTATTAGTATCAGCAATTATTCTTAAAGTAAGTGAAAGACTCAAAAGTTTTAAGAGCAATGAGAAAAGAAAATGTATATCATCCAGTATGTGGAGGCAAAAGACCTTAGGTATTTATAGAAATGTCAGCTCTGTGCATAGAAGAGTTAATGCAGCATTCTTGATTGCTAGTATCTGAAGGCTTGTATACATGCCAGTTTGTCAAATTGTGGTGGCTTGTGTATTGCTGGAAGCTATGCCACAGGCATTTTGAATACCAGCAGGGTCTTTGGACAGATTTCAGGAAGCTTTCAGACTAAGACAGACTAGGAAGAAGGAGAATCAGATTACTTCTGAAGATGTAGCCACTGAAAACTTTCTGACTGGCAGCGGAATATTGTTAGATACAGTGTCGGAAAATGAAAACATTATCAATAGCACCAGAATTTTGTCAGATATAATGCCAGAATATGAGCCCCTCAGGTCGGAAGGCACTCAAAATGCAGTCGGGCAACAGCTGTCTCCTCACAGTAGAGTTGATCATCATGACTCAAACGAAGTACAGCTTTCAGGAACTTCATTTGCTGTTGGGGTACAACTAAAAATGAGGAGAAACAAACAACTGCAAACATCCACTACATCCACTAATAATCAGAACATGGAACATACAAACTAGGAATCTAAGATAATTTTAAGTTGTCAAAATTGAAATGGAACATATGAAGATAGATATACTAGTCATTGTTAATGTTAAGTGCTGTTAAGTTGGTTCCAACTCATAGCAACTGGCTGGTGAATTTGAACTGCCAACCTAATGGTTCAAACTATCTTTTGGTCTAGTGCTTAGCCTACAGTGTCACACAAGGACACCCTACTAGCCATAGATGTTGCTTTTGTTATATGCCGTCGGCTTGGTTCCGACTCATAGTAACCTTGTTTAGGGTTTCCAAGGAGCAGCTTGAACTTCCGACCTTATGGTTCAAACCAATCTTGCTGTTCAGTGTTTTATCCCACAATGCCACACCAGGAGTCCTATACTAGGCTGGTTGTTATTGTTGAGTGCCATCGAGTTGGTTCTGACCTACAGAGAACCTGTAGAGGGTTTCTGAAGAGTGGCTGGTAAGCTTGAACTGCCTACCTTGTGGTTATACCAACTTTGCAGTCCAGCGCATTAGCCCATAGTGTCAGTGAGTTGAAACAGACTGGTATTGGCTAGTTTGAGCCTGACAATCTTATGGTTCATTATGCTGGGAACAACAAATTCATGAGGAATGGTGTGGTATTCACCGTCAAAAAGAACATTTCAAAATCTGTCTTGAAGTACAGCGCTGCCTGTGATAGGATAATATCCATACACCTACAAGGAAGACCAGTTAATACCACTATTATTCAAATATATACACCTATCACTAAAGTCAGTGATGATGAAACTGAAGAATTCTACCAACTTCTTTGGTCTGAAATTGATCAATCATGCAATCAAGATGTATTGATAATTACTAGTGATTGGAATGTAAAATTTGGAAACAAAGATCAGTAGTTGACTTTGGTGATAGAAATTATGCTGGAGATCTGATCACATGATAGTGTTTTGCAAGACCAATGACTTATTCATTGAAATACCTTTTTAAAACAACATGAAAAGTGATTATACACTTGGACCTCATGAAATGGAATATACAGAAATCAAATTGATTACATCTGTGGGAAAAGATGGTGGAAAAGCTGAATATTATTAGTCAAAACAAGGCCAGGGGCAGATTATGGAACAGACCATCAGTTACTCACATGCAAGCTCAGACTGAGGTGGAAGAAAATCAATATATGTCTAAGGAGCCAAAATATGACCTTGAATTTATCCCACCTGAATTGAGAGATCTTCTAAAGAACAGCTCTGATGTATTAGACACTAATGACTGAAGACTAGAAGAGCTGTGAATGACATCAAGAACATTATATAGGAAGACAGCAGAAGGTCATTAAATGGTCAGGAAAGAAAGAAAAGACCAAACCGGATGCCAGAAAAGAGTCTCAAACTTGCTCTCCAGGGTAGAACTGCTAAAGGGAATGGAAGAAATGTGGGAAGCCAAAGAGCTGAATGAAAAATTTTAAAGAGCAGCATGAGAAGATAAAGTCAAGTACTACAATGAAATGTACAAAGACCTGGAGTTATGAAATGAAAAAGGGAGGACACGCCCAGCATTTTTGAAGCTGAAAGAACTAAAGAAAAAATTCAAGCCTTGACTTGAAATATTAAAGGATTCTATTTGGTACTGTGGGTTAATGTACCAGATTGCAAAGCCATTTCAACTGCAAGGTCAGTGGTTTAAGCTCACCAGCTTCTCCTCGGAAATGCTATATAGGGTTGCTATGGGTCAGAATTGACTCGACAGCACTTAACAACAACAACACAGGCAAAATATTGAATGATGCAAAAAGCATCAAAAGAAGATGAAAGGTGTACACAGAGTCACTGTATCAAAAAGAAATAGGCAATGTTCAATCACTTCAAGAAGTAGCATATGATCAAAAACTGATGGTACTGAAGGAAGAAGTCCAACCTGCACTGAAAGTATCAGCAAAAAATAAGCCTACAGGAACTGATGAAATACAAATGGAACATTTCAGCAAACTAATGCAATACTGGAGGTGCTAACTCATCTATACCAAGAAATTTGGAAGACCAACTGATTGGAATAGATCCATATTTATGCCCATTCCAAAAAGAGGTGACCCAGTGGAATGCAGAAATCATTGAACAATGTCATTAATATCACATGCAAGTAAAAAGATAATTAAAAAACTGTTACAACAGTACATCAACAGGTGATTGTAAGAAAGTCAAGCTGGATTCAGAAGTGGACTTGGAACTTGGGATATAATTGCTGACACCATATGGATCTTGACTGAAAGCAGAGAATACCAGAAAGATGTTTATTTGTACTTTATTGACTATGGAAAGGCTTTGACTGTGTGAATAATAACAAGCTATGGATAACATTGTAACATTATGAAGAATGGATATTCTAGTACACTTGATTATTATAATGAGGAACCTGTTCATAGACCAAGAGGCATTGGCTCGAATAGAACAAGGAGATACTGAATGTTTTAGAATTAAGAGAGGTGTGCCTTGGGGCTGTATTCTTTTACTATACTAATTCATTATGTATACTGAACAAATAATCTGAAAAGCTGGATTATATGAAGAAGAATATGGTATCAGGATTGGAGAAAGTCTCATTAAGAGCCTGCAATATGCAGATGATACAACCTTGTTTGCTGAAAACAACGAAGACTTCAAATATTTATTGAAGATCAGATAACCACCTTTTGTATGGATTGCACCTCAGTGAAAAGGAAATAAAAATCCTCATCACTGAATTAATAAATATCATTATAATAAATGGGGAAAAGATTTAAATTGTCAAAGCTTTTTTTTTTTTTGCTTGGATCCACTGTCAACACTCATGGAAGCAGCAGTCAAGAAATCTAACAACAGTTTGCACTAAGGAAATATGTTGCACAAGAACTCTTTAAAGTGCTCAAGAGCAAAGAATACTAAGCAAAGAGTTTGAGTACTAAGGGGCGCCTGACCCAAGACAGGGTATTTTCAATAGCTTCATATGCCTGTGAAAGTTGAACAACGAATAAGGAAGACTGTACAAGAATTGATGCACTTAAGTTACGGTGTTGAAGAAGAATATTGGAAGTACTATTTCCTGCCAGAAAAACAAACAGATCTGCTCCTTGGAAGCAAGAATGGCAAGATTTCTTCTTTCATACATAGGACATTTTATCTGGAGGACTAGACTCTGGAGAAGGACGTTATGTTTGTGAAAGTTGAGGGTCAATGAAAAAGAGGAAGACCCTCTAGCAAAATGGATTGACACCATGACAGCAGCAGTGGGTTGAGGTATAACGACAGTTGTCAAGATGGCACAGGGCTTGGCAGTGTTTCATTCTGTTGTTGCATGTGCCCAGTATATGAGTTGGAACCAACTGACTGGATGGTACGTAACCACAATACAAGGCAGGTCCTTTCATGTCCTCTGTGGGCATGGATTTCGGGAGTGTTCCCACCATTTTGTGATAAGAGGGACTCATTGTTTCTATACTGTTTGTGCAAGCAATATGATTTAAGCTGAACATGTAATTTCCTTCTGGGACTTTTAAATTTTGTTATGCCTTAGACAGAGTGTGCTTTCATGACCAATCCCCAGTAAAAATCCTGGGCACTGATACTTCCCTAATGGACAATGATTCATATATGTTGTCAAGTTGTCATACCTCATTGCTGGGGAAATGAAGTGTTTCCTGTGTGACTCCACTGGAGGGGACTTCTTGGAAATTTGCCCCTGGTTTTCATTGGACTTTGTCTATGTGTCTTTCCCCTTTGTTACTTTGATTATATTCTTTTGCTGTAATATTTCATAGTAGTGAATATGACGAGGTATCTAAAATTTCATGGAAAAATAGAATGAAAAGATAGGGAATGTTTTCACAAACTTTTTAAGTCCCCTCATACACATAGTCCCTAATTTATGATGGGGTTCTGTTCTGATGATTATGTGGTAAGTCATTTCTAATGTAAGTTAAATACTTCTCTTTCTTTTTCATGTTCATTATCATTGTCTTCTATTATCAGTGTCTTAAAAATCCAATCTTTGTCAGTATCAGTGTCATAACTATAAAGTCAGTTGCAATGACTGTCAAACTGCATGTACAGCTCAATTATTATATGTTGTTAAAGTTGAACATTGTCCACCTTTCTGTTCATTACGGCTTCCTACAGTGACACTGATGCAGACTTTTGTAGACTAGCTCATAGCCTGCTGTCTGGCAGTACATCACAATATTCACCATCTGTGAGTGAACTTCTGAGGATGATTATATCAATAACAAGTAGCACTGAAATGTAAAACACCGCTGTCAGGGACAAGATAGGACTCCTGGGGCCCTGGACCTCTCTTGCCCTGGCTTTTCCTGAAAGGGGGGAGGACATCTCTAGTCCAACAAGAAGGATAACATTGAAAACAATAGCCTGGAGACAGAGATAAGGATATCAGAACATGAAACCCTGATAGAAGTAGCTGGTCACAGGCAAACGACCCAGACCCATGGAGATAGTGCTTAAAGTTGACAACTGCTAAAGGCACCCCATTTCCAACAAGCCTGCGCCCCTTTACTAAAAAACATGAATATTTAACATAACACTCCTCCTAATTAATATATTAGCCCACCCTTCAAGGAAGAGAGCCCATATCTTTATAAGCCAGTGCACCCCAACCCCAAAAGGTCTTCTCCTCTTGTGGAGACAGATCTGCTTCTCTCTTTGAAGTGGACTTTCACTTGGACCTGACCTAATCTAGTCTACATTCCCTACTTCTACCAGTTCTTCTACACTCACTGAGAAAGATCAGCTTCTCTCTCTGAAGTGTACTTTTGCTGTGCAATAAAGAGATTCCAAGTGAATGCTTGCAATTCGTGTGTGACTGAGAAGTGTGACTCATTGGGACTAATTCATCAGATACCCCCCCCCCCCAAAACAGACAGTGATATGTGCAATTCGCCATAACTTGAAATACATTTTAAGGTGGAGACGACCTGTACTACGACCCTGCTGCATACCTTTCTTAATTTTAAACCATTCATTGTTCCCATGTTCTGTTCAAACAACTGCCTCTTAGTCCAAGTACAGATTCCTCATGAACACAATTAAGTGTTCTGGAATACTCATGCTTCACAATAGCTTGTCATGATCCACACAAACGAAAGCCTTTGTGTAGTCAATAAAGCACAGGTAAACATCTTTCTGATATTCTCTGCTTTCAGCCAAGATCCATTGGACATCAACAATGATATCCCTTGTTCCACGGCCTCTTCTGAATCGGGCTTGAACCTCTGGAAGTTCTCTGTCAATGTGTGCTTGCAGCTGTTTCTATATTACCTTTAGTAAAACTTTACTCACATGGGATATCAAAGATATAACAACAACAACAATGACAACCTGTACTATCATGTGCTTTAAGTCCTAGCAGATCCTCAAGTCTCTGGAAGATCTTGGGGGACCTTCAACACAACTATATTGCATGTGGAATTTCATGGGGGTCTTTATGTATCATATAACAAAAACATTTTATTTTTGCTATTAACTTTGTTTTTCAGTTAAAACCTGAATATTTAGGCTTCAATTAGTACTCTGACTTGTACTTAGTTATTTTGAAATAGGTTTACCTTCAGAGTTGATTCAGATACTGCTTGTTGTATGAAAGTTTAAATTTTCTGCAGCGCAAAGTTCATTAAACTGAGTTTATACTTACCTCTTTAAATAGTGAACCTGATATAAGGCTTTAAGGACTAATTTGGTATATTAAATTATTTAACGATTTATGAACAATTTACTTTTATTTATTCTTTCTAAATTCTTCCTCAAATTATTATGCTTGTTTCTCCATTCCTTCCTTCCTTCAACAAAAATGAATGGATACTTATTTGAACTAGGAATTGTGCTTGGCACTGATTGTTCAAACAGAGACAAAACCTGCCTTCATTAATTTTCAGTCTAGCAGGGAAGAAAAATTTGTAATGGATGTGTGAATGTTATAGATTTGGAGAAATAATCTTTATTATGGTAGATTTCACCATGAACGACGTGGAGGATTCCGAACTGAATTCATCAGGACAGTGGGCTAAATGGTGGTCCCCAGGAAGTTCACATCTTAATTCCTGGAACCAGTGAATGTTAATTCATATAGCTCAGGATGTGATTAAGGATACTGAAGTTTTTCTAAAGAAAATTGAGACCATAAAACAGCTACCAATTACTGAATACTTACTGAGCCTCAAGAGATGCTCTGCGGACACTAGTTCACAAAAGATTTCATTGATGCTCACATTAACCTAGGGATAGGCATTACCATCCGTCCTCTCATTATTTCGATATGAATATTGAGTTAGGAGAGTTTCTATAGCTAGGATGCTGTTAGTTGCTACTGGGTCTGTTCACAGCTTGTCTAAGTGTCTGCCTTTGGTCACTAATGAAAACCCAGGATTTGAATTCAAGCCTAGCTGACTCCAAAACTTGGATTTTAAGTCATTATGTTGTTGATACTATTTGAAAACTGGAACTTGGAGATAGTGTAATGACCTGGTGTCCTTTCTAGGTGCCGAGAAGAAACTCAGCAAGAACTACTGTCATGACCACTTCCTTTTTGCTTACCTCAGGGGCTCAAATGTTGGGCAGGAAATAAGCAGATGATCAGTTGACCATTTGCATTATTACTAGATTTCATAACTTAAAATTATGTTGTCAAATTTCCATTCAAGTCTGTAAATAGTTCCTTACTTAATGTGGACCAGTAGTAAATATTTTCTGAACTGACTCTGGTCTAGGAGACACACTTGAGGTGTCACAGTCTTAGTGAATATTGGAATCAATTCTGCCCAACTCTTAAGGTCTCATTTTGTCTCCATGAAAAGCCACAGTGAAGAGGAAACAGCTATTTTCTTTGAAAGTTGGAGCATGGAGTTAATCAAAAGAGGTCAACACTTAACGCATGTTCATTTCCATTGATACTGAATTTAAATAAATGCAAACAGTGTGATTTCTAAATCAGCAAAATTGTGTGCTCTCTCCCTGGGATAAAACATGTGTTTACATGTGTGTGTTTTCCTCTTGAACTGCAAAAATTCTACCTTTAAATTGATATTAGTTGTGATAGACTAAATAATTCTTCCCTAAGCCCCTTAAAGAGGTCCATACTCTAATCCCTGGAACCTTTGAATAGGTTACATTGAAGGGAGAAAGAATTTTGCAGATGTAATTAAAGCCTCAGAATAGGGAGACTGTCCAGGATTGTCTGAGTTGGACCGGTCTAGACCCATAAACCCTTAACAAGAGAAACTTTTTTCCAATTGAAGTAAGACGGAAGAGAAAGTAGAGGATATCAGAGGGATTCCAAGTATGAGAAGGATCTTATGCTCTTTTGCCATTCTGAGATCTAGGGGCCAGCATGCTAGGACTGGAGAGGGACCTCTAGAAACAAAAGGTGGCCTCTAGTTTGAAGCCAGCTAGGCAATTGGGACCTTAGTCCTACAATGAAAAAAAAAACTCAATTTGACCAAAAACTGAATGAGTTTACAAGGGGATTGTTCCTTAGAGCCTCCAGGAAAAATGAACTACAGACCCCTTCAGCTATAGCCTAGTAAGACAAACCTACAGAATTATGAACAGTAATATGGGTATTGTCCTAAGCCATAAGTTTGTGATAATTTGTTATGGCAGCAATCAAAAAGTAATATGAAGCCCAATCCTTTATTCTACACTAGACAACCATCAGCATGAGGTCTACACCATATTTGATTTTGAGGAATATTGACAGTTGTTAAGTAGATTCTGGGTTGTAATACTTAATACCTTGCAGGCTCACTTACTATTGAAAAAAATCAGATGAAAACTGCAGCTGTCAGAACTGATTTTTGTAGTTTGGATACACTAAAATTCTTTATTTTTTTATATGTTTTCTGGTAAAGGAAAGTTACTTAGTTTTCTCAACAACTTCTCTGATTAACAGGATAGTTCCAAAGTGTCAGTACCTCTTACCTCCATGCCAATGAGTGGCGGAAGGATTTTGGGGTATTCGGTGGGCTCGCTTAACACAGAGAGTATGGAGACTGGCTTGAGGGTCCTTTTATGCGGTTTCAGTGATACTCTCTTGTTGTTTAAAGACAGAGTTTCCTTACATTTTATGAAACCAACTCTGTTTTGTCATGTGAACAAAAACTGCAAGAGAAGGCAACTAATTATGTGTCCGGCACAAGCAATTTCATCCAACTGCCATTAATATCAAGGAAGTAAATGTTGGGTTTAATGCTGCCCTGGATTCTAAACAAAAGGAAGTTGAATTTTGCCCTTGGAGAATAGAAGGCTTTGCCTTATTTAGCACTGCATGAATGACAAGGAAAAGAATTGCCTCCTTTTTCTTGCAGTCTTTAGCAACAGTTATTTGCTATTCAAAAATGTGCACAGAAATAGTTATCTTTTGGTATAGCAAGAAGAACAAGAAGACAGGAGCTCAACTGTATTTTTTCCTTCTATTACATGGCAGCAGACAGAGATAATTGTAATGCCTGTAATGTGGACAGGGTATACCAAATGATTTCAGTGAGATTCAGTACAGGAGGCAGGGGCTTTCCTTTGAGCTGACACTTCAGGGAAAGTTTTAGGTTAAAGAAAAATTCTAGGATGTTTTCTCCTACCAATATTGAGCCCGGTCTCTTTTTGCCTCACTAGTAGTTATTCCCTGTTGCTGTTTCAGATGTTAGGTAAGAGTTGTTGTTGTTCAGTGTTGTCAAGTCAGTTCCAACCCATAACTACCCTATACAGGGTTTCTGAGGAGTGGCTGGTAAACTGGAACTGACGACCTTGTGGTTTAAACTGATTTTGCAGTCTAGTGCATTAACCCACAGCGCCATACCAGGACTCCTAGGTAGGAGGAGAATAGATGATCTCAAAGCAAGGTGTGTTAGGTGAACAAAAAACATAAGAAGACAATGTAAATAAAACAGCTAAATAGATTTATTTTCTGCAAGATTTTTCATAGCATGTAGATGCTAGTGATATATGTTGTTGTTTTCTACCGTCGAGTCACGTAACAACACTGAAGGTTCCCAAGGAGTGGCTAGTGGGTTTGAGGCACCAATCTTACAGTTAGTATTCCAGTGCTTATCTTACAGTAACACACACATATATGCAATCATTCTGAGCATTTACTTTGCACTAAGCATCATATGGTGCTGTAGGTTAATGTGCTGGATTGCAAGGTTGGTTTGAACCATAAGATCGGCAGTTCAAGCTTCCCAGCTGCTCCTAGGAAACCCTATACAGGGTTGCTATGAGTTGGAACCAACTTGATGGTACTTAACAACAAGCATTGTTCTAAGTGCTTTGCATGTATTAATTAGTTTAATCCCTACACCAACCCTGTTCTGTATGTACTATTATCAGCATACCATTTTATGCATGCAAGTCACTTGACCCAGGTTACACAGCTTGTGATTCTGAGAGCCAGATCCAGTATATAGTATATCTCAAACTTAGTTGAACATCACATTTCTCCATCTTTTTCACCACAGTATCTCATAAGACTCGTGTTCTATGAGACATAGTTTTGGAAACGATGAGGTAGAGATAACAGAATGGAGAGTTGGAAAAGGCGTTGTAGCATGCTTTTCATTTTGTCATCATAAGAGACTGATATACAGTAGCCTCCAGAGGCTGCCTCATTTCGGGGATCAGAGATAATACATTTATGGCAAGGATTCAGAATTTTTACACCTGTGATCTTCCCAGGTAGTTGCTTTCCATACCTGGTAAGAAATTGAATTTTGAAGTAACAGAATAAATTCTGACATATTCGTAATAACCACAATCCAAATTTTAGAATCATTTTAGTTCACCTTGTGTATGACCTTGTTTTCACTAGCCAGGCCTTAAAAATGACCTTGAGCAGATTATAATGAGTTCTAACAGCTTACGTTCTCTTATACACAAAGGCTATAGTTTTTAAAGTATACGAACAGGAAAAGTAAATTGCCATAAACATTTGAAAACATGCACATCCTTACTAATAATCTGAGACATAAAAATGAGGACACAAATGACCATTTTTCCACACCGGCTGGCACATAAAGCAGTTTGATAATATGTAATATGTTGTTAAGTGCCCTTGAGTTAGTTCTATCTGAGCCACCCTCATACTGACTGATGATGGAACTGCCAGCCTTGCGGTTGGTAGACCAGTGCTTATCCTACAGTGCCACATCAGGATTCCAGTTTCATAATATATAGACTAGGGAAGATCCTTTTATATGCTGCTGGTGGGAATGTAGATTATTATAATGTTTTTGATGGGCTCTTTGGCAGTCTAAAATAAAATCAATATGAAACGGACAGACCCTTTGGCTCATAATTCTGTTGTTTCTATGACTAGAATGATCCTCCATTCTTCTTTCTGCCAAGCTAACTCCCACACATACTGTGTGGTACAGATTTTGGCAGGTGGTTGTTATGAATTGAATTTCATCTCTCAAAGTGATATGTGCATATCCTAACCTCTGAACATGTGAATGTAATTTTGTTTGAGGATATAGGGTATTTCTTTTGTTATCAGTAGGGTCAAATGAAGTAATATTGGCATAAGATGGGGTGTAAACCTAATCCTGGACTTCTGGTGTGGTGCTGTAGGATCAGCACTGGACTGAGAACCACAAGTTCAGTTGTTCAAATCTACTAGCTGCTCCTTGGTAACCCTCTACAGGGTTGCTATGAGTAGGAACTGACTCGATGGCACTTCACAACAACAAACCTTATCCCATATGAGTGGTGTCTTGCAAAGAGGAATACATAGGGACAGACACACAGTTGCCACTTGACAATGGAGGAAGAGGAGTATAGAGCCCAGAAACAGCAAGAATTTCTGGGCATCCTGGTGTAGCGCTGTGGGTTAATGCACTGGACTGCAAAGTCCTTTTGAACCACAAGGTCAGCTATTCAAGCTCACCTGCCACTCCTAAGAAACCCTATACATGGTCACTATGGATCAGAATGGACTCGACGGCACACAAGCACACAACAATACTAAAGGCTGAAAGAGACAAAGAAGGACCTCCCATTAGAGGGGATTCCCTGAATTTAGAATTCTCGTCTCCAGAAATGTCGGACAATTCATTTCTGTTCTTTAAAATCAACCATTTGTAGCATTTTTGTTATAGCAGCATTACAAAACTAAGTGATTACATCACTGCGTTATATCATCATATTTTTGTTGTATTATTTGCTGTCTTCTCATTGGTTAATAAGTAATTTGCTATGCCCCTCCTAGTAGGAAAGGTATACATGTTACCCCTGACAACAGACTTGGCCAATAGAATTTGGAAAGAAGTGGAGTCCTGGTGCGGTGCTGTAAGATGAGCACTCAACAGCAAGGTCAGTTTAAACTGCAAAGTCGGTGGTTCAGGCTCACCAGCCGCTCCTCGGAAACCCTGTACAGGGTCGCTCTGAGTTGAGTTGATGGAACTTATAAACAACAATCATATATGCCATGACAAAGCAGAAGGTTCAAGAGCCATTGTGTGGTTTTATCATTTGTTTTGTTCCTCTCAGCCTAACCAACCCTCACCCCCCTGAAAAAAAAAAAAAAAACTCCAAAAAACAAAAATAAACCAACTGCCACAAGTCGATTCTGACTCATAATGACCCTTTGTAGGGTTTTCAAGATTGTACGTCTTGTGGGAGCAGACAGTCTCATCTTTCTCCCGCGGCGTAACTAGAGGATGTGAACCACTGATCTTGTGCTTAGCAACTTAGTGGTTGCTTTTTCAGTCTGGACCCTAGAATAGAGAAGATATAGACTACAGGCAAAGCAAACTCTCATGTGAGTAAGAAATAAATATTTTGTAACCCATTGAGATGTTTTGTCAGTTATGAACTTCAGTGTTGTAATTCAACATAATTGAATACACGCTCAGTATTCGCTTGTTCCTCAAAGCCTTTGATTTCTACCTTAACCTATGGGCCTTTTTATTTTCTAATGTCTGCAAAAAGTTTACAGTCTATAATATAAATCTTTTGAAGCGTATGTTTTCTCACATTGATTTCCAGTTTTATTAAATATGTTATTATTGTCTGGATGTGTGAGGGGGCTTCATAAAGCTTGTGGGAAAATTCTATAAGTTCTCACTCTATTTTCCATGAGCACTTTGAGCCCCCTCATATTATAAATTCCTTGCAGCCTCAAGCCATACCTTATATTGTAAAATGATACTCTCTGGTTAGTAGGAACTGAATAAATAAGTATTCTTCTGATGTTTGTAAGCCCAAACCTATTACTATCAGGCCAATTCCGATTATAGTGATCCTATAACGCAGAGTAGATGTGCCCATAGAGTTTTCAAAGCTATAATCTTTATAGGAACAGATGGCTATATCTATCTCTGGTGAAGTGGTTGGTGGGCTCGAACTACCGATTTTTGGGTTAACTACTGAGTGCTTCACCACTGCACCATCAGGCCTCCTACTTAGTCAATATACATACACATATTTATTGAGGACCTACAGTATACAAGCCACTGTTTCTTTGTCAATTGGTGAAAATTGTAACTAAGGATTTTAATTTGCCTAGGTTAGCAAGACATGTTTGTCCATTCCCATAGAAGGAGGTAGTTGGTTCTAGAAGGATTTTACTTGCTGGCTGATTAGTTCTTAGAGACCATTGTAATGATTGACTTGCTCTTGTTAGGTGCCATTGAGTTGGGTCTGACTCATAGCGACCCCATGTACAACAGAACAAAACACTGCCCTGTCCTATGTCATCCTCACAATTGGTGCTGTGTTTGAGCCCATTGTTGCTGCCACTGCCTCAGTCTAGCTCATTGAGGGCCTTCCTCTTTTTCTCTGACTCTCCACTATGCCAACCATTACGTCCTTCTGCAGGAACGGGTCCTTACTGACAACATTTCCAGAGTACAAGAGGCAAAATCTCACCATCCTTACTCCTAAGGAACATTCTGACTGTACTTGTTCTATGTGACTCATATTTTCACCCATGAAGAGCCTAAAGAAAGCCTTTTAAAAGATACTCAACTTAAATTGGCCCCATTGCAACTGCAGTTGAAGGTGGATGTGCCCTCACACACCTAGACTAGCAGCAAGCTTGTTTATTCTTACATTGTAGTTCAATAAAAGGCAATTATTTGCTGTGCTTAGATTATCCTTAGAGAGAAGTTACTTTATAAGGGGATGTTTGGGTAAGATAAGAACAGAGGCAAGAATGATCAAATACAATGATCTGAGCAATTTCTTCCTGAAAACAAATCCCAGGTAAGTCAGATATAAGATTTAGTTATAGTTTTTTTTTTTTTTTATAATTTCTTAACAAGCAATGCATTATAATAAGCGCTGGACTTCTAACCACAAGGTTGGTAGTTCAAACCCACCAGGTGCTCCTGGTAAACCTTATACAGGGTCTACAGCACTTAACAGCAACAACAAATCTTTGTGCAGAACGCATGCTATGCTTTCTTATATGGTAAAGAAAGTGAAGGAAGGCAGTTTCCTGAGACCTGTGAAAGGATTCCTGGTGACTTTTGATAGAAGGTCCTTCGGGCATGTTGTGTGATTAGGTGTGTTATTAGTGGAGGAGGAGGGACACTACTGTCAACCCTTTGAAATCAGACTGAATGACATTAATCTAAGATCAGCAGTTACCTGGGATAAATATTTTATACAAGGATAGGCAAGACAAGACAGCTGTAAATTTTCTCTTTTAGCTGTTAAAATATGTTATCTGTATTATTTTCTGTACTGTTTTCTCTTAATATTTTGATCCTTAGAATAAATGTCACTGGATCACTGCTCAGTTAACCTTGTGCTAACAGGCCAGTATAATATGATTTGACAGGAGGAATTGCTGTTGAATCGATTGTGACCCATAGTAACCCTCTATAGGGTTTCCAAGGAGCAGCTGGTGAGCTTGAACCACCGACCTTGCAGTTCAAATGATTTTGCAGTCTGACGCATTAGCCCACAGCGCCACACCGGGACTCCAAGGTTAAACAGTTGTTACTATTCGGCGGTGTTTGTTGTTGTTAAGTGCCGTCAACTCGATTCTGAACCATAGCGACCCTGTATAGGGTTTCCGAGGAGCAGCTGGTGACCTTGAACTGCTGACCTTGCAGTTCAAGTGGCTTTGCAGTCTGGCGCATTAACCTGGTCAAGAGATCAGACGACATATTGCACTGGGCAAATCTGCTGCACAGGAACTTTTTAAAGTGTTGAAGAGCAGAGATGTCAGCTTGAGGACTAGGGTGCGCCTGACCCAGGCCATTGTGTTTTCAATAGCCTCATATGGATGCAAAAGCTGGACAGTGAATAAGGAGGATCGTAGAAGAATTGATGCCTTTGAGTTGTGGTGTTGGAGGAGAATACTGAAAGTGCCATGGACTGCCAAAAGAACCAATAGATCTGTTTTGGAAGAAGTGCAGCCAGAGTGCTCCTTGGAGGCCAGGATGGCTAAGCTTCGTCTCTCCTACTTTGGACATATTGTCCGGAGGAAACAGTCATTGGAGAAGGATGTCATGCTGGGTAGGGTGGAGGGTCAGAGAAAAAGAGGAAGACCCCCAACGAGATGGATCAGCCAGGTGGCATCATTGATGGACTCAAGTGTGGCAGCGGTAGTGAGGTTGGCCCAGGATAGAACATTGTTTCGTTCTGCTGTGCATGGGGTCGCTATGAGTCGGTTCCGACTCGATAGCATCTGACAACAACAACAACAACATAGGCCATTTTAATGTCTGGCAAGGAGAGGAAATACTATTTTTCTAGAGGTTAGATATCCAATGTGGGGTTATCTCCCAATTTCACAGTAGACTATGTTTAACACTTTGGAAATCCTCATCATCTGTTCATACTTCAGTCTTTTCATCTTTTTAGAATCAGCATAAGTCTATCTCCGAAGTTTTTCGTTCCTCAGAAGAAAGTGTCTAACAAAATCCAGAGCATCCTACATTTTTGAGAGTTGCCAAGACCTCTAAGAATTCTGGTCCAACCATTTCATTTCTTGGTGGATAAAATGAGTCCTAGAGTTGTTAAGTAGCTTGTCTTAGTTCACGTTTGGTGGCAAAACTATGGTCACAATATTAATATTAGAAACACGTTTTAGGTAAAAGAAAATTGAGAAAAGGAAAAAATCAAGATTTCCTATTTGGATATCACTGTGATATTGTGAAATGGGACCAGAAACCTGCTCACTGCAGTACAAAGACCACTTATAGAGGGGGAAGGAAAGTATACTAGATTAGATATTAGGAAAGTGTGCTGTTGTTGTTGTTGTTAAGTGCCGTCGAGTCGGTTTCAACCCATAGCGACCCTATACAGGGTTACCGAGGCTGTAAATCTTTACGGGAGCAGATCGCCTCATCTTTCTCCCGTGGAGCAGCTGGTAGTTTCGAACTGCGGACCTTGCAGTTCGCAGCCCGATTGGTAACCACTACGCTACCAGAGCTCCTTTGGAAAGTGTGCTAGTTAAGATTTTGTGTCAACTCTGCTGGCTGTGGATTCTCAGTGGTTTGGCAGTTAAGAGGTAGTAATCCCCCATGAAGAGAGCTGATGTTATGCAATCATCTTCAAGATGAGCTCTGTTGTGATCAGTCTGGATCTGATGTAGTTATCCTTTGTGCTGTAAATCCTCACTTCGATGACATTAATGAGGTCCGAGGTAACTACAGAACTAGATTGTCTCTTGAGTCAATCTCTTTTGCGATATAAAAAGGAGAAAGAAATGTGCAAAGAAGGATCTAATATCACAAAGAAAGAAACGCCAGGAATGGAGTGTGTCCTTTGAATGTGAGCTCCCTGCACTGTGAAACGCCTGTGTTAAGCACCATGGAGTCAGTTCCGACCCACAGCAACCTTATGTACAATGGAACGAAACACTGTGGGGTCCTGAGCCAATCTTACAATTGTAGCTATGCTTGAGCCCCATTGCTGCTGCCTCTGTACCAGTCCATCTTGTTGGAGGTCTCTCTCTTTTTTGAAGGCCCTCCATTTTACCAAGCATTATGTCTTTCTTCAGGGAATAATTAATCTTGATAATATGTACAAAGTATGAGAAGCCAAGTCTGGCCATTTAGTGAAGCTACTAGATCCAGGGAAAGATTAATACTAAAATACATGAAGATCTCCTATGAATGCTGGACTTAACGGATACTGAAAGGAGACACGAATCATTCTCTTCTATATTCAGACTTCTCACCTCCCAAACTATCAGAGAATAATAAATCTCTATTTGCTAAAGCCATCCACTTGTGATCTTTCGGTTATAGCAGCACTAGGTAACTAAGGCTCAAGTAAACGCATTCATGCGCATTGACAAACACACTTGGGAATAGATGCAGGAGAGGGAAAGGTCTAGTGAACTGATTGATGCAGGACACTTACATCATCCTGGAGGGAGTTCTCATGCCTTGTGCTTGAGACTATGCAATGTTTTGTGTAGTTGTCTTGAATGAATATAATAGATCAGAGCACACAACTGCTTGGGAAAATGAGATAATATGCTTAATAATTGAAAAAATGAATCCACAATCATTTACTCAGAATTAAGCCTTAGACTCAAAGCAGTAAGTGAAAATCTTCTAATAGAGTAAAATACAGAAATTCTATGGGTGGTCTTTTTTAATGGCACGTCCTGGGATGTGCCTGCTTAGCTATGCGCACTGTGCATGTCCTATTAATTTAGGTCCTGTCCAGTCAGTTTTCACTCATCATGATCCTGTATAAGGTTTCCAAGAAGCAGCAGGTGAGTTAGAACTGCTGACCTTGCAATTCAAACCGACCTTGTCCGGTGTTTATCCTACAGAGCCTGTCATATCCATTTTTACAATTTCTCAAGATGGAGGGACTCAGGCCTCAACATTCTTCAAGGTTTTATTCACAAGATTTCATAGTCAATAAATTGTTGTTGTTGAGCGCCGCTGAGTTGGTTCCGAACCATAGTGACCCTGTATAGGGTTTCCAAGGAATGACTGGTGAGCTTGAAATGCCAACCTTGTGGTTCAAACAACTTTGCAGTCCAGCACATTAACCCACAGCACTATGCCAGGACTCCTTAGTCATTAAGTGGCTGATGTTTAATCCTGTGTTTTGGAACCCGTTTTCTCCCTGCCTGTGTGTGTAGTAAGTGCTTGATGAAAGTCCTTTTGTTGTTTATATCGTAAATGTCTGCTGTTGGTCTGAGTAAGGCAGTGTGGCCAAGTCGATGGGCAGCAGTATGGCGGTGGAAATAGTACCAGATTGTGAATCAGCATGCCTGGGTTTCTGTTCTTGCTCCACCATTAAAAATCTGTGTGGGCATCAGAATATCATGTATCCTTTCTGAATCTAGATTATTCTGTTTTGTTTTGCCTTGAATAAATAGGTATCTACTATAAATAGATTTTCTTTCAATAATAAAATCTTTGATTTTATGTAACCTAGAATGATGATTATAAAACAACCATTGCGACTTTAAATACTGAAATTCATACATTGTGATGTAGTTGTTGTTGTTGTTGTTAGGTGCCATGGAGTTGAGTCGGCACAAACTCATAGTGCCCCTAAGTACACACAACAGAAGTAAACACTGGCTGGTCCTGTGCCAACCTCACAATCATCGCTACATTTGAGCCCATAGCTGCTGTCAGTATGTCAGTCCATCTCGTTGGGGGTCTTCCTCTTTTTCTCCAACCCTCCATTTTACCAAACATGATAATCTTCTCCAGGAACTGGTCCTTCCTGACAATATGTCTGAAATATGAGAGACAAAATCTGGCCATTCTGGCTTCCTGGGAGCTTGTATTCTGGCTGTACTTTTTCCGACACAGATTGGCTTGTTCTTTTGGCAGGCCATGGTACCACCTCCAATCGTCTCCTCCAACGCCATCAATTCTTCTATGACCTACCTTAGTCACTGTCCAACTTTCACATGCATATATAATGTAGAGCACATATCAATTAAGTAGTTTAGAACAGTGCTTTTCACACTTCAATATGCATTGATTGGGGGGAAGGGAGGGAGATTTATTAAAATGTAGATTTTCATTCAGAGGACTAAGAATCTGCATTTCTAACAAGCTCCCGGATCACCTGTGAAAGGATGAAGACCACAGTTCTTCGCACTTCAGTTTCTCTATTACATCATGAAAGGAGCTGTTGTAATGTAGTGGTTAGGAGTAGGGCTGCTAACCTCAAAGTCAGCAGTTCAAAACTACCAGCTGCCCTGTGGGAGAAAGATGAGGCTTTCTGCTTCTGTAAAGATTTACAGCTTCGTAAACCCTATAGAGGGGTGCTGTGAGTGGGCACTTAGCCACCACCACCACCATTAGATCATGAAGATCTCAGCTGTGTGAATGTGAATATTAATGCTGTCCTGTTAACGTCTGGAGAGTCCTGGTGTGGCGCTGTGTATCAGCGGGTCAGACTGCAAAGGCGTTTGAACTGCAAGGTTGGTAGCTCAAGCTCACCAGTCATTCCTTGGAAACCCTATATAGGGTCGCTATGGGTCAGAACAGACTCGACGGCACTTAACAACAACAACAACATTAACACCTGGAGGAGTCCTGGTGTGGTGCTGAGGGTTAATGTGTCAGACTATAAAGCCGTTTAAATAGCAAGGTCGGTGGTTCAAGTTCACCAGCTGCTCCCTAGAAACCCTAAACAGGGTTGCTATGGGTCGGAACCGACTCGATGGCACTTAACAACAACAACAACAAATTAACACCTAGAAAGAGCTCTGGTAGTGTAGCAGATACGAATCGGGGCTGCTAATCTGAAGGTCAGCAGTTCAAAACTACCAGCGGTTCCGGAGAAAGATGAGGCTTTCTGCTCCCTTAAAGATTTACAGCCTTGGAAACCCCTATGCACCGTCGCCATGAGTCGGAACCGGCTCCACAACACATAACCACTGCCACCATTAACACTTGGAATTCTGGTGTGGCGCTGTGGGTTAATGCGCCAAACTGCAAAGCTGTTTGAACAGCAAGGTCGGCGGTTCAAGCTCACCAGCTGCTCCTCGGAAATCCTACAGTGTCGCTATAGGTTGGAACAGACTCGACGGGACTTAATACCAAGTAACACTTGCTTGTTGTCAGTTAGGAAGAAGATAAAGGTAAAAGGAATGAAACCGTTCATGATGCCAGAAATATAATAGCAATTCATTACGAAGTAAAAAAGTAGCAACTTTGTAAGAGTTGCTTGAGAAAAGGTGATACTTTTAGGACTAAAGTCAGCTAGGATTTGTTGGGCAGATGCCATAGCTAAGGTCCCCCTTTTCTTTACACTCCAGAATTTAAGTATTAAAATATCTTTGTAATGGAGCAGTGAAATTATTCTGAATATCAAAGAATTCCAAGATTGTAGGACTGGGACAATTGAGCTGTCTGATGTATTTCTGAGTAAAAGTATTTCTCACTGCCATCTTTAACCTCAGCAAAGTTTTATGATCAGACATTGTCATAAAATTCACTGTTCAGTTAAGAACTGTGGATAATTTTGCTCTAGAAAGAATTTTTCACAAAATCTATTTTCTTTAAACTGTCAGTGTGAGTGTCATGGGGAAGAAAAGGTTTTAGGGTATAAATTGAAATTAAACTTCTAATAATTCTGTCTCAAATTTTCAGTGGGTAGTGGTGAATCCTATGTGAAATGGGCAGGAAGAGGGAGACTTCTTAAAAAAACATCACAGAAAGAGAAGAGTGTTCATCTTTCTCTGGGTTGCAATTTCCTTTGATTTCACCAGGTTTTTAATATCTTTGAAGATGAGGCATGGAGAATGCATGTTGATGACCAGAAGCATCTGACAATGTTCATTATCTTTTTGTTGACCAGATGTTTAAATTCATGAAGAGAAAGGGAAAGACAGTAAAAATTAGCTTGGAGAAAGATATTGGGTTGTTGGTGTTGGGTACCCTTGTGCAGGTTCCTACTTACAGCGACCCTTTGCAAACAGAACGAAACATTACCTGATCTATGCCGGCTTCACAGTTGTTACAGATGAGCCCACTGCTGCCGCCAGTGTGTCAGTCCTTTTTGCTGGGGTCTTCCTTTGTTTCGCTGATCCTCCTCCTTAACAAGCATGATGTTCTTCTCCAGGGACTGGCCCCTTCTGATAACATGTTTGAAGTATGAGAGATGAAGTCCCACCATCCTGGCTTCTAAAGAGCACTCCAACTGTACATCTTCCAACATGGGTCTGTTTGTTCTTCTTGGCAGTCTGTGGCACCACCATTGTCATTATTCTTCTCCAACACCACAACTGAAATGCATCAATTATTATAGCGTCTTCCTTCTTCATTGTTCAACTTACACATGCATATGAGGCAACTGAACAATTTCTAGGCTATGACATTTAGATGTATTTGTTTCTCATAGGGGTTTTCATAGTCTTGTTGTTAAGTGCCAATAAGCCACAGAGAGACCCTGCACATGGTTTTTGAGAAGTAGGTGGTGAACTTGAACCTCCGACCTTGCGGTTCAAATGGACTTTGCAGTCCAGCTAATGAACCCACAGCTCTATAGCAGGATTTAACTGCTAGTGGTTCAATAAGGAACCCTAGTGGCATGGTGGTTAAGCGCTCAGTTGCTAGCTGAAAGGTTCTAGCTGCTCTGAGGTACGAAAACATGGCTGTCTGCGTCCATAAAGATTTACGTATTAGAAACCCTATGGAGGGACTTCAACTCTGTAGTAGGGAGTTGCTGTGAGTTAAAATGGGCTTGATGTCAATGGGTGATGGGTAGTGGTTAGATGTCTAAAATGAGAACACTAATTCCTTCTCCGATTTCTTTTCTTTCTCACCAACATTTCTAATCTCTGTCATCCAGCACTTCCAACCCCCACCCCACCAGGTGTTGTGGTTCTAACTTTGCCGTGGAAACAGGTATTAAGAAACAACAGGTTCACCACCATTTATGAAACTTTAAAAAGTTAGTGTTGACAAAGAGAAATAAATCCCTTTTAAAGTAAGATCTTAAGTCACAGGGGTTGGATGTGACACCCAAGAGGACCTGTAAATCCACCCAGAGGATATGTTTATTCCTTAAGTACAAATCATGGCGGTCAAACTCTTTCTTTTGATACTTTGAGAATAAAAGACACATATATCTTACATTAGTATTTCTATAAATGATTGAGTTCAAATTTCCTTACAGGTAGTGTGCAAGAAAAGTATTTATTTGGGGAACCTAGTTTATATCTAGGTTGGGAGGGACTAGAAAAGTCTGAAGTCCTGGTATGGCACTGCAGGATAGTGCACTGGACTTCAGGGTCAGTTTGAACCACAAGGTCAGAGGTTCAAGCTTATCAGCAGCTCTTCGGAAACCCTATACAGGGTCTCTATGAATTTGAACTGAGAGTACTTAACAGCAATAATCAGTTTATATTTGCTTTGGATGGAGAGGCACGACAGAGAAAGCAGGAAATTTAAAGCTTCATTGGGGAATGTCCTGGACTCCTGGTGTGGCGCTAGAGGATAAGCACTGGACTGCGAACCATAAGGTTAGCTGTTCAAACCCACAAGTTACTCCTTGGAAACCCTATCTAGGGTTGCTATGAGTAGGAGCCAACTTGACTGTACTTAACAACAACAATAACAACAAAGGAAGTCCTGGTGTGGTGTTGTAAGATAAGCACTTGACCATAAGGTTGGTTTGGACCTCAGAGTTGGTGGTTCAAACTCACCAGCTGCTCCTTGGAAACCCTATACAGGGTCACTATAAGTTCCAATTTGATGGCACTTAACAACAACAACAAC
>NW_006408521.1:1953681-1974397 GCF_000296735.1 Chrysochloris asiatica
AGTATAGATTTCACTATAAAATAATTATTTGCCTTTGTGGAAAATTCAGAAAAATGCAAAGAAGAAAAAAAAAACAGCTAGGTGTAACAACTTATTAATACGTGGATGCATTTTCCTTTCAATATATATTAAGCATAATGTAAAATAAGTCCAGTTCGTCTAGTTTTTAAAGACTTTAACATGCTGTATTTCTCTACCATTAAAAATCTTTTATTAACATTATTTTAAATGGCTACATTATATTCCATATTATGGATCTAGTATAATTTCTTAAACCTTCATTTAGATCAATAAATTAAAACACACATGCATATCTGACAAGACCTCACATTCATCTTCTCTGTCCTAAGACATGAACAGAAATACTGAAGAGAATGGTTGTGAGGATGGCACAGGACCAGCGGTGTTGGGTTCTGTTGTGCATGCAGTCGATAGGAGTCAGACGTGACTGGACAGAACCTAACAACAGCAACAGCAAAGGATCTGCTTAAGTTCCAGGTAGACTTGGTTGTTGCTAAGGGGCATAGCAACCCTGTATAGTGTTTAAAAGGAGCATCTGGTGAGTTTGAACCACCGGCCTTGTGGTTAGTAGTCCAGTGCTTATCCTATAATGCCACACCAGGACTCCAGTAGATGCGGAACAGGCTAAAAACAGAACTAGGCCACTTACTCTGTGCCTGAAGCTCAAGTTCAGTGCCCTGTTCCTGCTGCTTGCTTACTACCTTAGACCTCTAAGGAGGATTACTATAGACTCATTTGGGGCTGATTGATCTGACAGATGATTTAGTCTGCAGCAAAGGGAGCATAGTGAGAAAATTTCTGTCAAAATGGATAGTATTCCTGGAGCGCTGCTGTCCCTGCTTTTGAAGCCCCTGAGACTCTATGGAGAGCATAGGCAGGGAGGTCATGCACCTGCCTTTCTCACTGAGAAATGAAGAGGGGAAAAATGGCCCAGGTGCGATTACCACTCTTAATTGCTGTGAAATGGTCAAAATGCTTTTCACAGACTTTTCACAGGGTGATCAGCAACCGAAAACCATCCATTCAGTTTATAAATGAAATGGAGGAAGATGGACACCCCATTTCTTAGGTAATCAGCACAGTGTGCTTTCAAGGGGATTAACGAAGCCACAGGGCAATGTAAGGGATAAGAGACTCACCATTGAGTGACTGATTTGGACTTTAATGACATAATTCTTTCTTTTCACCTCCAGGTTTATTGTCTTGCACCTCTTTCTAAACCAATCACTATGGGTAGGTTGTGGTTTTAGAGACCAAAAGAACACAGCTCAAAGTGATTAGCTAATTGCTATTATTAGTCTTATATTCATTTGTTTTTGTATCCTTTTTAGGAGAAAAAATATACAGCTTCTTACAAATTTATAGGAACTTTTACTTCCATTGGGCCAAACTTATTTTTTATTCAAGTTTTTGAGTGTTGAATCATTTTCCCATTGATCAGGATGGTAAAAATCATGGTTTTTGAAATTCTGTGCTCAGAGAGAAAAAAAGTGGCTTCACCAGTAATAAAATTTATATTTATGACTACCAGTATTCATGTAAAAGGGCATTGCATCTGTACAGGTGGAAATTGCTTACATGAAATCACAGTGAAAAAAGCCACCAGGAAATCAGGTTGGGTTTTCTTAAGCCTCTTTGGGTTTTTCCAGACCCAAGAGAGAGCACTTGGCTGAAATGTGAAAGTTTCCTCTTTCAGAGAGTGCTATCAAAGGATGCATATGGAATCCTGGTTTGGCGCTGTGTGCTAGACTGCAAAGTTCGTATGAACAGCAGTGTTGGCAGTTCAAGCTCACCAACAGCTCCTTGAAGGAAGAAACCCTATACAGGATCACTATGAGCCCGAACTGGCTCGGTATCACTGAACAACAACAAATCAAAGGCTGCAGATGTGAGCATTATTCTTTTCCTAAATTCAGACATACAATACTTTCTAGGCCATACATAGTTCAATGTCTGCTGTACACACCATCTTTGGAGTCTTGGGGGTTCTCAAATCTTCTTTGAGTGTCAATGGGAGGCTGGGCCAAGAGTCCAAGAGTAATGACCTCTTTCTGTTCTTCATGAAGATTTGCCACAGTGGGAAAAACAATGAATTATTGTCATTTCTGTGGTCTCCAACCTCATCACTGTCTCTAACCTCATCTTCACAGTTATCATCCATAAATACTTTTGTGGAAGTATAATTCTTAAGATGTTTAAAGCATAGTTCTCATATAGAATGTGAGGCACTGTAGGTTAAGCACTGAACTGCTAACTGCAAGCTTGGCAGTTCAAACTCACCAGCTGCTCCTCAAAAACCCTATCTATATACGGTCTCTATAAGTCTGAAGCAACTTAACATATAGAATGTAAACACATGTCAACTTTTTAAAAACGCATTAATGAGCGAACAAACATCCTGATACAGTGGTTTCAAAGAGAATAAGAGAAAGAGGCTTTTTAGTAGTCAATAGGAATGGAAAAGAAGGTTAAGATAGGTTTGCCAAAGTAGAACCAAAACTGGTTACTGTCTTACAGAGGAATAAAACCATACTTGTTCAGATTTTCTTCTCTTTAAGACAGAAAATAAAATAATCACACTACAAGAGTTTCTAGAGTTATAAAAGGTGAATCTGATGTGCAAACACACTTACTCTCTTAAAAGGATCATTTTGAGACTTATGCAAACATACTCTTAGCATAACAGAATATTTTTGTGAAGTGCCATCAGATTGCTTGTAACCCTGTATAGGGTTTCCATGGAATTGTTGGTGGGTTTGAACTGCTGATCGTGTGGTTAGCACGATTCTTATCCTATAGTGCTACACCAGGCCTCCATAGCAATAGGTTGTTATTGTTGTCAAGTGCCGTCAAGTCGGTTTCGAGTCATAGTGACCCTATATAGGGTTTCTGAGGAGCGGCTAGTGAGCTTGAACTGCTGACCTTGTGGTTCAAACCAACCTTGCAGTCGAGCGCATTAATCCACACCAGGACTCCCCATAGCAGTATAAGACCATCCAATTGTCTTTTTGGTTTCCCCCTCAAGTTTGGACAGTTTAACAGTTTTTATTAAAAATGCCTGTTGTTGTCATAGTCATTCTGACTCATAGCTACACTGTATAGGGCATAAGGTTTCTGAGGCTATAAATCTTGGCGGGAGCAAAAAGCTTCATCTGTCTCCCTTGGAGCAGCTGGTGGGCTCTAACAGTCAATCCCATGGTTAGCAGTCTAGTGCTTATCTTACAGAGACAGAGCACTCTCCCCCAAAATGCCTACTCCATGTCAAACACTTTGATACATGATTTTTATATATTAACTCATTTAATTCCCACACCTCAAAAGTTGGCCTTGTTATGTGCATTTTTATAGGCCAAGACAATTGAGGCAGTTAGGTAAAGTAACTTGCTTAAGGACACAGGTGTGGCACTGTTGGATAAGCCCTGTACTGTTCACTACAAGGTCACTCGTTCAAACTCACTAGCTGCTCCTTGGAAACCCTATACAGGGTCAATATGAGTCGGTACCAACTTGAAGCCACTTAACAACAAAAACAACAATAATCTCTCTTTGTTTTTCCTAGGTGCTTTCCGTCGGTGCCAACTCATAGTGACCATATGTAAAACAGAATGAGACATTTCCCAGTCCTGCAGTAATCTAACAATTGTTGCTATGATTGAGTCCATTACTGCTGCCACTGTGCCAATCCATCTCGTTGTGGGGGTCTTCCTCTTTTTCAGTGACCCTCCATTTTACCAAGCATGATGTCCTTTTCCAGGGACTGGTCCTTCTTGAAACCATGTGTGAAGTATGAGAGATGAAGTCTGGCCATCCTGCCTTCTGAGGAGCATTCTGGCTGTACTTCTGATTTCTTAGGGAGAAGGATATTACATTGTATGGCTCTTTGAAGGTATTTTCTTAGATCAAGGCAGCCCAAAGAAGACCCCAAAGGCATTTCAATTGGACTGCTTTTCCTTTGACAGACTGCTGTTACAACAAATGTTCAAATAATGCTGAATTTAAAGAAGGTTGGAAATTTGTTTAATACCTGCTGTTAGGTCAAGCCGCCTTTAAGTAATACACTGTAATAGAAAGCACGTTTATGTGTTACTTCCTTTGAGTAGTAATGCATCATAGTTTGTTAGGTTAATACACATTTTAGTATGTTTTTTAATTTGGAAAATGTGTATTATTTGCAGGGTATGGTTAGGCAAGGATTCTTTTCTGTTCTTTTGTAAAAGCTCATTGAAATTCCATGCTAGTTTAAATCTCAGCTTAGGTTGAAATAAGAAGCCAATCAAGAAGGCAGCTACGTGTGAAGCTCTCTGAACATGAACTAAGTGCTAGTGCGAAAGCAAATAATCACTCCAGGAAATCACAGGCTTCCCTTCTGCAATCTGGGGAAACCATAGACAACTCACTTGTGTAGGGGAAATGAGCTAATGAGGAGTCAGTTTGTACGATGCCAGGAGGGGCCTCAGAGACCTTGGACATGCCATTCAACTGTTTTGACTTTGAGCAACATCCAGCATGCTTTGGTGTGTTTGAAGAAGTAAGCATTTACTTATTAGCAAAAATGTTTCTTTTTCTATTGTTTCCTTAGATGACCTTCAACAATATAAAAGAGAAGTGAGTAGTTTAAATTCAAATAGTACTGCCCTTTCTTAAAAATCCAAACTTGTTAATGTGTTAAACACTTTGCCACATTATGTCTGTGATCTTTGTACACCTGTGTACACCGATAGGGACTGAAAGGTCATAGCTGACGAAAGGCCTTATTGGAGAACAGAGATGAGATCTTAGAGGCTTCCTGATTTCTAGGCAAGTAAAGCAGGTCAATGCGCTGGACTGCAAAGTCAGTTTGAACCCCAAGGTCGGCAGTTCAAACTCCTCAGCCGCTCCTCGGAAATGCTATACAGGGTAGCTGTGGTTTGGAACTGACTCTCCCGCACTTTACAACAACAGTAGACGTTTGGGGGTGGGAGGTGGGAGTTCTGGTGTGGTGCTGCAGGTCTGCAAGGACTGGACTGCACTGGACTGCAAGGTCGGTCTGAACTGTAAAGTCGGCGGTTCAAATTCATCAGCCGCTCTTGGGAAACCCTTTATTGGGTCGCCATGAGTCGGAATTGACTCGATAATACTTAACAACAACAACAACAACAACAAATATACACTGGGAACACCTGGCTCTATATGATAAAGACTGGAGTGTGAGCTATCAGCTCCACAGTTTGAATCCGCCAGTCGCTCTGAGAAAGATGAGGTTTCTGCTCCTTGTTGTTGTTGTTTTAGGTATCATCGAGTTGGTACCGACCCATAGAGACCCTATGCACAGCAGAACGAAACACTGCCTGATCCTGGGCCAACCTCACTATTGTTGCCACACTTGACTCCATCTATGCTGCCACTTGGCCAATCCATCTCATTGGGGGTCTTCCCCTTTTTCTCTGACCCTCCACCTTATCAAACATGATAATCATTCTTCAGCGAATGGTCCCTCCTCTGACAATATGTCCAAAGTATGAGAGACAAAGTTTGGCCATCTTGGCCTCCAAGGATGGGATGTAAAACCTCGGAAACCCTACACAGGGTCGCTCTGAGTCACAAGTTCGATATGAGTCACAATGTCACTATGAGTCACAGGGTAGCTATGGCTTGGAACTAACACCACGGCACTTAACAGCAACCACAATATACATCACGGAGTCCTGGCATGGCGCTGTAGGATAAGGACGGACTGCTAACTACAAGGTTGGCAGTCCAAACCCACGAGCTGCTCCTAAGAAACCATGTACAGGTCTCTATGAGCCAGAATAGACTTAATAGCAGCTTGTAACAACAACTTTGTGTTCATAGGAAACGTGGTGGTGCAGTAGTTAAAGTGCTCAGCTACTAATCAAAAGGTTGTCAGTTTGAACCCACCAACCATTTAGTGAAAAAGATGTGTCATTCCACTTCTATGAAGACTGTAGTGTGCCTTAAAAAACAAACATTCTTTATGTAATCCATAGAGATGATAGTCTTGGAAACTCTATGGCACAGTTACATATGATTCTATAGTCAGAATCAACACAACACAACATTTTTCAAAAAATATCGATTAAAGGAGCCCTGGTTGTGCAATGGTTAAGGGGCCAGGGGGCAGAGGCTCTGTGGGAGAAATGACTTGGTTTTACAAAGATGTTGTTACTATTAAGTGCTGTCTAATTGGTTCCACTCACTACTTACTCTATGGAGTCCTGGTATGGCGCTGTGGGTTAATGTGCCAGACTGCAAAGTCATTTGAACTGCAAGGTCAGTAGTTCAAGCTCACCAGCTGCTCCTCGGAAACCCTATACAGGGTTGCTATGGGTCGGATTTGGCTTGACGGCACTTCACAACAACAACAACAACAACTACCACCTGTATAGGGTTTTTGAGGCGTGTCTATTGAGATTGAACTACACATCTTTGGGTGAGAGGTCTAGTGCTTATCCTATGGTGCTTTACAAATCTGTGGCTAGTTTCTCAGGATTCCATGGACTTCCTAACTCAGGAGTTTCCCCAAAGCATTCCTGGGGCAACTCCCTAAGGCAGAAATTCTTAACCAAGAGCATCCTCCCATGTTATTATATGCAATTATTCTTGTTAAAGGTTTAGTAGTTTTCCTCAACATCTTAAAGGGTTCTGTGACCTCCCAAAAGATTAAGAACTACTCATTTAGAATATAATGTGTTTCTCGTGTTTGCACTCAACGTTTAGACTTGTGGCAAATTGAAATGAGCAACCTAATTTTTATCAATGTTTCTCATAGTCTTTGGGATCAGATAAGTGATTCAAAGACTATTACAGCTGGAAGGGAGTACTGATATTATCTCAATCAAATCTATCATGTTAAAGACTCCAAATTACTGTAAGACACTATGAAAATAATGGTAGATTTTATTTTAAAAAATGGAATGATTATTTTTGCAACTTCAGTTATAGTTCAAATCTATTTAGATCATGATGTGATTGTTGTTACCGTCCAGTAGTTTCTGTTGAGTTACATACATACTTAAAGTTCTATTTCTATAAAATTTGAAATGATTGTGCCCCAAATCAAATATACACCACAGCTCTTGAATTGATTTTTTGAGACTATGAACATTTTTGATTTAGCTAAAAGTGATCATTTTTTCCTTATTTAAACCTTTTTTTTAAAACTTTCAGATATTAAAAAAACAAAAATCTTTAAAAAAAAAATTTGAGTCAACTTCTTTCACACCCAGCAAATTTCCAAATTGTAGGAGAAAGTAAAGTCAATAAGATGGAAAGGATTTGAATCCAGAGCATTTTTTATAGGAGACAATTTCAGGAATGAAACTTTTACAGAAAGTGAATACATTTCTAAATCTGCATTAATTAACATAAGCTAGTTCTTATTTTTTTAAAATCTTTTTATTGTGAATTGAGTGAAGGTTTACAAAGAAGATAGTTAGTTTAACATTCAACAAATCATACACTTCATTTCATCTTAATGATTTCAATCCCCTCCATGCAACAACAGTTAGCCTGCTTCCTTTCTAGGCTTCTTATTTCTATCCCACCCTCCTTCTCAACCCTTCTCAACTTTAACCTTAGGTACATGTTGCCCTTTTGATCTTGAATGATTGACCATTCCATGGTGAGCAGACCTTACTAATGCTGTGAAAATTGGGCCACAGGGGTGACATTCATTCCAGTTGTAAAGGGTGGTTGAGGGCCATAGTCTTGGGTTCCTGCAGTCTTTTTCTGATCAGTAATCCTAGTTATTAAAAAAAAAAAATTCAGTTTTGATCTACATTTTCTCCCGCTCTATCCCAGTTCTTCTAATGTGATGATCCCTTTCAGAGCAGTTAATAACGGTAACTTGGCACCATTTAGTTCTGCTCTTAGAGTCATGGTGACTGATATTCACATAGTCCATTGGTGTATTGGACTAGCGGATTCCAAGCACCTTCAAATTTTTGTCACTCTTCTTTCTTCTTCACATGGAGAGATTAATAGTTGAACCTTTGGTAGATGCACAGGAAGCTAGTTCTTACTGAGTCAATAAAGTGGTTTACCTATGTTACAGATTTACTTCGGAGTGGATTCGCTTGTGGGTTTGTTTCCAGACCATTTCATTAAAGCAAGTATTGCAATAAAGTGAGTCACACCCAGTTTTTGGTTTCTAAATCATGTAAAAATTATGTTTATATGTAGTAAGTATCAAATAATGTTATAGAAAAGGTTGAACTATTATGAGAGTGATGAAAAGGTGACCCAGAGACATGAATTGGGCACATGCTATTGGAAAAATGTCACTGAAAGATTTGCTACATGCAGGATTTCTACAAACCTTCCACTGGTGAAAAAAAACTCAATATCTACAAAACACAATAAAATGCAACACAATGAAATAGGTATGCTTGTGTTTATAATTCGTACTAATACAAAGCGTGGAGTTCTGGTGTGGCTCTGTAGGATAATACACTGGACCACAAAGTTTGGTTTGAACTCAAAGGTCAGTGGTTCAAACTCACCAGCTGCTCCTTAGAAACCCTTTACAGGGTCTCTATGAGTTGGAACCACCTCAATGACACTTAACAATAGCAGTGACAACAAGACAAAGTGTGTAAGAAGGCTTCATTTACCATTTCATAGGTGGAGAAAACTGCTTTTCACTTAAGTAACTTGTCAAGGTTGCATCTGTTATGTCAGAGATGGAATTTGAACCCAAGTCTGATGGCTCTTGCCACTTCATCACAGTGGCTTTCTGTGGCTGAAAGGGAATGTTTCCAGGTTCTCTTGAAATCTTGGCAATGGAGGTGAGGATTTGTAGAAAAATTATTTCTCTTAATTTTTATTAGCTCTTTGAGATATAAGCAATTAATCACTTCAGCTGCAGATTGAAATGAATTCATTTAAATAATACAAGATTTGTATAGTGAAATAGTGATGCTATAATTTGCAAAGAGTTTGGAAAACCTAATTTGTAGACACGTAAAGAATTTAGTTGTAGGTAATAATTTAGGATAAAGAAATATATAATCATTTTTATACCCTAAATACTCATATTTCTTGAATGTACAATATTCATATATTTTAAAGGGAACTAAAACAGACTGAATGCAAGAGGCATGAATTAGGTCTCTACACTTAGCAGGCAATGAGCCTCCATAGATGAGATCAGCAAAGCAAACTGTCAACTACATAAAAATATTGGATACTGTAAAAATTTAACCAGAACAGTGGAATTGTGATTGGGTCAGGGAGAGAGTTTCATCTATATCTATATCTATATATCTATAGATATAGATATAGATATATTCAAGAAATGTTCATTACTCTTTTGATCTCCAATGATTGATTGTTCTAAGGATTACTTGTCTTCCTAGTGAGACCTAATGTGGGGCTGTAGGATAAACACAGAACTGCTAACTGCAAGGTCTGCAGTTCAAACCCACAAGCTGCTCTAGGAAACCCTATACAGGGTCTCTTATGAGTCAGAACTGACTCAAAGGCATACAACAACTACAACAACAACCTCCTTAGTTTTGTTTCTCTAATAGACCGGTCTTGTTTTGCTGAAAGTTGAGCCCTGGGGATGTGTTCAATTTCAGGCCTGAAGGGTGAATAAAGGCCACGGTATTTATCTGACCAGTAAGCCTGTCAGAACAACCAATCATTTGAGATCAGAAGAGTAATGAACATTTCTTGAATATATATATATATATATATAACCCTCTCCCTCACCCAATTTTGAGTTTTGTTCCACTTTCTCTCCCATTCTGTCAAAGACCTTTTAATGCGATCCCATTCAAAGTAGTGGATCGTAGTAGGTAGACACCATCTATTTCTTCTGGTCTCAGGGTTGTGGAGCCTGAGATTTGTGTGGTCCTTTAGTCTTTTGGACTAATCTGTTCCAGGAATCTTTGATTTTCTTCACTCTTTGCTCCAGTTAGGGAAAGGCCAAGAGTTGCACCTTAGATGGCCTTCAAAAGCCTCCAAAACCCCAGTTGCTATTCACCAAAGTAGGATGTGGAGCCTTATCTTTGTGGACTATGTTGTGTCAGTTGACCTTGATGTCCCCAGGACTATGCTCCTGAGCCCCCTGGAAAAGCAACTCAGTCTCTCAAGGTGTTTGGTTATAGTCTAGATGTTTTCATAACTTTGCTCCCTCTATGCTCTGATATATTTATGGATATATTGTTATTGGTAGGCCCCATTGAGTTGCTTCCAACTCACAGTGACCTTATGCATGAAACACTACTTGCTCCTGTGTCATCCTCACAATTGTTGCTATGTTTGAGTCCCTTGTTGCTGCCACTGTGTTATTTGTCTCATTGAGGGTCTTTCTCTTATTCACTGATCTTCTACTTTTCGAAGCATGATGTCCTTCTACAGGGACTGGTCCCAGTTAACAACATATCAAAAGTATAAAAGATGAAGTCTCGTCATTCTCGCTTCTAAGGAGTATTCTGGCTATATTTGTAAGACATATTTGTTGTTCATTAGACAGTCTATGGTACCTTCAATATTCTTTGCTTATACCATAATTAAAATACATTGATTCTTTTACAGTCTTCCTTAATCATTGTCCAACTTCCACGTGAATATGAAACAATTGAAAATATCCTGGCTTGGGTTAAAAACAACCTCATCCTTAAAGTTCTATCTTTGGTCTTAAACACTCCAAAGAAGACTTTTGCAGCAGATTTGCCCAATGCAATACATCATTTGATTTCTTGACTGCTGCCTCCATGAGCATTTATTGCGGATCCAGGCAAAATGAAGCCTTTGACAACTTCAGTTTTTCTCTGTTTATCATGATGTTATTTATTGGTCCAGTTGTGAGGATTTTTGTTTTCTTCACATTGAGGTGCATACTGAAAGCTATAGTCTTTGATCTTCATCAGTATTTCAAGTCCCCTTCACTTCCAGCAAGCAAGATTGTGTCATCTGCATATTTCAGATGTTAACTAGTCTTCCTTCAATCTTGATGACACGTTTTTCTTTGCATAATCCAGTTTCTTGCACTATTTGCTCAGCATGCAGTGTGAATAACTTAAAACAACAACAACAACAATAGCTTCCTTGGCCTTCATTATTTTTTTGCTGACGTCCCTCATATTACATAGAGCCTTCACCATTACCTCATGTCTACTCTCTGATCGGTGATTTACCCTTACTTGTTTTCCCACTCCGGCAACCATCGAAGAATGTTTCCTTTCATGTAAACCCCCTCCCCCTTTTTGATAACATTGTATGATAAGGGTCTTACAAAATATTTGGGGTTTTTTTTGTGACTGACTAATTTGGCTTGCCAATTAATTAGTCAAGGTACCACGTGCAACCAGAATGCTCCTTAGAAGCCAGGATGGTGAGAATTAGCTCTTATATGTCGAGCGTGGCATTAGGAGGGACCAGTGCCTAGAAAAGAACATCATCCTTGACAAAGTGGTATGTCAGCTCCAAAGAGGATTGATTGACACAGTGGCAGCAACAATGACCTCAAATGTAACAATTGTTTGGATAGTATAGGATCATTATGAATGGGAACCGACTTGACGGCACCTATCAACAACAATTTTACTTAGCACAGTGTCCTCTAGGTACAACTGTTAGGCAATATTTCACAGATATATTGTTATTTTTTAATGTTTCAGAGTCTTTCATTGTGTTTATGTACCATAGTTTGTTCACTTTCACATGTGTATTGGCTCTTGAAAATACCATGACTTGGGCCAGGCATACCTTAGTATTCAAACTGACATCTTTGCTCTTGAACGCATTAAAAAGGTCTTGTGCAACAGATTTGCTAATGCAATGTATTGTTTGATTTTTTGACTCCAGCTTCCATGAATGTTGATGGTTGATCTGAGCAAAATGAAATTTTTGACAACATCAATTTTTTCTACATTTATATGGGTGTTGTTTATTGGTCCAGTGGTGAGGATTTTTGTTTTCTAGAAGTTCTCTGGCAATGAAGGCTGTGGTCTTTGATCTTCATCAGTAAGTCTTCAGTCCTCTATTCTTTCAGTAAGCAAAGTTATATCATCTGAATATCACAGGTTGTTAATGAGTCTTCCTCTAATCCTGTTGCAACATTTTGCTTCATATAACCCTGTACAGGGTCGCTATGGGTCGGAACTGACTCGACGGCACTTAACAACAACAACAATCCAGCTTCTTGGATTATTTGCTCAGTATACAGATTGAATAAGTATGGTGAAAGTCTACAACCATGGCTCACACATTCCCTAATTTTAAACCATTAGGCGTTCCCTTGTTTCATTTGAACAACTGCCTCTTAGTCTATGTACAGTTTACTCATGAGCACAATTAAATGTTCTGGAATATGCATTCTTTGCAATGTTGTCCTTAGCTTGCCATGATCCACACAATCAAAAGCTTCTGCATAGTTAATAAAGCTCAGATAAACACCTTTCTGGTATTCTCTATTTTCAGCCTATATCCATCTGACATCAGCAATGGTATACCTTATTCCATGTCCTCTTCTGAATCCAGCTTGAACTTCTAGAAGTTCTCTGTCAATGTATGGTTGCATCTGTTTTAAAATTATCTTTAGCAAAATTTTGCTTGCTTGTGATATTAATGATATTGTCTGATGAGATTTTCCTTCTTTGGAATGGGCACAAATATGGATATCTTCCAGTCAGTTGGCCAGGTAGTTGTTTTCCAAATTTCTTGGCACAGATGAATGAGTGCCTTTAGTGCTGCATCACTTTGTTGAAGGTTGTATCATCTGCATATCTCAGGTTGTTAACGAGTCTTCCTCCAATCCTGATGCCACACTTTTCTTCATAGTATCCAGAAACTTTTTAAAGTGTTGAAGAGCAAAGACGTCAGCTTGAGGACTAAGGTGCGCCTGACCCAAGCCATGGTATTTTCAATAGTCTCATATGGATGCGAAAGCTGGACAGTGAATAAGGAAGATCGTAGAAGAATTGATGCCTTTGAATTGTGATATTGGAGGAGAATACTAAAAGTGCCATGGACTGCCAAAAGAACCAATAGGTTTTGGAAGAAGTGCAGCCAGAGTGCTCCTTGGAGGCCAGGATGGCAAAGCTTTGTCTCTCATACTTTGGACATATTGTCCGGAGGGAACAGTCACTGGAAAAGGATGTCATGCTGGGTAAGATGGAGGGTCAGAGAAAAAGAGGAAGACCCCCAACGAGATGGATCAGCCAGGTGGCATCATTGACGGCATTGAGTGTGGCAGCTGTAATGAGGTTGGCCCAGGATCGGACATTGTTTCGTTCTGCTGTGCATGGAGTCGCTATGAGTCGGTTCCGACTTGATGGCACCTGACAACAACAACAACAACACTTTGTTGAAAGATTTCAATTTGTATTCCATCAATTCCTGGTATCTTGTTCTTTGTTAATGCCTTCAATGTACCCTGGACTTCTTTCTTCATTAATACTGGTTCTTGTTCATATGCTACCTGTTGAAATGGTTGAACATGGATCATTTCATTTTGTTACAGTGGCTGTTTATTTCTTCCATCATCTTTTGATGCTTTCTCTATAATTCAATATTTTGCCCATAGAATCCTTCAATACTGCAAATTGAGGCTTCAATTTTTCTTCAGTTCTCTTAGCTTGAGAAATGCTGAGCATGTTCTTCCCTTTTAGTTTTCTAACTCCAGGTCTTTGCACATTTAATTATCTCTTACTTTGCCTTCTTTTAGCTAGTATGAATAATGCCATGATGAACACGGATGTGTATATATCTAGTCACATCATGGTTTTTATTTCTCTAGGAAATATGCTAGTAATAAAATTGATAGATCATATGGTATTTCCCACTTTTTAAGGAAGCACCATGCCATGTTACACACTGCGTACAACATTTTACAATCTTACCGGCAGTGTACGTGGGTTCCAGACTCCCACCCTTGCCAGTATTTGTTGTTTTCTGTTTAGCTCAGTTTTTAACTTTGCAGTTAATGCTAGGATGGATTAGGTCTCATTGCTGACTTATTTGCATCTTTCTAATGGCTAATGGGAGTCTTGGTGTGGCACTGTGGGTTAATGCGTCAGACTGCAAAACCACTTGAACTGCAAGGTTGGCAGTTCAAGCTCACCAGCTGCTCCTCGGAAACCCTATACAGGGTCGCTATGGGTCAGAACCGACTCTAGAGCACTTAACAACAACAACAACAAAAATGGCTAATGATCATGAGCAAAGGAGCACACTATCCACTCACATCACCAGGATGGCACATTTCATATCCAACTGGATAGCAAAATGGACCAAGTCCCTCACTAGATTTCTAAGTTTTTACAATCACAATTAGCCATGTAAACAATCACTCACAGCTAAACCATATAATCCTATCAGCTTCGTCCCTCACTTTTGCTTACTCAGACCCATTAAACAAAAGTCGTTTGATGTGAGTTAGAAAGACTTGACTAGAAGAGACAGACTCAGTAATTCACTGCCTGATTTTCCTTTTAGAATGGTCTTTGTAAAAGAATCTGACTAGTTTTTGTATGTTGGTCTTGTATAGAACACTTTTTGCCCTTTTAATATTTATTCTTGCAGTGTTTTTTCTGAATTCTAGAGTTTTGTGTAATTCCCTTGATTTGGTGTATGTTTTCCACAATTTTTCTCTCCATTCATTGAAGGTACCAAAATATCATTCTTTTGAGTCCCTTATAAATGAAGTCCTGGTGTGGCGCTGTACGTTAGTGCACTGGACTGCATGGTCGGCAGCTCAAAGTCACCAGCTACTCCTCAGAAACCCCATACAGGGTTGCTATGGGTCAGAACCTACTCGACAACACTTAAAAACAACAACAATACAAAATACGATCCCTGGATTCTGTCAGACACTTGAGAAACAAATAACATACTACTTACTAAGGCAGGGAAATACCCTTCATATTCAGAAGAAAACTTAAATAACTAAGTTAAAATAGCTGAGCCTCTCTTCTGTCAATATGTTTAGTATTTTATTTACCTGGAAATTAGACTAATTTTATAAGTTGATATTTTTATTGAGTTAATCAGTTTTTCTTGTGGAGTTTTGTTTTATCTTAATTCATGTAACTCAGAATATAAGAATCAGCTGTTATTTCATGAAGAGGTTCTTTACTCAGATGCCTAGAAGGTATGCTTCAGGAAACCGTGAATAACAAATTTGGGAAAGAAAGTTCAGGTCACTGATGAAGGGTAAGAAAGTGAGTGTAAGAACTTTATTTTGTAGCCAGTGGGGAGTCTGTGAAGGTTTCTTAGCAGGTGAGTAACTTGTTCGGATCTGTGAAAGATTAACTTGACACTGATGTCTACAGTTCATTGGATGGGGAAGGAATAGGAGTTAAGCACTTACTTTAATAGTGCACATGACAGGGAGTGAGCATTTGACCAAGGACAGTGGCAGTAGGGCAGGATGGGAGAGACCATGGCAAGAAACATTGCGTAGGCAGGTTGAACAGAGAGGATTGGTTAATTAGATATAAACATCTGAGAGAGGCAGGAGTCAATTGCTGCTTAGCTAGGGGAATAAACATGATACTCAAACTGTAAGTGACAAGGGGAAAAGAGAATGAAATAAAGGTATTTAAAACACAGTAAAACGAAAGATTTTAAAAAAGTATGTTGCTACTTTAAATAAACTTGTATAAATAGGTTCAGAAAAATTATGTCCCAAGACAATAGATGAATTTTCATATATATCAGATATGTAATATCTAGGATTTGTTGTTGTTAGGTGCCGTTGAGTTAATCTGACCCATAGCAACTCTGTATAGGATTTCTGAGGAGCAGCTGGTGAGCTTGAATTGCTGAACTTGTGGTTCAAACTGACTTTGCAGTCCAACACATTAACCCACAGCACTACATGAGGATTCCATTATATAGGATATCATGTATAATTCTTAGTATCCTTTCAAGGTAGAGACCATCATCTTTATTTTACTAATCAAGAAACAAAGTGACTAGAGGTTAACAAATTTTCCTAGGCATCATCCAATTTATTAGTAACTGAACCCAGAGAATTAATATCCAAGTAAAATTGATTTAAAGATATTTTCTGTTTCCATGTGGCATCTCTTATTCTTGAAATAATTTACAAATATGTTACCTTTAACTTTTGAAAACATTGTAATGACCGCGATAACTATGTAGGCAGGGAGCTGCCAGAAATTCAAGCCAGATTCAGAAGAGGAAATGGAATTAGGAATATCTTTACTGATTTCAAAAGGATCTTGACTGAAATCAGAGAATACTAGAAAGATGTTTTCACATGTTTTATTGACTATGCAGAGGAATTCAACTATGTGGATCATAAGAAACTATGGATAACAATGTGAAGAATGGGAATTCCAGACATTTAACTGTATTCATGTGGAACCTGTACACAGAACAAGAGGCAGTCATTTGGACAGAACAAGAGGATAGGACACTGCATGATTTAAAATCAGGACAGGTATGCATCAGGGTTGTATTTGGATGCACAATCAATGCTGTTAGAAACAACAGTCAAGAAATCAAATGACATATTGCATTATGTAAATCTGCTGCAAAAGACCCTTTTAAAGTGCTAAAGAGCAAATAAGTTACTTTGAGGACTAAAGTGCACCAAACCATGATATTTTCAGCCACCTCATACACATGTGAAAGGTGTACAATGAATAAGGAAGACTGGAGAATTGATGCATTTGAATTATGGTCTTGGTAAAGAACATTGAACTTACCAGGGACTGCCAGAAGAACAAAAAAATTTGCTTTGGAAGAAGTACAATCAGAATCTTCTTAGAGGAAAGAGTGGAGAGACATTCTCTCATATACTCTGCCCATGTTATCAGGAGGTGATCAATCCCTGAGAAGGGATATGATGCTTACTAAAGTAGAAGATCTGTGAAACAGAGCAAGACCCTTAATAAGACTGATTGATGCAGTGACTGCAAGAATGGGTTCAAAATAACAATTGTGAGGATGTTACAGGGTGAGGCAGTGTTTCGTGCTGTTATGCATAGGTTTGCTATGAGTCAGCAGCATTTTGATGGCTCCCCCAACAACAATGTTAAATACTTTATTAAGACAGTGATTAAATATTTAAACAAAGAAAATACAGCAAAATAATATATATCCAAGTACCCACCACAAAGATTTATTTTCATGTTTTGTCATACTTCCGTTTTTTTTTTTGTTTTTTTTTTAAATAAGTGGATGTATCTACAGCTTCCCACTATAAAATTTTAAGTTTTGATCCGTGTAAATATTCAGCAAGCAGTGTCATTATTCTTATTTTAGTGATGTGGAAACTGAAGCTCAGTAGACTCACTAAATTGCTTAAAGGTCTATGTTGTTGTTAAGTGTCATCGAGTCAATTTTGACTCATAGTGACCCTGTAGGGAATGCCAAGGCTAGGGCTTGTTTGACTCTGAATAACATCTTTTTTTCTACTACACCAAAATGTTTTGAAAATATATCAAAATGCACAACTGTTACCATTTTCAAAAAAGGGAGAAAAATTTTGGAGCACAGAAATTGGTAGGCTTGATGTCAATTGAGATGCTTCAATTGATTATTAAATAATTTGTGAACACCAGGGCTCCTTTTAGGAAAAGACAGGAGGAACCATTAAAAGTCCACATTGCCTTATTAAAAATAGGTAATGCTAAACCTGATTTCATAAAGTGTACAGTTTATGTTCATGGAAAAGTCACATTGACTAAGAGTAGTATTGAATAGCCTATTCATAGGTTTGCTATCAAAAAGCTGTCAATAAGTTGTGTGATAGAAATCTTTGTAGCCACAAGAAGAGCACCTTCTGAGAGTGCCTATGTACAACCAAATAGCTCACGAGATTTGATTTCTTGGTTTGGAGGTTTAGGGTGATGGCTTTATGAGACTTCCCAGTTAGTTGGCCTAATATTTTGTTCAGTGCTTTTGTTTCTATTTCCTAGTTCTTTGGTAATTCCTGGAGTTTTAAAAGCTTGCACATGGCTAACTAAAGTACAACAATGGATCTCTATTCACCACGAGCATCAGAGGAAGGAGAGTCAGGAATAGGAGGAGAAAATGGAATGTTTGGCTAACTACCACCATGAACTACTGCCTCCTTTGCCATGAGACCGGAAGAACTGGATGGTGCCCAGCTTCTCTTACAGAATGTTTTGACCAAAGATTCTATAGATGAATCCTAATGAAAAGAGAGAAAATGCGCAAAAGAATTTAAAATTACATGGACTCCAGATTTTCTAAAGCTGCAGAGGCAAGGTGAACCCCTGAAACTATTGTTCTAAGATTATCTTTAAACATTAAGCCAAAAAATACCCTAAAGTCTTCTGAAAACCAAACTATGATTTCGCTTTGAGCATTGTGCTCTTTGAAAACTATCTTTATGTGACCAAATTGACAACAGTAACTGGAAAGCTGAGATAGGAAACTTAGGAACCAGTGAAATTCTCTTAATGAAGGAGGCACAATTTGGAAAGGGAGGCTGAGAATGGTTGTGTAAGTTGAGGAATGTAATAAATAGCGATGGATTGTGCATAGAGAAATTGTTGAATTGGAGGTGTGTTCTGCTGTGTCTATTCACAACAGCAACAAAAACAGGAAATAAATGATTTAAATGTAAAAAAAAATTGAACCCACAATTGACTATGGTGTCATTCCCTCAAGATATTTGGTTATGTGTAAGAAGTTTTTATAACTTTGTTCCCTGTATGCTCTGCAACACTGTGGAGTGTATTTGTAGAAAAGGTTAAATACCCATGTACAGATATTCTCTGTCAAACCTTTGTTGTTTAAGTGCCATGGAGTCGGTTCCGACTCATAGAGACCCTGCACAGGGTTTCTGAGGATGTAAATCATTACGGGAGCAGAACGCCTCATCTTTCTCCCGTGGAACCGCTGGTAGTTTCGAACTGCTGACCTTGTGGTTCACAGCCCGATTCGTAACCACTATGCTACCAGAGCTCCTTATCAAACCTCTATATGTATATTTGTGGGTATACTCCCATTCTCCCTCCCACACCCATTCAGCTTGCGTATCTATCCATGTAGGTCACCGTAATTGCAGTATTGTGTATATCACAGTATTTACCTTTAATTGCTTTGAACTTTTGCACTTCTCCCTGTGCCTTCCCCTGTCACCAGCATTTTTTGGGTCAGCTTCTCTTTTATCATATATTTCTTTCTCCTTCACCCGGGTTAACATATGTCTAATTTCCAGCCAGTGAATTACTCCCTCTTCTGTCCCACCCTTGATTGCTTACAAAGAATGTTTCTTTAGTGTGAAAGCTTTTTCTCGATTTTTAAAAATAGCGGTCTCATACAATATTTGTCCTTTTTTGATTGATTTCATTCAACATAATGTTCTCCAGGTGATATAAGGTGTTTCACAGATGCATTGTTATTCTTTAATGTTTCATGGTATCCTATTAGGTGTGCTTATCAAAGTTTATTTGTTCATTCATCAACTGATGGACATTTAGGTTGTTTCCATCTTTTTGCCAGTATGAATAGTGCATGAATAGTGCTTTGATGAATATGGGTGTGCGTCCGTCTATTCTTGGATATATGGCCAGTAGAGGGATTGCTGGCTCATATGCTATTTCTGTTTTCAACTTTTTGAGGAAATGCCATACTGATTTCCACAGTGGTTGAGCCATTTTATAGACCCACCTGCAGTGTATGAGGGTTCCAGATTTTCACACCTTTGCCAACATGTGTTCTTTTCTGGATTTTTTAACTTTGCTATTGATGCTGGGGTGAAATGGTATCTCATTGTTTTGACTTGCATCTTTCTAATGGCTACTGACCACAAACATTTCTTCATATGTTTATTGGCTACTTGAATGAATATGTTATTTGGTGATCTGTCTGTATCCTCTGCTCACTTTTTAATGGGGTTATAACATAGTTCACAAAGACAATGTTATACATCTTACTTTGGTTAGTAGAAACTGGGGTCATAAAAGCTTGTGAGTGGCCATATAGGGTGCAACTTTTAGTCTCTCCATATCTGGCAGAAAGAAGAGTGATGAAAATTGAAGACACTTGGAAACAATTAGTCCAGTAGACTTATGGGCCGTGCTAAAATCAGTCTCCAGAACCCTGAGGCAAGAAGATCTAGATGTGCCATTCAATATTTTGCCCATAGAGTCCTTCAATATTGCAATTTGAGGCTTGAATTTTTTTCTTCAGTTCTTTTCAGCTTGAGAAATGCTGAGCATGTTCTTCCTTTTTGGTTTGTTTATTCCAGGTCTCTGCACATTTTATTACAGTTCTGACTTTGTCTTCTTAGGTGCCCTTTTAATAAGAAGAAATGTATGTTCAGATCTTTTTACTACATTATTTCTTCCAGTTACTTTACCTTCTCTACATTCAAGAGGAAGTTTCAGAGTCCCTTCTGACGTCCACTTTGGTCTTTCATTCCAATCATTTAATGATCTTTTGCTTTTTTCATACATGATATTCTTGAAGTCATCCCTCAACTCTTCTGGTTTTCAATCATCATTGTCTAATGCAACACATTTTTTCTTCAGATGGTCTTTAAATTCAGGTGGGATATATTTAAGTCATATTTTGGCTCTCATGGATTTGTTTTAATTTTCTTCAGCTTTAGTGTACATGTGTATATGAATGATTGATGGTCTGTTCCAAAGTTGGCTCCTGGCCTTGTTTTCACATATGGTATTGATCTTTTCCATATTCTCTTCCCACATATTTAGTCAACTTGATTTTCTGTATATTG
>NW_006408521.1:1977647-1994373 GCF_000296735.1 Chrysochloris asiatica
CTACTGATCTTTCTTTTTTCTAGCGTTCACCTTTCAATCACTAGTAACTATCAGTGCACCTTGGTTGCATGTTTTCTTAATTTCGTACTGAAGAATTTGATAGAATTTAAAAATTTCATCATCATTGGCTTTAGCAATTGGTGCATAGTTTGAATAACAGTGATATTAACTGGTCTTCCTTGTAGGTATATGGATATTTTCTTATCACAAACAGCGTTATACTTTAAGATAGGTCTTGATATACTCTTTTTAACAATAAATGCAGGGTCATTTCTCTTCAATGTGCTATTCAAGGTGTAGTAAGTCATATGATTATCCAATTCAAAATGTATCTTTTTGGGTTCCATTTCATTTTTGTTGACTTCCAATTTTTGGATTCATATTTCATATATTCCAAGTTCAGACTGGAGTCCTGGTATGGCACAATAGTATAAACAGAAGACTACAAGGTTAGTTTGAATCACAAGGTCAGTGGTTCAAACTCACCAGTTGCTCCTGGGAAATCCTATACTGGATTGCTATGAGTTGGAATCAACTCGACAGCACTTATCAACAACAAAAAGTTCAGATTACTAATGGATTTTGCAGCTATGTCTTCTCATTTTGAGTTGTGCCTCATCAACAAATGAAGGTCCAGAAAGTTGAACTCTATCCCGATAATTAAGATCAATTCTGCTTTTAGGAGACAGCTCTTCATCAGTCATATTTTGAGTGACTTCCAACCTGAAGGACTCATCTTCAGACATTTTATCAAAGAAGTTTTCACTGTTGCTCTTAAGGTTTTCAGTGACTAATCATTCAGAAGGGATACTGCATCCCTTATTCCTAGTCTATGTTAATCTACTTCTAGTCTATATAATCATGGTGACCCTGTTGATATTTAATATACCTGTGGCATAGCTTCCAGCAACACAGCAACAGTATGACAAATTTACAGACAAATACGCTAGTGACTACACAATGGCATTCAACTATATGAATCACAATAAACTATAGGTAACATTGTGAAGAATAGGAATTCCTCTACTTCTTGTAGGACCTGTGCATAGATCAGAGGTAATTATTCCAACAGAACAAGGGTATACTATATGGTTTAAAATCAGGAAAGGTGTGGGCCACAGTTGTATTTTTTTTACCATATTAATTTAATCTGTTTGCTGAGCAAATAATCTGAGAAAAACCAGGATTGGAGGAAGAGTCATTAACCAGTTGCAATATGCACATGACTCAACCTTACTTGCTGAAAGCAAAGAGGACTTGAAGTACTTCCTGATGAAAATCAAAGACTACAGCCTTCAGTATGGATTGCATGTAAAGAAATGTAAGAAAAATTAAAATCCTCAGAATTTGACCAATAAATGACATCATGATAAATGGAGAAAAGTTTGAAGTTGTCAAAGACTTCATTTTACTTAGATCCATAATTAACACTCATTGAAGCAACAGTAAAGAGATCTGTAGACTCAATGCATTAGGCGGATCTGTAGTAAAATTACTCTTTAAAAAATTAACGAGCAAAGATTTCTCCTTGAGGACTAAGGTGCACCTGACCCACACCATGGTATTTTCAATAGCATCTTATGCATGTGAAATTTTGACAATGCATAGGGAAGACCGTAGAAAAATCAATGCATTTGAATTATGGTGTTGGCAAAGAATATTGAAAATACCATGGACTTCCAGAAAAACAAATCTATCTTGGAAGATGTACAGCTAGAATGCTTCTAGAAGTGAGGATGGGGAAATTTCATCTCTCATTCTTTGGATAGTTGTGAGGTATGACCAGTTTCTGGACACCATACTAGATAAAGTGAAGGGTTAGTGAAGAGGAAAACCCTAAACGAGATGGAATGGCACACTGACAACGACAATCGGCTCAACCATCATGAGGCTGTCCAGGACTGGGCAGTGCTTTGTTCCATTGTGCATAGGGTCCCTATGAGTCAGAATTGACGAAACAGCTCCTGGCAATGGCAGTCTTTACACGGGAAGGACATCAGGTTTTTTTCTTCCAAACAGCTGCTGGTAGGTTCAAACTGCTGACCTTTTGGTTAATAGCTGAGTTCTTAATCATTGTACCATCAGGTCTCCTTCTATTAAAATAGAGTGTGACAACAATTTCTATTTAATCTTGGACACATGATATGTGTGATATTTCAGGAAGCTAAAATATGCTGAGGTGATAGAACCAGGAATCTGGAGGACTCTGAAATTTGATGGTTTGACCTTGGCTGGAGGCTCTGGAGATGGTTCATCTGAATATGGGGAGGCTAACCAGGGAGTCCTGGTGTGGCACTGTAGGATAAGCACTGGACCGCAAGGTTGTTTAAGCTGACAGGTCAGTGGTTCAAACTCATCAGCTACTGTCTGGAAACGCTATACAGGGTTGCTATGAATTGGAACTGACTTGACGGCATTTACCAACTAACAACAACCAAGGAGTAGGTTATGTTTCTATAGCAGTGTTTTCCAAAAGAAATACATTGGATGCTACATATACAAGCCAAATTTGCAATTTAAAAATTTGTAGTTGCTACATTAAAAACTAAAAGGACATTGTTGTTGTTGTTAAGTACCATCAACCCTGGATAGAGTTTCTTAGGAGTGGCTGGTGGATTTGAACCAAAGATATTATCGTTGTTGTTGTTAAGTACCGTTGAGACGGTTCCGACCCATAGCGACCCTCTATAGGGTTCCCGAGGAGTGGGTGGTGAGCTTGAACTGTTGATCTTGCAGTTCAAACGGCTTTGCAGTCTGGTGCATTAACCCACAGCGCCACACCAGGACTCCAGACATTATAGTTAGCAGTACAGTATTTATCCAACAGTGCTGCACCAGGACATAGGTTATACTCATTTTAGTAACATTTTACTTAGCCTAATATATTAATGGACTTCTGGTGTGGCACTGTGAGTTAATGTGCTAGACTACAAAGTTGGTTTGAATTGCAAGGTTGGCAGTTCAAGCTTACCAGTCATTCTCGGAAACCCTATACAGGGTCGCTATGGGTTGGAACAGACTCCACAGCGCTTAACAATAACAATATATTTAATATATCAACATACAATCAATTAAAAGTCAATGAGATATTTGACATTCCTTGTTTTTGTATTAAGTGTTTGAAATCTGGCCTAAATTTACCCTTAGAGAACATGTCACTTTGAACTAGTCACATTTCCAGTGATCAATAGCCACCTTGTAGCTAGTACCTATGCTATTGGATAGCACAGATCTGGAGTGTTTGGATGGTTGTCACATGAAAAGAAATCCATCTTTTTCTTGACAGGTCTATCTAGAAGAATTGACTTTAATGGATAAAATTACAAGGGGGTAGATTTGGCTTAAATTTCAGCCCAAGTTTGTTTGGTGAAAAATGAGTGGCTCAGTGTGTACTGTTAAGTTCCCTTTTACTGGGTTTCCTGAAGCAAATACTTCATAGTCTGCTTTCAGGAATGAGGCAGAATTGATTCTTGCTGTGGGCAGAATATTAGAAAAGATGAAGCTAAAAGAGGGTAAAAGCATGACTTTCACACAAATATCGAATGGACACACATAAAGGATTTTATTGACCACCTTAATTAATCATGGGGATTAGATGTTATAATTGCTTAAAAGATAACTCAAAATGCTACATACTTATGGTGCAGTAGAAAAAACACTCAACCACAAGGCTGGTTGGAAACTGCCAGGTTGGCAGTTCAAACTCACCAGCCCCTCCTCAGAAACCCTATATATGGTCACTATGAATAAGACCCAACTCAATGGCACTTAGCAACAAAATAGATTAGGAATGCTGAGATAAATTAACAAATGGGTTGTAAAACTAACAAAACTGTCCAATATCCAGTAGGTGACAACTGATTGCATTTCACTGGACACATTTGCATGTCTTTGGACAGGAATTGTATGAAGTTTTCTGCAAGGTAATTTTTATTTCTTCAGACTTGTAAAATGGCCTAGTTCACAAATGGTGGAAATAGCACATGAAGAAGAGCTTATTTGGACATTCAGAGGGACCAATTAGGATGGTATGTGCTCCCAGCACTATGGTAGATATTGTGTAGAGGGATTGTTGTTGTTGTCAGGTGCCATCGAGTAGGAACCGACTCATAGTGACCCCATGAACAGCAGAATGAAACAATGTCACATAAAAGACAAACTACATCTTAATATAGGCCAATAGAGTTCACATGGTGCTTGGTCAAGACTCTACGTTTTAATTTAGAGTATAATGTGTGTTTTGCGTGGTTCAGAGTAAAATATTAAAACCAAACTTCTTGGGTTTTCACCTACTCTTAGGTTGGTTTTTGTTGCTGTTGTTATGTGCCTTTGAGTCAGTTCCTACCCATAGCAACCCTGTATAGGGTTTTCAAGGAGTAGCTGGTGAGCTTGAACCACTGACCTTGAAGTTCAAACTGACTTTACAGTCTAGCATATTATATTATAGCATTTATATATATATATATATAGCATATTATATTATAGTGCCATAAAATTGGTTCTGACTCATAGCAGCCCTGCACAGGGTTTCTGAAGAGTAGCTGGTGCATTTGAACCACTGATCTTTTAATTAACACTCCAGGGCTCATTCTCCAGTGCCACACTGGGACTACACTCATCTGTTAGGGTTAGAAATTCTTTTCTTTGAGCTCTATCCCTGTAGCTTAATACTTTATGTATTATTAAAATTCTAAAACAAACAAACATTTAAGCACTAGCTCAAAATTTCTCACATCAAGATAAAGAGAAAACTTTAGAAATATGTAAAAAATACACTAAATATATGCTTATAAATTGTGAACTCAGATCATAAAGGAGTATGCAAATAAACAAATAGCAAATAAGAATAAGACCATGGAAGTTCTATTAGAGAAATAATCTTAAGTAGAACAAGGTCATCAGAATAAAGAGAAAGATTTCAAAGGTCTTGATGGTATTAGTCCCTATAAGCCTAAGAAGATGGAAAGTTTAACTGACATTTGGCTGTGGTGAGAGTACTATTTGACTCCACATCACTAATCTTGGAAATGGAGAAATAATGTAAATATCTTACAACTAGAATAATGATTTGTTGTTGTTGTTATATGCCGTGGAGTCGGTTCTGACTCATAGCGACTCTGTACAGGGTTTCTGAGGCTGTAAATCTTTACAAGAGCAGAAACCTCATCTTTCTCCCGTGGAACAGCTGGTAGTTTTGAACTGCTGTCTGTGAAATTAGCAGCCCGATTCGTAACCACTACACTACCAGAGCTCTCTCACTAATCATATTAATGTGAAAACAGTTTTTGTGATATCCCTATTAAGTTGGATGACAGAAACTTTACCTATGGATATATTTTTACTGAGATTTGTGAAACCATTTGATGTCCTGATTTAAATGAAAATTTCTGCCAATTTATCACTTTGTTGGGAATCACTTTGCTTAAACTTCATTAAGAGCCTGTAAAGGAAAATGGGTTTTATGTAAACATTCTGGAATAAGCAACCAGTATTATTTATTCATTCTTTACTTGACCATTTAATGAGATTTACCGAACTCTCATATATTACAAAATGCATTTAGGTAGGCAATTGTAAAGAATGGTAGTTTGGTCTTTGAATTTTATTTGTATTTAAAATCATGCAATAAAAGTCAGACAGGAACTAAAATTTTGTGCTTTTTAAGGTGATTAGAGTTCTTAAGGTTTTATTTCATTTTAATTTTATTTCTACTATAATAGTATGCATCATTGACATAGTGATGTTGTTAGGGCTGATGTCACGGTGTAGTGACTCATTCTGTAAGCCCCCTTGCCCTCCCGTGGACCTCCTCCAGTATTAGACCGTATTGTGAATTTTAATCATAGAATAATATATGATAAATATGTTTTAAATTGCTCAAGTATAATTTTTTATTTATAATATTAACAAAATGTTTCATAAAATCTTTCTGCACTGAATTACAATGTTATTAGCTACATTATTAGTAACTGAGCAGAATCATTAAAATTTTTTTTCTTTATTTTCTTTTAAGTACTACTTCATTCTTTAAAAACAGTTATTGATGTAAGTTCACAGATACCAGTTTCCACAACATTGTAACTTTTTTGTTGCTGTTAAATTCTGTTGAATTGGTTTGGATTCATAGCAACCCTGTACAGGATTTCAGAGGAATGGCTAGTGGATTTGAACTGCCAACCTTGCAGTTAGCAGTCCAGTGCTTATCTATAGGGTCATACCAGGACCCCGTATTGTAGCTAATACACCAGATATTTGACAAATTTGACAAAATCAGCAACTGTAAAAGCTCTAAAAACAAGGAAAACAACAGCACATGTTTATTGCATGTGCAAGTGAAATCAAGTGATTTGAAATGTCTTTGTAATTGGGTAATAGTACCAACTATGACCAGAGCACATTAGGTTCAAAACATAAATTGTATAGAGTTTTACAAAGGGAACCCACCAGCAGTGTGGTATGCCTACATGTAGTATTGTGACAAGCCTTGTCTGCTTGTGAGTGGAAGTAGGGGAAATGCAGAAATGAAGACATGGGCTGAGTTTGGCCATGTTCCATTGACACCCACTGACCTTGAGATGTGAGAGACAGAGAAGAGGAAAGGCTGGCTGGTCTAAAGTGTGGGGAGACGTGTGAACTCCCGAGCCCACAGACACTGACCTAGCCATTGGGGACTAAGCTGAGATCCAAGTGACCAGCTGGTCTGAAGTATGGGGAGGCATGTGAAAACTCCGAACCTACAGATAATACCCATTTGACCTAGCTTGGTTGGATGACTAACTGACCAGAACTTGACCAAATGAAGATAAAAGAAGTTTGATACTGTGAGCAAGCATAAACAGCTACAATTGGATGAACCTGGACCTTTGTTTATGGATGCAGTTGCTCAAGAGTCCAACCAAAATGGAAGGATTCTTCATATCAAGAATCAAGCTTGTTTCCTCAGTGCACTGGGTTGATAAAGATGGGCAACTTAGACATTGGCTATCAAATATGCGGGCCTATAAAGATACGAGTCCTGGTGCGGTGCTGTGGGTTCATGCACCAGACTGCAAAGCCATTTGAACTGCAAGGTCAGCGGTTCAAGTTCACCATCTGCTCCTTGGAAACCCTATAAAGGGTCACTTTGGGTCGTAATTGACTTGATGGCACTTAACAACAACAACATAAAGATACGAAGTGACTGGCTTACTAGCTTTCACGAGTGACTTAGTTTCAGAATGATGTGAGTAAGGTAGAATCTCCATTGAATAATTTTCCTGTTTTCCAGATGGATCTGGTGAAAGGGGTTGGGGAGTGATGGTATGAGTATTTTATAATTCAAGTGTGTGCAATCATTATCAGGATTAATTGAGATTGCCACAACTGTAATGGTAGAAGATATGTAACTAAAAGTGGGGAAGACTTAATCTTTCATTTTAGGAACATAGGATCCCAGGACCATCAAGAGAAGAGCTTGAGTGGAGTGTGAGATCCTACCCAGAAATGCAGCGAAAGCAGAGATGGTGGTAAGGGGATGGCACACAGAGAGAGAACAGCTTAAGGTCTATGGACTGAGAAAGGCTGTGTGCCAGGAGGCAGGAGGCTGCCTTGAAAAATGTGCCCTTTGGGCATTGTCAATGAATTATATATATATTGTTTTGTATATGTGCATCAAATATTTTTGCTTTGTTCATTTGGCAAAAGTAAATTATAAAAGGGAAGCCACATGGTGGAAGCAGGGTAACTGTTGTTACAGGGAGGGGAGTGTAATCAATGAAATGAAACAAAATGTTTGATTGTTTGAAAACAAAAAAGAAATAATCTTTGATGGTTATGTGTGCGGGAAGGAAAATTATTCACAGGCTAGAGAGTAAATACATGTCAACATGGTGACAGGGCAGACAGCATACACCAGGAAGGCGGAACGATGAAAATAATGGGAATCACAGGGAAAAGTAATATTAAAGTGAATAGAGATAAATACCTTTAACTGATGGTACATGGAAGGGATTGCAATCATGCAATAAAGCAAAGTATGCGTTTTGTTGAATGTAAAACTGATGATCTGCTCTGTAAACCTTCATTCATTTCCCAGTAGTCACCTCCTTCTTATTATCATTGCAACCCAAATATCACAAGATGTGGGAAAAAGAATTTTTGCTCCTATGTTTTCCATAGACCTTTTTCACCTTTGAGTAGTCCCATATTTACATAATCAACAAAAGAATGTGAGATTAAAAGATGGTGGCTAAACTATCAGTGGGGCTATTTGGCAATGAGAATTCATCAGTACAAATCTAAAGCAAATTTGGGGCAAAGGAAAGAACAAAGTTGAGCAACTTATACAAAGCATTCATAATTGATCAACTTTAGGGGTTTAGGATAACAAAGGGCTTCTGGTGTGGTGCTGTGGATGAGCACTGTAATGCTAACCACAAGGTTGGCAGTTCAAACCCACCCGCTGCTCCTTGGAAACCCTACACAGGGTCACTATAAGGCAGAACCTACTCATTGGCACTAAACAACAAGATGGAAAGCGGGAAGATAAAAAGACTTGAATTTTTATTTTTTTGTCTGAGATATTAATATCAGGCTTTTATATGACTACTTGGAGTTCTGGTATGGCACTGTAGAATAAGCCCTGGATTGCTAACCACAAGATTGGCAGTTCAAACCCATGAGCCACTTCTGGGAAACCCTATACAGTGTTGCTATGAGTTGAAATCAACTCGATGAATTTAACAACAACATATGACTATTAATATTATTCCATGACAGCTACTGTTGAGATTCTGATTCTGTGAGATGTTGAAAATGAAATTCTTAGGCAGTGGGGAAGGTGACAGTAATAAAGGGATAACTTTCAGAAGTCAGGGGAAATTTTGTGTAAAATTGGAGTACTGATGGTGCTGAATTTAGAAATATGTTGAAAGCATGAGCTCCTACTCAGAAATGATATACCTGCATATATCTCCTGCTTAATGAGTAATAGAATGAAATAATTAAACATGAAAAATGTTTCTGAGAATGAACCATGGAACTTTAAGGTAGGTAGGAGATACCCAGAGTGAGATTTATGTCTTAAGCTTCATTTAATTGCAAAGGAAAAGATACTTTCCTAATGATTTTTCCCCTTTATGTACTACATATTTTATGCCACAAAGTGTAGGTATTTAAGGTGAAATAAAAATCAATCAGCACATTGTTTTTTACCTTTCAATATCTAGAAAGCACTGGACACTAACAAACACCATGCCTGGTGCTACACTGGTGATTCAGAGATGAACTGGACATGGAACTAACTGAGCAGCACACACTAGTAGAAGGAAGATGCAACATGTAAGTAAAATCACATGCAACGTCATAGGGAATGCTTTGATATTACCACTCAAAAATAAAAAGACAAATCACCCAATTTAAAAATGTGCAAAGGATTTGAAGGAGTATTTTTCCAAAGAAGACATACAAATGTCTAACAACCACATGAAAAGATGTGCAATATCATTATCATTGTTGTTAAGTGCCGTCAACTCAGTTCTGACCCATAGCGACCCTGCACAGGGTTTCCGAAGCTGTAAATCTTTACGGGAGCAGATAGCCTCTTTCTCCCACGGAGCAGCTGGTAGTTTCAAACCTGCAGACCTTGCGGTTCGCAGCCCGATTCGTAACCACTACGCTACCAGAGCTCCTTATCATGATCATTAAGGAATGGCAAATTAAAACCACAATGTAATACCACTTGATGCCATTAGAATGGCAATAATAAAATAAGATATTAACAATTGTTAGTGAAGATGCAGAGATTTTGAAACATTTATTTGTTGCTACGAACCTCAAGGTCAGCAATTCGAAACTACCAGCTGTTTCACGGCAGAAAGATGAGGCTTTCTGCTGCTGTAAAGATGTACAGCCTCAGAAACTCTAGGCAAGGTCGCTATGAGTCAGAACCAACTCCATGGCACATCACCACCACCACCACCACCAGTGGGAGTGGAAAATGGTAGACAGTTTTGGGAAATGGTTTGTTAGTTCCTTAAAAAGTTAATCAATATCACCAAAGCAAGACCAGATGTGCAAGACCTCAAGCTATGTGCTTTGAAACTATTGAAAGACTCAAATCAGGTGTGTGAAGTTATTAAGAATGTGTGAATTTGAGCCAGTAGCTCAAATATGAGTTGTGTCAAGTCAGGCAACCCCAAGACACTGCCATGGAGTCGATTTAGCTCCTAGCTCTAGTCCTTGTTCTTTGTCAGTATATACTTCAAATCTACCATGACTTCAGCAAGTGAAGTTGTGTCATGATCTGTAATTTCAAGACAATACCATAGTACTTTGTTTATAGTAATTTAAAAAAAGATTTTGTGACAAGATTTCAAGCATATTAATTGTGCTATTTCATTATCAAAGCATGGAACTTAAAATGCAACAAGCTTGCACAACAATAATCAAGACGCTTTTTTGGAGGTTAGTGGCAGTGTAGGATAAACACTGGACTGCTAACCACAAGTTCAGCAGTTCAAATCCACCAGCCATTCCTTGGAAACCCCATACAGGGTCACTGTGAGTCAGTATTGACTCAACGGAACTTAACAACAATAACAATCCTCCTTTAACTCTAGAGACTGGAAAGAAGGTGATTATATGACCTATAGACTTCACTGCAAGCCCAATTGCTTTCTCCATCAAGACCAATGATTAAATGCTCCAACAGTCTTTTAAGGAGCTACTAAGAAAAGTTTTTAAATCATGGTCCTTCATGCATGGACAATTTGAATATTTTCAGTATCATGTATTTAAGTTTTGTAGAGAATGTTAAATGGTGACAAAGAAGGAAGAAAAATTAGCAGCAAAATGAAGTTATTTCCAGTGATTTTATTTAAATCCAAGTCCTTGATGTTCATAAATTTTACATTTTTCATGAGTATTGTAAGTATAGTATCAGTACTTGGAAAATAAATTGGATTATGGAAAAAAAACTTATGGGATGGGTAAAAGAGCAATGGTCCCGAAGGACACGGGAACAGGTGTTAAATTGGGACTCTCCAGATTTCCATTGTATGTGTTGGTTCCAGTCTTCCCTACGCCCCTCTCTCTCTCACCTGACTATATTTTATACCTTTTTTAGAACTTAGATTCCCTTACAGGAAACCTTGTATTACCCTCAAGACTGAATTGTATTTCCCCAAAATAATGTGCTATAAATCCAAACATCTGTGCCTATGGCTGGAGTCCTGGTGTGACGCTACACTAATCTGGGGGTCGTGGTGTGGTGCTGTAGGATAATACACTGGACCATTAAATCTCTTTGAACCACAAGGTTGGCAGTTCAGACTCAACAGCCACTCCTTGGAAACCCTATAATAAACGGTCGCCATGCGATGGAGCGGCCTGTGAGTTTGGACTACTGACCTGTGGTTCAAACCGACCTTGTAGTCCAGTGCTTTATCCCACAGTGCCCATACCAGGACTCCAGAATTATGGTAGGAGTAGATTAATTTGTATACTAGAAGGAAGATATTTAGGAACCTATTCTTTTGTAAGAAGAATTCTAAATTGCACTGAAGGCATTAGTGAAAACCAAGACCCCAGGAATTGAGATGTTTCCAAAAACTGAGGCAGTGCTGGAAGTGTTAACTAGTCTTTACCAAATTTGGAAGACAGCTATATATTCAAAAAAGATCTATATTTGTGACCATTCCAAAGAAAGGTGACACTACAGAATGCCGAAATTATCAAGCAGTAGCATTAATATCATACATAAGAAAAATTTTGCCAAAAATTTTTTAAACAGATTGTATCAGGAGAGAACTGCTAGAAATTCAGTCTGGTTTCAGAAGAGGTCGTGGAATGAGGGGTGTCATAGAAGGAATTGTACCCTCCCAAAATGTGTCAGTTTGGCTGGATCATGATTCTCTGTGGTTTGACAGTTATACCCGACCCTGTGCCATCCATTGGGCATTGAAGGTACGGCTGAAGGCCAGGGCTGAAGGGCTTCCATTAAGAATCCAGAAAGCATGCCAACACCCAGAGTCTGGAGAGTGCAGCCCTTTATCAAATGGTCTTAAAGAACAGAGGGTCATTTTCAAGTCCTGAGAACTCATGAAAATAGCTCTGCTGGATTTTGGACTTGCTGGGTGTCTGCTATCATTTCTTTCCTTCTAGTTTCTCCTGTTAGTAATAGACATGCCTACCTTGTACCTGTTCCACCATGTACTTTGGAAAATATAACTAGAGTGTAGATTTTACATGTTCACAGATGAAGAGCAATTTTGCCCAAGTATGGAATACTACTAAGTGTCACACAAATTTGATTTGGATGATTCAGAAGATGCAGTTTTAGATTTGGAGTGGATTTATGACTTTGGGGATGATATGATTGTGTAAGTGTGATTTGTATGTGAGAAGGACATACATATTTAGGACCAAAAGGTGAACTATTATGGACTGAATTGTGTCTCCCCCAAATATATGTTATAAATTTTAGCTTTGATGCCTGTAGTTTTATTCCATTTAGGAATGGGTTATCTTTGTTATGGTAATGACACATTTAGTGTAGGGCTTGTCTTGAGAGTTAATCTTTAAGAAATCTACAATAAGGAGATTGAGAAAGCAGAGATAGGGAACGAGAGATCCCAAGCAGCCTGAAGATTTCTTGGAGCAGAAACTCTAGGAGACATGGACCTTTCTCCAGATCAGAATGAGAGAGATAAAATCTCATGGCTGGCATCCTGAATTTGGACTTCCAGTCTCCTGTTGTTGTTGTTGCTAAGTGCCTGCAGGTCAATTCTGACTCATAACAACCCTGTACAGGGTTTTGGAGGAGCAGCTGGTGGGTTTGAACCAATTACCTTTTGGTTCGGAGTCTCGAACTTATCCTACAGCGCCACCCTGAGAGTCCTCCAACCTCCTAAAGTGTGATAAAATCAATTTCTATTTGTTAAAGTCATCTACTTGGGGTAATTCTGTTATAGTAGCACTAGAGAGTGAAAACACTGGGTTAGGGTTTTCAGTTATATAGATCCATAAACATTCTCTATTTTTCTGTATCCTGCATAGCTAATCATATTCGGAATATTACAATTACTTGCCGTCCAGATTAGGCAGGAACTGTATCCTGTCACCAGTGTTAAATCAATGATGGTTGTGTAGTAATTATTCAGTGATTGATTATCACTCAACCTGGAAGAAGTGAGTTAGCCATGTGCACTGAAGTACACGAAGAGTAATGTAATATTGGGGGTAAAGGGTAATATTGAAGATAAAATGTGGTTAGAAATAATAAATTCAAAGTCAGAACATTTGGGAAAGATTTTTCATTGTATTTTAGAGCATTGAAAAATATTCTTGAGTAGAAATCAGGACTTCTTACCTCTAACTCTCACTATTCAGTGGTATCTGTACCTATGTGACATTGGATCAGTTTCCTAACCATTCTGGACATTAGTTTCTGCATTTGAAAAGAGAAGAAACTTGATGATACCCAGGGTTTCTTTAAGCATGTATATTAGTATTATATGAAGAGCAACTTGACATTAATAATAGGACTGGGTCCTAACCTGAGCGAACCTCCTCTTCAGGTTTGTTGATTTTATTAAGTGCTATCGAGTTGGTTCCAACTTATAGTGACCCTGTATAGGGTTTTCCTAGGAACAGCTGGTGAGCTTGAACTTCCAACCTTAAAGTTCAATCCAACTTTGAAGTCCAGCACATTAACCCACAGTGCCACACCAGGACTCCACTCTTCAGGTAGGACTGTGTAGGACTATGCATTGATTTGTTTCATCAAATATCAAGATAGTAATGGAAGCAGAAAACAGTTAGAACTTTCCTGATTCATGGTCAAAGCAAGGAGTTTTGTTCATTTCTTATTATTTCCATATGTTCAAAAATGGAAATTATGATTAGGTTGCTCCTGAGGCACAGATGTAATGACTTGAGGGATAAGATGTTGAAATATATACTTGATTTTAACCAAGCTGAAATGCCAGTACCAGTTTACTACAGATAAATTACTATGGGAAAAGTAGAAGGCATATTATATGTAATTTCTGCTGTATGAAAAACAAAACCCCACTGTCATTGAGTCAATTCTGACTCCTAGTGATCCTATATAGTATTTCCAAGACTGCAAACCTTCCTGGGAGTAGACAGCCTTATCTTTCTCCAGTGGAGCAGCTTGTGGGTTTGTAGCCTAACTCCTGTCCCACAGCCCCCAAGAACAAGTGAGTTCTTTTTCTGCCCTTCTCATTCTGTAGTGTGAAGCTTCTAGATTCAATCAGACTAGGAAGGAGCGGTGGACCACTACTTAATGGACATTATTGTTAGCTGCTTTCTGGTTCACTGCTAATTCCTGGTTCCATTTGAGGCTGAGGAGGAAGTGATGAATGCAGGAAAGCCCACATATAAGATTTAAGACTGGCACTGTAGAATAAACACTGGACCACAAGGTTGATTTGAACTGCAAGGCAATGGTTCAAACCCATCAATTGTTCCTCAGAAACCCAATACGGGGTTGCTATGAGTTGGAACTGATTCTATGTCACTTAACAACAACAGTAACATGCCTGGAAATGGCACACATCCTTTGGCTCACATTTTACCCTAAGAAGTAAGGGGGTTTTAGAAATGTAGTCACTAGTTATGCTAGTGGGAGAGTGGGATTTTGTGGATAACTTGAAATTGCTGGTAATTTTATGACCTTCAGTAATTAGAAGCATAATAGTCAACTATATTCAATACTTAATTTGAATCAAATCATCATTGTACTTTTTGACTCAGCCATCATTATGTTGTGGTGTAGCATTATAGGATAAGTACTGGACTGCTAACCACAAGGTCAGCTGTTCAAATGCACCATCCACTTCTTGGATACCCTACAACAGAGTATCTTTGAGTTGAAACCAACTCAATGGCACTTAACAACAATGAAATTATTATGTGAAATATGAATTGCATGGTTAAATATATTATGTTGGTGGTGGTTGTGTGCTGTGGAGTCAATTCTTACTCATAGCGACCTTGTGTGGGGTTTCTGAGGCTTAAATCTTTCTGGAAGAAGAAAACCTCGTCTTTCTTCTTTGGAGTGGCTAGTAGATTGAACTGCTGACCTTGTGGTTCATAGTCCAACTTGTAATTTACTATACTATCAGGACTACTTAAATATATTGTGGTATACCAATGTATTAGACTGCTCTGTTGTCATTAAATAGCTTTTATAGAAGAATAATTAATGAAATGGAAAATTAGTCTTCAAGTTGATTTTACTAGAAAATTACAAATATTGCTATAAATAAAATGTTGTTGTTAGGCGCCCTTGAGTGGGTTCCTGACTCCTAGCATAACAGAATGAAACACACCGGGTCCTGTGCTATCCTCACAATTGTCGTTATGTTTGGCCCATTGCTGTTGCCACTGTGTCTGTCGATCTCATCGACAGTCTTGCTCTTTTTCACGGACTCTTCACTTTACCAAGCATGATGTTCTTTTCCAGGGACTGGTCCTTCCTGACATGTCCAAAGTAGGTTTTATTGTGAATTATGTAATAGTTTACATGGAGAGCATGAGCTTTACATTCATCCCATCGTATATCATTTCATTACCCTGGTTCCAATCCCCTCCATGCAACATCAACTAACCAAAGAGTATACCCTGCAAGTTTGCCCCCTGGTTGTCAGCACACAGCCCCTCTCCGTCTCAGGGTCTAGAGTCCCCAGATGCTCCATCTCTCAACGCCATTGTCTCCGCCTCCATCTCTGGTGTCTCTGTTTCTCTGGGTAGGGTCCCTCATTCTGCTCTTCTCCATCGATGGTCCCAGGGATCCCCGCTCCTGGACTGCAAAGTCAATCACTCCCTTCCTTTCTCTACAAAACGTCTACCTTTACATTTCCAACCTTCACAGTCAGTCCTGATAACAATTATTCACTATTGTACCACAAGAGACCTATCCCCATCTCCTTTCATCAGCCTTGCCCAGACAGATTGGATACTACTCAGTGGAGATTCTACCTTTCTCCACGCCCTATGGATCTAGGCTCCCTCTTGAAAGCTTGTAAGCCAGTCACCTCTTGCCTTTATAGCCGTTCCCCACCCCCCACCCCCATTTTGGATAGCCAATGTCCAAGTTGTCCATCCTTGTCTACTCTGTGTATGGAGGGGGTGGGAATAATCCTCACTGTAAAGATTTGTTCCCTGTTTTGAGCTATTGCACCAATAGGTGCAGGTCAAATTCATCAAATTGTATCAGATTACTCTTTTGTTCCTTTTCTTTCTTCTTCTAGCTGAGCTATGATCATCCAGTCATTGAAGCCAGCCAGGTCAAGTGGGTATTATCTGTAAGTGTGGGTGTTCTTATGCATATGCCCTCTCTTCTTATCAGCTGGATGCTTCACTCACCACTCTAGTCCTCTGTGGCTATATCATTGACTCTGGGTCCAAGAGTCCCCAGGTCTTGCAACACTGCTGGCCAACCAGGTCTCCGCCTGGGTTCACAGGAGTCTATTGAACGTTGTAGGGCTTAGCTCACAGCTTCATCGCTGTTTTTCCCTCACTTCCCAATGTGGTCACCAATCACAGCACACTTCTGCTCATGTATTCCCATTGAATTTTAGTCATGGAAGGGGGTTTGCTCTGAGGGGACCCGACCACTTGCCTTGATGTCTCATGGGCGAACAACTTGCTTGTTCTTGTAGTAATTTGTTGGACTGCCTATATTGTTTTGTATTTTTCCTGTTGGTCTTTCTTTCAAGAA
>NW_006408521.1:1995051-1996471 GCF_000296735.1 Chrysochloris asiatica
ATGAATGTAAAACTAATATTACCCCATGTAAACTCTCACACAATACAGAATAAAACATTTATTTAAAAAAAAAAGAGAGAGAGCAAAGCATCTTAACATTATTTTCCCCCCTTTGCCCATCCCAACCATGTCTCAATCCCTGTATCCCACAGCCCTGTTGTTCCAAGGTTGTGCATACATCATTATTTACCCCTGCCCACTTAGCCCATGCAAACCTGCCTAATTGTTTTTCCATCCGCCTTGTTTTTCTATTCATCTCCCCCTTCTTATGTATTGCACCTCTCCATAGAACCAAAGATATGCTGCGTCTGTTCCCTATCCTGTGCTCCACCTTCACCTCCCTCCCCTCACCCCACCCCTGATATCCGGTAACCAGCAAAGAATCCCCCCTCCCTTAATTATGGGTTCTTTTTCTGAGTCTATTACAGTAGTGGTCCTATGCAGTATTTCTCCTTTTGTGACTGACTAATTTCACTTAACATAATGTCCTCAAGGCTCATACATGTTATGTGGTGGCTTGCAGCTTCCTTGTTATTCTTCAAGGTAGCATAATATTTCATTGTGTGTATGTACCACACTTTGTTTATCCATTCTTCAGCTGATGGGCAGTTAAGCTGTCCTCATCTTTTTGCTATTATAAATAGTGCTGCTATGAACATTGTTCTGCACATATCTACTCATGTTTATGGCTCGTATTTCTTGTGGGTAAATATCAAGTAGAGGAATTTCTGGATCATAAGGTATTTCTATTTCCAACCTTCTGAGGAAGCACCATGTTGCTTTCCAGAGAGATTGGACCAATTTGCAATCCCACCAGCAATGCAGGAGCATCCCAGTCTCTCCACATCCTTGCCAGCATTTATTGTCCTCTACTTTTTTGATCTTTGCTATAATTGCTGGTGTGAGATGATAGCTCATTGTTGTTTTTATTTTTATCTCTCTAATGGCTAGTGATCGTGAACATTTCTTCATAAGTTTTTTGGCTGCCCGGATCTCCTCCTTGGTGAAGTGTCTGTTCATGTCCTTTTCTCATTTTTCAGTTGAGTTATTTGTCTTTTTCTTGTAGAGGTGTTGTAGAGGTGTATATTTTATAAATGAGTCCCTTGTCTGATGTGCCATTGCAAAAGATTTTTTCCCATTCTGTGGGTTCCCTTTTCACTCTCTGGTGAAGTCTTTCGATGAATGTAAGTTTTTAATTTTTAGTATGTCCCAATCATCTGTTTTATCTACTTTTGTTTGTATAGTTTTCAAAATGTTTGGTAGTCTGTATATTCCCTGAATTAGTGCCCTCACATTTGTCCTTATTTTTTCATTGATGGCCTTCATAATTTTGGGATTCACGTTTAGGACTTTAATCCACGCTGAGTTGGTTTTTGTATAAGGAGTGAGGTAAAGGTCTTGTTTCAGTCTTTTGCATATC
>NW_006408521.1:1996966-2005136 GCF_000296735.1 Chrysochloris asiatica
CCTAGATATTTCATCCTTTGGGTGGCTATTGTAAATGGTATTGCTTTCCTAATGTCCTTTTCAGTGCTGTCGTTTTTGGTATAGAGGAATCCAACAGATTTTTGTATGTTGATCTTATATCCTGCTGCTTTGCTGAATCTTCCAATGAGGTCTAGTAGCTTTTTTACTGAGTCTTTGGGGGTTTCTATTTATCAGATCATATTGTCTGCAAATAGAGTTTTACTTCATCTTTGCCATTTGGGATGCCTTTAATTTGTTTGCCATATAGCTCTTGCTAAGACTTCCAGCACAATATTGAATAGGAATGGTGACCAAGGGTATTCTTGTCTGGTTTCTGTTTGCAGAGCGCTAAAGACTAAGTTTTACCAACCTCACTTCTAAGGAGCATTCTGGTTGTATTTCCTCCAAGACAAAATTTGTTTATTCTTCTGGCAGTTCATGGTACGTTCAGTGCTCTTCACCAACACCATAAATCAAATGCATTGATTCTTTTACAGTCTTCCTTATCAACTGTCCAATTTTCACATGGAAATGAGATGATTGAAAATACCATGGCTTGGATCAGGCACACTTAGATCCTCAAAGTGATATGTTTCCTCTTTAACACTTTACTGGGATCTTTTGCAGCAAATTTGCTTAATGTAATGCATTCTTTGATTCCTTGACTGCTGCTTCCATGAGTGTTGATTGTGGATCCAAGCAAAATGAAATCTTTAGCAACTTCAATCTTTTCTTGATTTATGATAATGTTATTTATTAGTCCAGTTTTGAGGATTTTTGTTTTCTTTACACTGAGGTGCATTACAGAGGTCTTTGATCTTTACCAGTAAGTATTTAAAGTCATCTCTGCTTCCAGTGAGCTAAGTTGTGTCATCTGTGTATCACAGCTTGTTAATGAGTTCCTCACAATGCCATGTTCTTAATATAATCCAGCTTCTTGGAATATTTACCTTGCATACGAATTGAATAAGTCTGATGAAAGGATAGAACTTTGGTGCACACATTTCCTGATTTTAAACCACTGTGTATCGCCTTGTTCTGTTCAAACAGCTGCCTTTTGACCTAATACAGGCTTCTCATGAGAACAATTTAGTGCTCTGGAATACTGGTTCTTCCCAATGTTATCTACTGTTTGTTAAGATCCACAGAGTCGAAAACATTTGCATATTTCAATAAGGCACAAGTAAACATCTTTTTGGTATTCTCTGTTCTCAGCCAAGATCCATCTGATGTCAGCATTAATATCCCTCTTTCAACCTCTTCTGGAATTGGTTTGAATTTCTGGCAGCTCCTTGTGTATGTATTGCTGCAACAATTTTTGATTTATCTTTGGAAAAATTTTGCTTGCCTGTGATACAATTGATACTGTTTGATGATTTTTGCATCCTATATAGTCACCTTTTTTTTGTCTTTTTAAATGGGCATACATTATGGATCTCTAGGCAGCTGTCTTCCGAATTTCTTGGCATGGACAAGTGAGGACCTTCAGCGCTACATCAGATTGTTGAAACATTTGAATTCGCAGTCCTTCAAATCCTAGAGCCTTGCTTTTCACCAGTGCCTTCAGTGTAGCTTGGACTTTTACCTTCATTACTATCATTTCTTGAAATGATTGAATATCAGACAGTTATTTTGGTACTGCAACTGTATTCTTGCCATCTTCTTTTTATGTTTTTTAGGTTATTCAATATTTTTCCCATAGAAAATTTCAATAGTGCCATCTGAGCCTTGAATTTATTCTTCAGTTTTTTCAGTTTGAGAAATGCTGAGCATGTTCATCCTTTAGACTTTGTAACTCCAGGTCTTTATACATTTCATTATAATACTTTCGTTTATCTTCTTGAACTGAAAATTTCTGTTCACCTCTTTGGTTTTATGATTTTTTTTCCAGTCATATTAGCTCTTCTGTGTTCATGAGCATGTTTCAGAGTTTCTTCTGACATTCATTTTGCTTTTGTCTTATTTCCTGTGTTTTTAGTGACTTTCTGCTTTTTTCTTGTTGTTGATGTCATCCCACTACTCCTCTGGTCTTTGGCCATTAGTGTTTAATGCATCACATTTGTTCTTGAGATCATCCCTAAATTCAGGGTGGGATGTATCCAAGGTCTTATTTTGGCTCTTGTGGACTTGTTTTAATTTTCTTCAGCTTTAGCCTGAACTTGTATATGAGCAATTGATGGTCTGTTCCACAGTCTGCCTCTGAGTTTGTTTGGCTGGTGATATGGAGCTTTTCCATCTTCTCTTCCCATCTATGTATTAGTTTGATTCCTGTATAGTCCATTTGGTGAGGTTCACATATACAGTCACCAGATATTCAAAAATGCTATTTGCAATGAATAAGTCATTGGTCTTGCAAAATTCTCTTATGTGATCACCAGCATTGTTTCTGTGACCATGGTTATATTTTCCAGTTACGATCCTCTCTGTTTCTGTCTTTTGCGGTCCAATCACCAGTAATCACCAATATATCTTGACTGAGTGTCTGATTAATTTCTGATTGAAGAAGTTAGTATTGTTGTTGTTGTTGTTATGTGCCGTGAAGTCGGTTCCGACCCATAGCGATCCTGTACAGGGTTTCCAAGGCTGTAAATCTTTATGGGAGCAGAAAGTCTCATCTTTCTCCTGTGGAACAGCTGGTAGTTTAGTTAGTAGAATTCTTCAATTTATTCATCTCAGAAGCAAATTCTCTGGGTAAAAAGTAAAGTCTTTGGATTTATATGGAAAAAAGATTAGAAAGACAATGTCTAAAATGTTACTGTTGGTAATCTTTGGTGATAATATTTAAGTGCCATTTATTTTGGTTTGCTTTTTTTTTTTTTTTTCTACTTAACATATCTATCTGTATTCCCTAAAACTGCACATGTGTTTAATTTGGAAATAAATAAAATAATGATAACTGATTAGATTTTAAAAATTAGATTTTTTAATGACTCTGGAGAAGCTAACTTCATATACATTAAATTTCAGCTACTGATTCTAGGAGAAGTAGTAATCTCTTTTGTCAAAAGCTGTTAAGTACATTTAATAGTCTCCCAAAGAAAATATAGTAGAACTCTTGGGACATAGATAAAAATGGTAATTGTATTTTGCACTCATCTGTCACTGATATAAGAACCCTGGTTGCATTGTAGTTTAACACTTGGCTGCTAACCAGGTGGTTGACAGTCTGAAACCACTAGTTGCTCCTTAGAAAAGATGTAAATAAGTACAGTCTTAGAAAACCTATGGGGCTTTTCTGTTGGTCTACAGGGTCACGATGGGTTGCAGTTGACGTGACAGCAATGTATATTGCTTGAGTTTGGCTCACTAATGTAAAGGCTGTGCTAATAGTAAAGCCAATGCACATTGTAACACGTGCACATAGAGTCTTATCACAGAGGCCATAAAAGAACATAAATGTCTTGCTTTCCAAAATCAGTGAAGCAAAATGTCTTCAATGAGAGCAGCATTGAAAAGATAAGTTTTTTTTTTTTCTTCTTTCTTATCTAAATGGCCCAGTTGGTTAAAAACTTCAGTCATCCATTATTTATCAGCACTGTGCTTGAATTCCAGATTACTTTTGGTCACAACCAAATTAAACAAGAGAGCAAACTTTTCATCATTGGAAATTTTCATTTTCCTCCTATAATGGTATATATCTAGGCTGTTTGAAGTCATTTTTCTACATGATGAAGACAAATAGTCCAATTTAACTTACTTTAATTAAATTGAGATAAGTTAAATTTATCTTCAAAAGTCAAAAGTAAAAAGAGACTTACAAAATAAAAGTCTTGACATCACCATCAATATTCTCTCTTTTTCAAAAAGTTGTGAGATGGGTCCATTAGGAACATGTATGTTACTGTTATTGTTGTGCGCTGTTGAGTCACTTTTGACTCATAGAGTTTCTGTGATATAATCTTTAAGGGGGCCGATCTCCAGGTGTTTACTCCAGTGAAGTTACTGGTGAGTTTGAGCTTCTGACCTTTTGGTTGGTAGCCACTGTGCTCTCAGAGTTCCTTTAGTGTATAGTATTGTTGTTAAGTGCTGTCCAGTTGGTGCTGACTCATAGTGACCCTGTATGGGACTTCCATGGGGGTGACTGGTGGGTTTGAATTGCCAGCCTAGCACTTAGCATTCCAGTGCTTACTCCGCAGTGCCACATCATGTTGTTGTTGTTATTAAGTGCCCTAGAGTCAGTTCTGACTCATAGCAATCCAGTATAAGGTTTCTGAGGAACAGCTTCTGGGCTTGCATTGTCAAACTTGCAGTTCAAACAGGCCTTGTGGTCCAGTGTTCAGTTCTTAAAAAGGCAGGATGCCATCATAGAAACATTTCAGTCAATTTATAATAAAAATAATCTGATCTATAACCAATTCCTTGCTAGTTCTTCCCAACTCCTCTTCTAGGAACAAGAGTCATATAACCCATGGGTGAGTTCAGACAGCTTGTTTTTAGATGTAATCAGTGTTGTTAGATGTGATCAAGTGGATCAGTTCCTGATCAATCATCTTGGAAGCCAGTTGTTTTAGAAGACATGTAGCCAGAATGCTCTTTAGAAGTGAGGATGGTGAAACTTCATGTATTCACTTTGGACATATTATCAGGAGGAATCAATCATGCCTGGTAAAGCAGAGGGTCAGTGAGCCAAAAGGAAGACCTCAGTGAGATACACTGACACAGTGACAACGGCAATGGACTCAGTATAGCAACAATTGTGGGAAAAAGCACAGGACCAGGCAAAGTAACATTCTGCTCGGGTCACTATGCGTCAATCAACTGATCATATCAAACAACAATTAGTCAAAAGTGGTAGTGGGATGATTTCTTCATTAATCTTCAATCATAGATAAACTGTATAATGTGTAAGACATTTAGAGCTACCTTATATAGATAAATAATGTGGAATAATAGCAAATACAAGACTAAAAACTCTGCTTGAGACAAAGTGACAGGTTTAATATTGTACTTTGTAGTGAAGAGTAACTATGTACTAATTGGTATACCAATACCAACATAATTTATGAATAGCTAATATTTACTCAGAAAAAAATACCTTATTTTACTAGAACTTTCTGACATTTCTTAAAAAGGCAGGTTGTTTCTCACAAGATGTTTCTTGATCTTTCTATTATTAGAAAAATAGGGGAAAAAACTATAATGGGCATATGAGGGGGTTTCAGAAAGTTTGTGGAAACATCTCATTAGCTTTTAATTGCAGTTTTCCATGAACATTTTGAGGCCCCATCGTATGTTCAATAAAATCTGAGTCACAGGTGAAAATTGAGAAGCAACTTTATTATCTGAAACTCGTTTGTATTCCACTGGTACACTTTCAGCCTGAGGTTTAAGTACTATTTTTCTTCAAGGGATTGTGTGAAATAGCAAGTGCATGCAAATATATTAAAAATAAAAATAAAGAATGGATTTTCATCTGCTTCTGGAAATACTCAGAAAGCATCTTCTTCAAGCAATGCATGAAGCTTTGGCTTGGAGATTGTATCAATTAAATTGTAACATTATCGACCATTTGGTTCAGGACTTGAGGAGGAATGAAGACTTGAGTTGATTACTATTGTTGTTGTTGTTATGTGCCGTGGAGTCAGTTCCGACTCATAGCGACCCTGTATAAGGTTTCCGAGGCTGTAAATCTTTACAGGAGCAGAAAACCTTATCTTTCTCCCACGGAACAGCTGGTAGTTTTGAACCGCTGACCCTGAGGTTAGCAGCCCGATTCATTACCACTATGCTACCATTACTATTAGAAGGGGGAAACCTGATGGACTTGGGACAACATCAGCTGGAAACAGCAGAGGAAGAACTTGCCCAAACAGATTTTGCTTTCTTCATTAAACTTATTGGAAGTGAGCACTCATTTAGTGTTGTAAGTGGGCAATTTAAGGACTACAGGAGAAATCGTCTGGTGATAGTGGTGAATAGTGTTGTAAATGGGCAAATTAAGGACTACAGGAGAAATCGTCTGGTGATAGTGGTGAAATAGTGCTGTAAATGGGCAATTTAAGGACTACAGGAGAAATCATCTGGTAATAGTGGAGTCCTATTGTGGTGCTGTAGGAAGAACACTAGACGATAAGGTCGGTGTTAACTGCAGGGTCAGTGGTTCAAACTCAACAACTGCTGCTTAGAAACACTACACAGGGTTGCTATGAATCAGAAATGACTCAGTGGCAATTAACAACAATGGTGGTGATGGTAAACTTTAAATATTTGACTACTATATTTCAAAACAACCAACTTTATTGTAGTAGTAATAGTATAGTAAATAAATAGTAGATAGTTAAATAGTTCATAATTTTGGAGTACAAAATAAAATATTTCATCTTAGGAGTTAGTTCTATAAAGATGATATTCAGTTTCAATCTTTACTTGATTGAATTTCTATTTAAATACTTGACCACTCTACCGTTTAACATTTAACTAAAAAATATTTTTGTTGCACTAATAATACACACCCCCACCTACCTACCCAAAGGAGTCCTGGTGTGGCAGTGTGGGCTAATGCATCAGACTGCCAAGTCGTTTGAACTGCAAGGTCGGTGGTTCAAGCTCACCAGCTGCTCCTTGGAAACCCTATACAGAGTTGCTATGGGTCGGAATTGACTTGATGGCACTAACAACAACCCACCTACCCACCTACCCCCCCCTCCATGCCCCACCCCCCTACATATCCCAGAAGGAGATTGCATTGTAAGAATTTAAAGTTCCAGGACACTTGGTTTTGCCTTTGGACCCAGAAAGAGAGAACACATTCTCATTCTTGACTCTCTTTCAGGTTGGCATGTGCCTCCTAAGCATCCTTTCTTCTTCCTCTCAGTCTGTAACTCCAGTCCGCCTTCCAAGAAACCTGCTGCTGGAAGGATTCGTCCAGATCCTCCAATGTTATTGTTAAGTGCCAGCAATTTGGTTATGACATATATAGACCCTGTATAGAGTTTCCAAGGAGTGGCTGGTGGGTTTGAAATGCCAACCATGTGGTTAGCAATCCAGTGCTTATCCTATAGGACCACATCAGGATACAACACTCCAAATCTGGACTATGTTGTTGTTGTTGTTGTGTGCTGTGGAGTTGGTTTCGACTTACAGCAACCCTGCATAGCATTTCTGGGGCTGTAACTTGTTATGGGAGCAGAAAGCCTCATCTTTCTCCCACAGAATAGTCGGTGGTTTCGAACTGCTGACCGTGACATTAGCAGCCCGATTCATAACCACTATGCTACCATGGACTATACACTTCAAATAAATGTCCAGTGCTCAGGCTTTCTGGCCCTGAGAGTCCCAGGTATGGGGAATGAAAGTAGGGTGGTGACTATGTGCTTCTATTCCCATCTCTGTTGTTGCTGCTGTTAAATGCCATCGAATCATTTCTAAGTCACAGTGACCTTGTGAAGGGTTTCTAAGGAGGGACTGGTGGGTTTCAACAGCCGACCCTGCAGTTAACAGTTCAGTGTTTATCCTACAGTGCCACACCAGCACTCTATGCCCATTTTATGAGCCAGGAAATAACTTTCCTTCAAACTGCATTTGCAATACTCCTCTACTTGGAACTCTAGACCTGCTAATTCATTTCTCTTAATTATTATATTAATGACCTGTTAAAGTAATCACCTCTCTTCCAAGGAGAAATATAAATTTTTATGAGACAGTATAATGTTAACTCACATTGAGAAATAATATTTCCTCCACTGTCAAGGTATCTGCTCAGTGCTTGGAGTCATTGAATCCTCATAATTGCTTTGAAGGGCTCTGGCATACTTTACTGCTCTTTTTGAGCTTCAGGTAAATCATAAAAGAGGGACATTAGCCATTAACATCCACTCTTACTGAAGTTCTGGTAGAGTTGTGCTTACAAGTTGGCCTGCTAACCTCAAGGTCAGAACTTCGAAACTTCCACCTGTTTTGCAGGAGAAAGATGAGGCTTTCTGTTCCCGTAAAAATTTACAGTCTTGGAAAACCCTATCCAGGGTTGCTATGAGTCGGAACCGACTCCACAGCACAAAACCACCACCACTGGAATATAGGATGGAATCTTTCTATTCCGTCATTTTCTTTTTTTTCAATGTTTTATTGTTAATTATATGGTAGTTTACATGGGAGAACTTTAGTTTTACATTCATTCCATCGTATATCATCTCATTGCCATGGTTCCAATCCCCTCCATGCATCATCAACC
>NW_006408521.1:2006356-2007491 GCF_000296735.1 Chrysochloris asiatica
CAAGAAGCCTCGTTCACTGGGTACGCTGTAGCCCCATTTTAGGTATTCCAATCAGTCATAGGCAGAAGACAGTCAAAAGTCAAAAGAAGTGACAAATATCTTTGTATTGGTGAGATGGCATTTTCAACAAACAGCATGGAGGTAAGGCAGTTAGTTGACAGTTGGAGATGAAACTTCAGGTGGAGGAAACAGCAAGTGCAAAGGCACTGCGGAAGCCTGGACTTCCCCACACCACGAGGAGGCCAATGTGCGAGAAGGGAGTGAACCAAAGGAGAAGTTCCAGTCGGGGCAACATGGGAGCTTTAAATACACTGAATTCAACTATTTAAAAATACAAGATTTAAGATTTACTCCACCATTAACAATTAAAAAAAGTTATACCTCATACAGCTAGATTCTGAGAAGATTCAAATGAAAACAGTTTGTTATTGTTGTTATTAAGTGCTGCAGTATTCCTTAAAACTTATGCCATTTGCCTATTTGTAGATCAAAGATTAAATTGAAGTCTTTCAGAAAAGTTTTGATAATGGAAGGAAAAAGGGTTAATAGTCCCCCCCCCCCCTTTCTTGATTCCTCTTCGAAGAGACAAGGATATACGTGGTGGGTGGAAATGAACTTTATTCAGGCCTCTTAATTTATGTTACAAGTGGGAGGAAGTGGCTAAAGATCTGCCTCCTTTTCTCCTCTTTCTAGAATCTTTGGTGTTTTCAAAGTGCACCCATAGAAATAAGTCTTCAAGGATCTGAGTAGGTGTGTCTGAGGTTATTCCATATGAGAGGAATTTCACATTTTTTAAAAAATGTTTTATTGTGAATTATGTGATAGTTTACATGGGAGAACATTAACTTTACATTCATCCTATCGTATATTGTTTCATTGTCAGGGTTACAATCCCCTCCATGCATCATCAACCAACCAAAGGGTATACCCTGCAAGCCTGCCCCCTCAGTCATCAGCACACAGCCCCTCTCCCTCTCTGGATCTAAATTCCTCTGCTGCTGCATCTCTCCACGTCATCATCTCTGCCTTCATCTCTGGTGTCACTGCTTCTCTGGGTAGGGTCCCGCTCTCTGCTCTTCTCCCTTGATGGTCCTAGGGACCTCTGCTCCTAGATTGAAAAGTTAATCACTCCCCT
>NW_006408521.1:2007986-2056371 GCF_000296735.1 Chrysochloris asiatica
CAGGTCAAGAGGGTATTATCTGCAAGTGTGGGTGTTCTTGTGCATATGCCCTCTCTTCTTATCAGCTGGATGCTTCCTCTCCACTCTAGTCCTCTGTGGCTATGTCACTGACTCTGGGCCCAAGAGTCCCCAGGTCTTGCCATACTGCTGGCCAACCAGGTCTCCACTGAGGAATTTCACACTTTTGATGTGGTGAAAAACATGTGAAACTGTTCACTATAGATTAGTAAGTAAGCACAAGCAAGCCCGTGCTTAATTTACTTAGTGGGTACTCCATCCCTCTCAGGGATTGTAAAATGCTTTCATTTTGAAGGATGGTGCCATGATGTTGGGAGAAAGACAGATTACCAGCTACACCTAGAAACAGAATCTATGATGTAATGAATAAATGTGAAATTGTGCACTTCTGTTAGTAAATAAGCTTTTGTTGGTAAGTGCTGTTGAGTCAGTTCCAACCCATAGTGGCCCTGTATAGAGTTTCTGAGGAGTGACTAGTGAGCTAGAAGTAAGGACCTTGAGGTTCAAAGGCCATTGCAGTCCAGTGCATTAACCCACAGCATCCCATAGGTGCCCTGTATTTACCTTGTTTATTGAGTAAACTGCCTTTGGAACCCACCTAGTGACTTTGACTGAGAAAAGACCTGTTGGTCAGCTCTCATGAAGATTGTTGTTGTTATTGTTGTTAATTGCCTTGGCACTGATTCTGATTCATAGTTACCCTTTACAGGGATTCTGAGGAGGAACTGATGGGTTTGAACTGCCAATTGTGGTTAGCAGTCCAATGCTTATCCTATCGCACCACTCTTGGGCTCCCCCATAAAGATTGTTGTTGTTGTGAAGTGCCGTCGAGTCAATTCCGACCCATAGTGACCCTGTATAGGGTTTCCAAGGAGCAGCTGGTGAGCTCGAACTGCCGACCTTGCAGTTCAAATGGCTTTGCAGTCTGGTGCATTAACCCACAGCGCCACACCAGGACTCCCCCATAAAGATTATAGCCTAGGAAACCCTATGTGACAGTTGAATTACATGGATTCATTATGAGAAAGCATTAGGATAAAAGCCCAGAGATAAAAGAGCAAGGAAAACACAATATATTTTAAAACTGGGCTTTATGTTGTTGTTTTCCTGTTTCTTTCATGTTTTGTGCTGTTGTTATGTATCAGAAGCCTAGGGGAGCATCTCAGGGTGGGGTCCAGTAACTATGCTGTTGTGCAACTTAAAAAAATGCAACTATGTTTGGGGTTCAGGCTCAAAATCTAAGTATCTGAGTGCAAATAAAATTCCATTTTTCTCCTTGGCATTTTTGGTATTTTATCATTAGGAAAAATCTAGGATGTTTGCTAGACAACAAGAGAAAAAGTCCATGTCTGTATTCCAAAAACTGTTTGTTGTAGAAAATACTTCTAATGACGGCTGAAGTTTTGCAACATGTGTCAATAACATGTTTGTGTCCAAAAAATAATAATAAAAAAAATTCCAGGTGACTAAATTAACTGCATTTTTTCTTGTAATTAGAATTTAGAAAACGAGAGTTTGAGCTTTCTAGATTATATAATGCAGAGTGACTATCAGAAGAATACAAATTGAGAAAATGTAATTATATTCTATATATCCAATGATTTCACACAAACTTGGCTAATGTTACATAGAAAAATTCAACTAGAAATGCCCACTCTCTTTTATACCTCTTAGGTACTTTAGGCCTATAAAAAAAATTCCTATTTGCTAAAACTAAATTCAATTTCCCTACTTGTGTCACCTTGTCCAAAATGCTGCCCCTGCATTCTATAAATTTATGTTTTTTTATTGGAAGATTGATGGGTCAGTGTGGAGCAAACCAAATGTTCTTACTCACTAAAGGTGGTTATATAACCTTTCTGCCAAGGTCTAACAACTAGACTGAATGTGGATACTGAACACACCCATAGAAGGTATTCTTTCGTGGAGTAAGAAAAGAAAGCTCCAAGAAATCATGCAGGGGACACGATCTGTTTAGGCAAATGTTTTTCAATGCCTGTTCACCTCCATCAGTTTTGGTAAATGTATTCTAACTCATTGAAGCAGCAAATGCATTTCACATTTCTAGCAGGTATAACCCTTGCTGAGTTACATGAATGTTTTTCCTCCACCTTTCAACTCTGTTTCCTCGTCACTGAAATCTTGATGATATCAAGATACTTGAGGTATATCTCTAGCTCCTTCTGCTGATTTTAAATTTTATTTGTGAATTTTAGGACTCAAATTCTGCATTTGACTTGAGCAAATCCCATGAAACTATTATTTCAAGGGGATAGGAAAAAAAATGGATAAATTTTAAGTACCCTTTTTAATATCAGTAAAATGGGAATCAATCAGTATATTTTTCTCAATTAAAAACAAGGAAACACTAGCGTTCCTAGAATTATGGAATCCCTTCCATACACTGTTATGCATATAAATCTTAGGTACTTCTAATGAAATCACTTTGACTTCTACGACAGTCTTTTAGAAATGAAAGTGCTGTGTTATGATTTTTGTGATTTAGGTAAAGAAGACTAGCTGAAACCCCTTGTTTTAGTTCTAGAATTATAAAAGTAATAGTCCCATCATTGTTATTGCTGTCCAGTCAATTCTGACTCATAACACTGTGTAGGATTGTCATGGAGCGAGTTCCAACATATTGAATGTTTATTATGTGCTTGCTACGGTGCCATCTGCTTTACAGTTAATTCTCACCAGAAACCCAAGTATGAGGTTTAAGTCTTTCCCATTTTATAGATGATGAAACTGAGGTTGAGGAAGATGAAATAATATGTTTGACGTCACACTTAGAATTAAGTGGCGCACAAGGACTTTAACTTCTTTCTTACGTAAACTCAAAACAAAGAGAGGATTTTAATCTTTGGCAAGTAGCTATAGCACCTAATAGCTTAGGTATTCTTTATGAGCCTAAAACCAAAATATCCTCCATCAAAATTACTGATACAGCACATAGTAAAAAGATATGAGATGGAAGTTCTTTCATTAGTTTTCAACCAATTTATACCGTGAATCAGGATCAATTCCGCAGCTGCTAAGAACAATATTGAGCATCCTAACTCTGGTAGCGTAGTGGTTACGAATCGGGCTGCGAACCTTAAGGTCAGCGGTTTGAAACTACCAGTCGCTCCGCGGGAGAAAGATGAGGCTTTCTACTCCCGTAAGGATTTACACCCTCGGAAACCCTGTACAGGGTCGCTATGGGTCGGCTCCGACTCGAAGGCACTTAACAACAACAACAACAACAACTGAGCCCCCTAGAGCCCAGTCATACTGGCCACCTGCCATGATCCCTTACTTTCTGTGTGTCTCTTCCAGTGGTTTGAAAGTACAGGTTATTGTTGTTGTTATGTGCCGTGGAGTCGGTTCCGACTCATAGTGACTCTGCACAGAGTTTCCGAGGCTGTAAATCTTTACGGGAGCAGAACGCCTCATCTTTCTCCCGCGGAACAGCTGGGAGTCTCGAACTGCTGACCTTGAGGTTTGCAGCCCGATTCGTAACCACTACGCTACCAGAGCTCCTTTGAAAGTACAGGAGAGAAAGGATATTTTCTTTTTTCACCACTGTATCCCAAAAGCTTTTGAAAAGCATCTAGCATATTGCTGACTCAGTAAATATTGTTTGTTTGTTTTTTTAATTAAATAAGTGTGAGAATGAATGGTAATCATATGACAGTTCATACTTCTTGAAAATTGAGAGACAGGAGCTGTGTTTTCTTAAAGTAAAACAATTGGTGATCTTTATAGAAGGATAGGAGGAATGCTGGGAAAATAAACAAAGTACTCAAAAACTGCTTCAATTCACATGCTGTGACAGTTGAAACCTCACCATTAAAGTCTCATTCATGTATCACAGGAGTACCTTAATGACTTTTCCAGAAAGTTCTCTCTGAAAAAAAAAAGAGTAATAATTATCCTGGATGTGTATTAATTTATGAAATTGCTCTTAGTTCGGTGTGAATTAGGATAGTAAGGAATGGAAAGGTAGAAGAAAGTTCTGAGTTTCCTTCACAATTTTGCTCTTTTCCTTCTTTCAGCAGGTGCTGCATGTACTGGTGTTGATTTTTGAGTAGTTATACACTTTCTGAAAATAATGTGTTTTTTATGATGAGAACAGCTGTCATTAGAAAGGTTCTGCTGTGTTTTTATTGGTTGGCCCTCTGGGAACAGGTGCTGGACAAGAACTGCTTTAGTAGACTTTCTATTCTATGTCTGGGTACTAAATTGCATAGACTTACAGAAGTCTCTCATGGCTCCCTGCAACATGAATACTGAAAGTTATTTAGAGTGTGGGCTTGAGTATGACTCTCAAGTCCTCCTTGTGCTGTAAAGCGCTGGGAAATTATTCATTTTACTTAAGTCCCAGTCCTTTTTATATTAGAAAAAGGTGTAATCACATTACTAACTCAGAAGTTATTGGGAATTCAAGTGTTCTTTTCTTCTCTATTTTCCGAAAAACTTATTGTAGGAATGGTATTTCTTCCTTAAAAGCTTAGTAGATTTCACTAGTGAAGCCATTCAGGTCTTGAGCTTTCTGTGGGGAGCAGTTTTTCTTTGTTACAAATTCAGTATGTATTAATATATGTCCTCTGTCCTTCTCTTTCACTAATTATGTACCTGCTTCCAGGCTAGATTTATTTTTCCATCATTTAACTTTATTAGTATTTTCTTTTTCTCTTTTAAAGTTTTTATTGTGGAGGTTTACAAAGATCATCAGTTTTATATTCAATAAATCATATACTTTGTTTCATCTCAATGATTGTAATCCCTTCCATGCATCAATAATTATTATCCCACTTCCTCCCTGTGACTCCTATTTCCATTTCAACCTCCTTCCCAATATTTCTGAACTTTGACCTTAAGTAAATGCTGCTATTTTGGTTTTGAATGGTTGACCATTCCATGGTGCATATCTTAACCAGCATTGTTATTCCCTCTACATACCTGTTTCATGACTGACAAGGGCCATGAGGGTGAATTCTGTTCCAGACCTGCAGTGTGGCTCAGGGTTATAGACTCCAGTTCCGCCTGTCAGTAAGGGCTTTCTTTATAATTTTGAGTACTGTTCTGCATTCTCTCCCACTCTATCAGGGGCCTTCTAATGCGGTCCCTTTCAGAGCATTGGATAGTACCATTGTTATTATTATTAAGTGCCTTTTGAGTCAATTCGGACTAGTATTGCTGTATAGAGTTCTGAGCAGCAGCTGGTGAGCTTGAACTGCCGACCTTGTGGTTCAAACTGATTTTGTAGTCCAGAGCATTAACTCCACATAGTTCTTCAAGTTTAAGTCATGGAAACAGATGTCCTCATTTTCCAGTAGCCCTTTGGAGTACTTGATTCCAAGCTTCTTTAATTTTAATCGCTTTCCTTTCTTCTGCACAGGAGGGACCAATAGTTGCACTTTAGATGACCACTCACAAGCTTTTAAGATCCCAGTTATTACAAACAAAAGTAGGATGTAGAACAAAGTCTTTGTGGACTATGTTATGGTAATTGGCTATGGTGTCCTTTGAGACTATGGTCCTGAGTTCCCAGGCTCCGCAACTAGTTGCCTAAAAGCTTTTGGTGGTATCTAAAATGTATTCATCATTTTGTCCCCTGTATGGCCTGCTGTATTCATAGGTGTGTTTGTAGGAAAGGCAAGTACCCATGCACAAATACCCTCTGCCAAGCCCTTTTGTATTTGTGGATATATTCCCACTCTCCCATCCATGTTCTGTTTCTATAATATGACATTGCATCTACCCATAGGAGTCCTGGTGTGGCACTGTGGGCTAATGCATCAGACTGCCAAGTCATTTGAATTACAAGGTGGGTGGTTCAAGCTCACCGGAAGCTCCTTGGAAACCCTATACAGGGTCGCTATGGGTCAAAACCGACTCGATAGTGCTTAACAAGAATAACAATCTACCCATAGAACACAGTTCTTGCCGGGTTGTGTAAATAACAGTATTTACTGCTATTCTCATTTTTAAGCAATGAAATGTATGAATTAAAAAATTATTTACTTAGCTTTATTTCATTTATGCCCCCTTTTCTTTCATAATTTTCTAATCTGATATATTGAACATTATTTGTTAATTTATCCTAAACATGTCTATTTTAGAATTTTTGTAATAATATTATCTTACACATTCTTTTCTACACATTATACATTGGTTTACATTTCATTTGTTTATTGTGTTTACTTTCTTAACCCTAGCTAAGATAGATTAGCTACAGAACATATCTTTGTGCCTTTGTTGTTGTTGTGAAGTGCCATCGAGTTGGTTCCGACCCAAAGCAACCCTGTATAGGGTTTCCAAGGAGCAGCTGGTGAGCTTGAACCACCAACCTTGCAGTTCAAATCGCTTTGCAGTCTGGCGCATTAACCCACAGCACCACACTAGGACTCCTTTGTGCCTTTAGACAGGTTCAGTTTAAGGGAATTTGTACATTTTAATGTTCTCTCCTATGGTCTTCCTTCCCTTTCCCTCATTTTCTCTAGAATTTCACTGTCTGAGGGTTTTCACCTGCCACTCATCTAACAGTGGTGGCTTGCGTGTTGCTGAGATGCTGGCAGCTTTGCCACCAGTACTTTAAATGCCAGTAGGACCACTTATGGTGGAACTATTTTACCAGAATTTACAGACTAAGACAGACTAGGAAGAAGGAAGACAAGGCATATTATAACACCAAGTAAAATTTTGGTGAATGCAATTCAAAAACAGTTGCAGCATTACATTGACAGGGAGGGGCCAGGAATTCAAGCCATATTCAGAAGATGTGGAACAAGGGATATCATTGCAGACATCAGACTAATCTGACAGCAGAGAATACCAGAAAGATGTTTACTTGTGCTTAATTGATTGTTTATTAGTTAGGCAGAGTCACTCAACTGTTAATCATAAATTATTGATAACATTGAGAAGAAGGGTTAATTTCAGAACACTTAGTGTTGTGCTCCTGAGGAATCTGTACACAGGTCAATAGGCAATGGTTCTAATAGAACAAGGGATACCAAATGATTTAAAATCAGAAGGGTGTGTTTCAGGGTTATTTCCTTTCACCATATTTGTTCTATCTGTATGCTGAGCCAATAATTGGAGACGCTGGATTACGTGAAAACAATGTGGCATCATGTTTGGAGGAAGACCATTAACAACTTGCGATATGCAGATGATACAACCATGCTCATTGAAAGAGAAGAGGGCTTAAAATACTGATGGAGATCAAAGCTCTGTCTTTCAGTATGGCTTGCACCTGAAAGTAAAGAAAATGAAAATCTTAACAACTGGATCAATAAGTAACATCATAATAAGTTGCAAAAAATCTGAACTTGTCAAAGACTTCAATTTACTTGGATCCATAACCAACACTCATAGAAGCAGCAGCCAAGAAATCCAAAGATGTATTTCTTACATTAGGCAGATGTGCTGCACAAGACTTCTTTAAAGTATTTAAGAACAAAGATGCCACTTTGAAAATGAAGGTGTGGCTGATCCAAGCCATGGCATTTTCAATTGCCTCATGTACTTGTGAAAGTTGGACAATGAATAAGGAAGACCAGGAAGAATTGATGCATTTGAGTTACGGCTTTTGTGAAGAATCTTGAAAGTACCATGAGTTACCAGAACAAACCCATCTGTCTGGGCAGAAGTACAGCCAGAATGCTACTTAGAAGTAAGGATGGGGGGACTTTATCTCTAAGGCTTTAGACATGTTGTTAGGAAGAACCTTTTCCTGGAGAAGGACTTCATGCTTGGTAAAGTGGACGGTCATTGAAAAAGAGGAAGACCCTCATTGAGATGGATTGATACATTAGCAGTAACAGTGAAGGCAAACTTAACAATTGTTACGATGGAGCAGGAATGAGCAGTGTTTCGTTCTGTTGTATGGAGGGTCACTATGATTGGAAGTCATTCCATGACTCCTAGCAAAAAGGGTTTCCTTCATCTCCATTAGTAAGCCCTAGTTCAAGAAACCGGGTTCATAATCCTACTATACGTGTTACTAAAATCTAGTCACAAAGTTGTTGTCCAGTGTTGTTGAGTCAGTTTCGACTTGCCGAGTTTCCAAGGATGGGCAAAGTATTATAGGGTCAGCAAAAAAGAGGATGACCTTGTAGTTCAGACCTACCTAGTAGTTGAGTGCTGGCTGACTTAATTACATGCAAGGTTGTATCTTTGCCTTGTAAAACTTTTTATTTTTAATTTAGATTCATTTTCTTAAACATGAGTTAATTTTAAGCCCCTTTTAGGTTTTGACTAACCTGACTTCATATCTCAGATTCTGGCCCCAAGCCTGACTATTTTGTAGTTCAGAGGGCACTTTTAGCCTTGGCTATCCTGAGAAGTTGAATGCCCACTGCCAGAACTATTCCAAACAGTGAGACTTTGAAATCTACATCTTCAGTCCCACCTGTTCTTACTGTTTTCTAGCTTCTCAACTTCTGCTTGTTTCTGATCTCAGCTGTGCCATTCATTTCCCTCTTGTTATAAATCATCCATTTCCATAACTAGTATAACTATTATTTCTTTGTTACTTTGCCTTACATTGTCTCATTGTTCTTGTTGAACCTTGGATATTTGCCTGATACCCAGGTCTTGGTTTGTAAATACCATTTGTTGAATTGTTGTTGTTGTTAAGTGTCATTGAGTCGGTTCCGACCCATAGCAACCCTATGTAGGGTTTCAAAAGCTGTAAATCTTTATGGGAGCAGAAAGCCTTATCTTTCTCCCACGGAACTGCTAGCAGTTTCGAACAGCTGACCTTGAGGTTAGCATCCTGATTTGTAACCACTACGCTGCCAGAGCACCTTTGTTGAATAGTATTTGACTCCAAATTATTGAGTTCTAAACCGACCCCATGACACATAACCACCACCACCAAAGCAAACATGTTTTTATAAGTTTTAATAAACTAAAAGGATATGGTGATTCTATACTATTGACTTCTCAGAAAGTGACAGAAACTTGGCTGGTATTTCAAAAGAGACCAGAACTTTAATTTTGATTTTAATTTATGTTGGAGTTTCTTGTATTGATGCTTTGTTGTTTGTTTGTTCTTTGAATGTTTATGCTGTGTAGTGTTATTTGAAAAGGACTTTTTGCATATAAGAAACCGAATTTCTTAGAACATTTTGTTCCAGACTCCGCTAAGTGCAATTTGCTGGTGGTGTTGTTAAGTGGGATCGAGTTGGTCCTTACTTATAGTGACAGTTTATAGGGTTTCCAAGGAGTGGCTGGTGAGTTTGAACTGCTAATCCTGTGCTTCAAACAGTGCTTACACTACAGTGCCATACCAGGACTCCATATTGCTGGTTATTGTTGTTGTTGTTAAGTGCCATCGTGTCGGCTGTGACCCATAGCGACCCTGTATAGGGTTTCCGAGTTTGAACTGCTGACTGTGTGGTTCAAATAGACTGCAGTCCAGTGCTTATCCTATAGCACCACACCAGGACACCATATTGCTGGTTGTTGTTGTTAAGTGCTGTTGAGTTGGCTCCCACCCTTAGTGACCCTGTATAGGGTTTCTGAGGAGCGGCTGGTGGTTTTGTATTGCTGACCTTGCTGTCCAGTGCCACATCAGTGCTCCTGATTGCTGTTCGTAAAAGCAAAACAGCTAATTTTGAGCAATTGCTTTAAATTTGTTCCTTTGTAGGCACTACTCTTTAGTCTGAGAAAAATAGCCAATCTTTTAAAAAAGTTTTTTCTCATGTAGGTTGATTCTTTTGTGTCTCTGCATGAACTTCTAAGGGTGGGTTAGTGTAATGTTTTAGGAAGTATTTTAGCCACTGCCCAGGATACCAATGACATGCCTTTGGCATAAAGGGAGAAGTTTACTGTTTTGAGCACCCCTTTTTCAGGGTCTTAGATGCCCTGCCAGGAAAGCATGTGGACTGTCTCAGGGGTATTGTGTCAGTAAATTCTTTAAAATATAACTCCTTGCTGACTGACTCTTCAGGTTCAGTCCTAGGTACAAGCAGAGTGAGTGGCTTCCTCAGATATTTCATTTGAAGAGGATCAAAAGTTTGCTTGTACCTCTTATACCTTAAGTAGTTCCCTTATTGATTTGAACAGACCTCCATGATTATACTCATTTGCAGGGAAATCATATCCAGCTATGTATTCTGGGCATTGTACAATCTGGTAGGATGTTTTTCATACAGATTCTGCTGCAGATGGCTCCCTATGTTTGTACATTGCATTCACTGTTTTCTCTGACGACCCTGCTGATTTATTGAGGAAAGCAGCTCTGAAAATTGCTGTTAAAATGCAAAACACCAAGTAGCACAGGGATGTGGATTAGTTGGGTAAATCAACTCAATACTAGCCATGAATGAAGTACTGAAAAAATTAGATGTAAAGAGGATGTGTTTACGTTAAAAATTTTAAATAGGTCACTTATATATTGCATTATATGTCTCAAAATATGTGTTGTAATTCCTAAGCCTGTGGGTTTTGGATAAGCACTGGATTGCACACTGCAAGGTTGGTGGTTCAAACCTACAAGCCACTCCTCTGAAACCCTATACAAGCTCACTATGGGTTGGAACTGACTGTATAGCACTTAACAACAACATACCTGCGGTTATGATCCCATTTGAAAATTGTTTTTCTTTGTTAGGTTAAGAAGCCATATCTGTGTAACATGTGTTTTGAATCAATTACCTTTGAACTATTAAAAGAACAGAGTAGGACAGAAAAGGAAGCAGAGGTGGGGAAAACAGATTCCATGCCACAAGAAGATTGCCAAGGAGCAAGAAGTAGAAGCTGATGAGATAGGAACCTTCCCTGAGAGCTCAAAGACAGAGAAAAAAATTTCTCTAGAGTTGGGTCCTTGAGTCTGGAATTTTAGCTTCCTAACCTCTGAGAAAATAAACTGTTTGTTAAAACTACTCTCTTTTAATATGACAGTTAAAACAGTACTAGATAACTAAGACAAGATCCAAAGAGAAATATTTGGGCTCCTCTAGTGAGATCTTGAAGGACCTCTGGCAGTGCAGTGGTTACGAATTGGGCTGCTAACCTTAAGGTTGGCAGTTTGAAACTACCAGATATTTTGCAGAAAGATGAGGTTTTCTGCTCTTGTAAAGATTTACAGCCTCGGAAACCCTATGCAGGGTCACTATGAGTCGGAACCGACTACATGGTACTTAACAACAACAAGTGAGATCTTGAGGAGAATAAGTGAGTTTTCTGTAGGAAGATTGTATGTACAAAGAGTATAATATTTATTTCTGTAGCATGGAGTCCTGGTGTGGTGCTGCGGGTTTTAATGCGATGGACTGCAAAGTCAGTTTGAACCACTTGGTCATTCGTTCAAGCTCACCATCCACTCCTCAGATACCCTACACAAGGTCGCTGTAAGTTGGAACCATCTCGATGGCATTTAACAGTAACAACAAGTATGAAATTAATCAGACATAAAATCAAGATTCATTGATGATTACTGGTGATTAGATGCCAACCTTGAGGAAACAAAGAGGAAGGACTGGTAGTTGGCAAATATGGTCTTGGTGATAGAAACAATGCTGGAAATGATAAGATAGAATTTTGGGGTCTATACTTCCTGGGGTTTGTTGAGCTTCTTGAATGCTTATCTTTTCATTTTTTAGGATGTTAGAGAAATTTTCTTCCCAAAACTCTTCAACTATCTCTTCTGTGGACTTGTGTGATTCTTCCTGTTCTGGAATGCCAATAATTCTTAAGTTATTCCTCTTCATGTTGTCCATCAATAATATTAGACTTTCTTCAGATTTTTTAAGCCTTTTTTCTGCTTGCAGTATTGAGATATTTGTCTTCCAGCTTGCTATTTCTGGCTTCCATCTCTTCAGTTCTACTCTTTTGCCCTTTCAGTATATTGTCCATTTCTAATATTTTTATTATTAATAGTTTAGACCTCTTTTTGCAGGTTTTGAATAGTTTCTAATGCCATATCTATCTTATTTGAGTGTTCCTGTAGCACTTTCCTGACTTCTTCCTTAATTTTCTCAAACCCTCTATAAAGTGTTTGGGTACATTTCAGTATCATTTTTCTAAATTCTTTCTCAGGCATTTCCAAAGCCTGCCCTCCTTCCAGTGTGATGTCTAAGTCTATTACCTGTTCATTTGTCCCAGTCACTTTATCTTTTTTCTGGACATGTGCCAATATGGTCATCTGTTTCTTGGGCATCTTCAGTAGTTAGCTGTGACCTTAATAATTTGATGAATGTAAAGATGAGGGTTCTGCTCCCTTACTAAACTCAGAGTAACTGAGTAACTCAGAGTAACTGTTGCAGGTGTTGGCCGCCTACCTGGTGTATGACAGCTGGTATTGGTTCTTGCCTGGATGGTGGGATTTTATAGGGTGTGATTGTAACTTGACTATATAACCATTCTTGTTGTCTCCTCTTGGGTGATTTAAGGAGAGAAAGACCCTCTAAAGGTAAAAAGGGGTCCCAAAACAAAACAGCAATAGAAAAAAAGAGACTATATACTATAGTCTATAATCACTGAAAAGAGAGAAGAAAAAAAAAAAATCTGTAGCAAAATATGAGTATGACTTTAATGTCCCTCTCTTAGCTTCTTGCCTTCAAGGCTGCCTGAGAAATTTCAAGATGTCACTGTCGGTCATTATGATATAACTCAGGATTTAATTTTTCCCACTCCACAACCCCCGTTCAGGCCTTTTTACTAGTGATTAACAGTTCAGGGCCGGCTGTAGCCGTTTTGTGCTGTCTTTTGTTTTTTTTTTCTCAGTAAGAATCTCTTTTAATTCGGCATTTTTTTTTTTTTTAGTTTAAATGTTTTTATTTTGCATTGAGTGAGGGTTTACTGTCTTTTGGTTTTAAGTGAAACCTTTCCCTGTAAATTCTGAGCAGATCTGTGCACATGTGTAGTAGAACCCTCTTGGGGTAGGGAAGGTGTCCACTCACTCAGGCACCTCCTCTAGTCACCAGAATGGAGGTGCGCAGACAGAAAGAGACCAACGAACAGAAACAAACAAACAAAAAGAAAGAAAGAATGTCCACACCTTTATCTCCGAGGATAGACCAGGAGTCTACAGTGGTTCTGATCCTTCCCAGCTCTATCTCATCCAATATGGTTGCTCTGGGAGCTGCTGAGGCTAGCCAATCAGAAAACACCAGATTTCTTGCTTCCACTACATATTCCACTTGCCGTAAGCCTTCAAACTTTCTAAATATTCCTTTATATGTAGTTTAGAGTTCTGGGACCGTCTCCTGAACCTGCTTCGTCCAGTATTCTGTATTTACTGATGATGGAGGTCATCACTGTACTTCTTCCACCTCCCCATATGATAGAATTTTGTAAAACTAATGACTTCATTACAAGTACTTTTTTCAACAACATAAACGGCAACTATACACATGGACTTCACCAGATGGAATCAGATTGACTACATCGGTGGGGAAAAAATATGGAGAAGCTCAATACCATCAGCTAAATCAATGTTAGGAGCTAACTGTTTAACACAGTGCCAATTACTCATATGTAAGTTCAGTTTGAAACTGAAGAAAATTAAACTAAGCTCATGAGAGCCAAAATATCATCTGAGTATATTCCATCTGAATTTAGAAACCGTCTTAAGAATAGATTGGACACATCAGATGTTAATGACCAGAGACCAGAGAAGCTATGGGATGACATCAAGAATATGAAGAAAGTAAAAGGTCATTAAAAAGACAGGAAAGACAGAAGAGACCAAAGTGGAGGTCACAAGTACCTCTGAAGCTAGCTCTTGAACACGGAGAAGCCAAAGAAACTGTAAGAAATGGTGAAGTAAAAGAGCTAAAAAATTTGAAGAGCAGTTTGAGAAGACAATGTAAAATATCATGGTGGTGGTGGTGATGTCTTGTGGAGTTGGTTCCAACTCATAGCGATCCTATATAGGGTTTTTGAAGCTGTAAATCTTTATGGAAGCAGAAAGCCTCATTTTTCTTCCTTGGAACTGCTGGTAGTTTGGAACTGCTTACCTTGAGATCAGCAGCCCTATTTATAAACACTACATTACCAGAGATGTATAAAAACCTGGAGTTATAAAACCAAAAGGGAAGAACATGCTCAACATTTCTTAAGCTGAAAAAACTGAAGGAAAAAACATCACAGCCTTGTGTTGCAATATTGAAGCATTCTAGGTGCAAAATACTGAATGGTATAAGAAGCATCAAAAAAAGATAAAAGAAAACAATTTTTGATAAAGGAAACAAGGGTATATTGCTACAGTTTGATGACTTTGACCTATATTCATGGAGGTAGCAGCTCAAAATACCAATAGAGAGGGAAGGAGTCTTCATATGAAGTATCAAGGCTATCCCCTCTGTCTATAGGGTAGACAGGGATGGGCACCTTAGACATAGGCTACCTAAAATGAGAGGGCAATAAAGGCACGAAGTGACTGGCTTACAAGATTTCAAGAGGGAGTTTAGTTTAAAAGTGTGTGGGGAAGATAGAGTATCCGCTGAATAGTTTTTATCTTGTCTAGATGGGTCTGGTGACAAGAGATGGGAATTCGATTCTTATGATTGAATAGTAATTGTTATCATAACTAATTGTGACTGTCACAATTATAAAAGTAGAAGTTTTGTATCAAAAACAAGGGGGTAGTTAATCTTACAGTCCAGAAACAGAGGACCCTAGGACCATCAAGGGAGAAGCGCAGAAGCAGAACACAGGACTTTGTCCAGAGAAGCACGCCAGAGATGGAGGCAGAGATAGGGACATGGAGAGAGGGAGCAGCCGAGGACTCTAGATTCATGGAAAGAGAGGGACTGAGAGCTGGCAGCCAGGAGGCAGACCAGCAGAATGTGCCCTTTGCTGGTATAAATTATTATATATGCCTGAGTGTTAAAAAAAAAAAAAAGCTACAACAAATAGAGAGAAATACTGTTAACTGATGGTACATGGTGGGGATCATAATCTATGTAATGAAACAAAGTATATGATTTGTTGAATGCAAAATTGATGATCTGCCCTGTAAAATTTCACTCAATTCACAATAAACACTTGAAAAAAAAAGAAGTGATACAAACAGCTATTGTAAAATAAAGAATTGGTTGATGTTCAGCCATTTCAAGAATTTATGGTATCGAAGGAAGAAGTCCAAGCTGCATTGGTAAAAAATAAGGCTCCAGAATTTGATGGCATACAAATAGAAATGTTTCAACAAACTGATGAAGCACTAGCAACACTCACCTGTTAATACCAAGAAATTTGGAAGACCTGGCCAGTTGATGGAAGAGATCCATATTTATGAAAGATAAACCTACAGAATGTGAAAATTACTGAACAACATCCTTATTATCACATGCAAGTAAAATTTTGCTGAAGATAAACTTAAAAAAATTATTTCTCCATGTTCAAAATCAGCACAGTTGCATGTATCTCACCCTGTATCTGTGTTCACATCTTTTTACTCAACTCTCTTTTCTAATTACCTCTTTAACTTGTAAATCCACTTGTGGTTACTATGGTCCAAACTAGGTAATGTGAGACACCTTCTCTAGTTTAAGGTCATCTGGTTAACAACTTAGGCAGTGTTTCCATATTTCTAACCATTCCCTGAAGATTACTTTGTTCTTTGAGATACACCATATCAAAATGGCGTACTCCAAGAGCTCAAATCATGTTCCTTAAATGTTCTTTGAGTTTTGGGAGCAATAAGAAGTTTGAGCGGACAAGATCAGGACTGTAAGGTAAATGGGCCATATCAAATTTTTACTCAGCGTTTTTGCTTCAATATATGTTCCAGGCACTGTAACTTCTGTATGTTTAAGAGCAAGTTTCAGAGTCTTTTCTGAATCTACTTTAGTCTTTTATTTCTTTCCTGTCTTTCTAATGACCTTTTGCTTTCTCCCTTTATGATGTTCTTGATAAAATCCCACAACTCTTGTGGTCTTATGTCTAATGCATCATATCCGTTCTGTAGATGGTTTCTAAATTCAGGTGGCATATACTCAAGGTCATTTGGCTTTTGTGAACTTGTTTTAATTTTCTCCAGCTGCATCCTCAACTTGCATGTGAGTAATTGACACGGTCTGTTCCACAATTGGCCCCTGCAGTTGATTTGACTGATGATACTGAACTGCATGTTTTCTTCCCACAGATGTAGCCAATTTGATTCCTGTGCATTCTATCTGCTGAGGTCTAAGGACTGCTGATTCCAAGAGTGTTCATGGTTGATCTGAGCAAAATGAAGTCTTTGACAATTTCAATCTTGACTCCATTTATCTGGATGTTGTTTATTGGTCCAGTGGTGAGTATTTTTATTTTCTTTATATTGAGATGTAACCCATGTTGAAGGCTATGGTCTTTGATCTTCAGCAGTAAGTAATTTAAGTTCTCTTTGCTTTCAGAAGGCAAGGTTCTATCATCTGCATATCGCAGGTTGTTAATAAGTCACCTCCAATCCTGACGCCATGTTGTTCTTCATAAAATGCAGCTTCTTGGATTGTATGAAGAAGATAAGGGTCGCTATGAGTTGGAACCAACTCGACATCACTTAACAACAACAAAATACTCTGCACATTCCACGTACTGATTATTAATGGACGCTTGAAACGGTTTTTTTCTTTTTGAGTTGTGTGCATCAGCAAATGAAGGTCCCCAAAACTTTGTTCAATCCTTATCATTAAAGTCAACTCAACTTTGAGGATGCATCTCCTTCCCTATCATATTTTGAGTTTCTTCTGACACTATCGGCTCATTTTCAGTTATTATTCAAGCCAATGTTCCAGTGGTATTCATAAGCTTTTCAGTGGAGAACCTTTCAGACTCCTGGAATGGAGCTGTATAGATTACTAACCATAAGACAGATGGTTCAAACCCACCAGCTACTCCTAGGAAACCCTATACAGGGTGAATATGAGTTGGAACCAACTTGACAGTACTTAACAATAGCAGCAACTTTTCAGAGGCAGTTTGTCTCTCTTTTTTCCCTCTGGCTTTGTCTGGAAGTTCTGCTGGAAACTGCCCATCATGGGTGACTCTGCTGGGATTTAAAGTACCGGTGGCATAGCTTCCAGTTTCACAGGAACACACAAGCCACCACAATAAGGTAAACTGATAGACGAGTGGTGGACTGACTTTAGAGACATAGCCACACAATTTGTTTGGAGTAAACCCCCACGTGTATGTACTAGACTCCTAGTACCAATACTTTTGGACTTTCATATGGCAATCACTGAGCACTTACTGTGTTTCCGGTAGTTTAAGGATCTCTGATAGCATAGTGGTTATGAATCGGGCTGCAAGCCTTAAGATCAGCAGTTCGAAACTACCAGCTGTTCCACGGGAGAAAGATGAGGATTTCTGCTCCCGTAAAGATTTACAGCCTTGGAAACCTTGTACAGGGTCGCTATGAGTCTGAAACGACTCCATGGCCCATAACCACCACCACCACATGCATTATACACAAAACAGTTTTAAGAAGTAGCTACTATGATTTTCTCCATTTTACAAATGAGGAATATGTGACTCCAAAAGGATAAGTATCTTACCCAATCCATGTGACAACAGCATCAGCATTTTGACCGACTATTTTTCTTCTTTGGGGCTGTTTTCTTGGCTTACATGTCATTTCTTTGAGAAATTTTCTGGCCACTTTTGTACAATGTGACTCTGTTTATGTGGCTATAAATATTTGGATTATGGGTGGGCAGCAGATTCAAATTGGACTCATTGGCTTTTCTCTCCTGGGTGTGAAACTGTGACATAGATTCTTATTAGTTGGGTGTAGGCATCCGGGTAGGGAGGCCATGCTGTTTCAGCATCAAAGTATTTTTGATTCTGTATTTAGAGAAACAGCATTAGTTCATTAATAAAGAGAAGAATGAATACATAGATGAAGGGAAGAGACACCATGTAGTTTCAGAGGAAAGAAGATCACAGTACTAGTTATTGATTTTCTGACTCTTAATTCTATGAAGCTCTATTTCATTGCTTGCCTTTGGGATCTGATCTGCCCCTTTATTCTTTTAATGTATTCTTTTTGCTTGACCTAATCTGTACATTTCTGTTTCTTGAAATCAAAAGACATTTTAACTAAGATTCTTTGTACATTACTTTTATGTTCTCATCATCTTCCTTATAATGTTTATTGATTGTATCTTGTAGATAACGTGAATAATGCCAGGTTTCATGTATCTGAGGAACTTAAATGCTATAATGAACTATATCAGCAAGGTGATGGCTATGCTTTAATTATTAGTACTTCAAAATTGATTTCACCTAAAGACTATGAGACATTCCAGTATTATCACCACTTATTCAAGTCCATTAGGATCTCTGGTAGCATAGTGGTTATGAATCAGGCTTCTAACATCAAGGTCAGCAGTTCGACACTACCAGTTGTGTTGTGGGAGAAAGATGAGGCATTCTGCTCCTGTGAAGATTTACAGTGTCGGAAACCCTGTACAGGGTCACTATGAGTCAGAATTGACACCATGGCACATCACCACCACCACCATTCAACTCCATAATAAAACAGACATTCTTCAGGGAGCTTGAAGGACGTTTTAAGGGAGATTATTTCTATTGAATTTTATGAGGTTAGTTTTCTCAAGACCAAGAAACACAATCCATTTTCCATTTTTTTCTTTATATCTGTTGTGGAGAAATGGAAGGCTGTGTAACCACTCTGTAATATCTCGGATATCAGAAGAGGAAAATAGCCTCAAAGGCCAGTCACCTTTAACCAGGAGTGATTTGAAAATTTTTGCTGCATGATCATTGAGAACCTATACGTTCCTGACATCTGTGCGAGGTATCATTTTGTATGCTGAAGTCATTCTCATGTAAATCATATTTAGACCTTGCAGTGGAAAAAGATGACAGAACTTTCTATGCATTTTAATGACCATTTAAAGAACTCAATCCGTATAGCGGAAAGGATGATTCCCTAAATTTTCAGAATGACATATGAGGGGACTTTAAAAAGTTTGTGGAAAATGGAAATAAAAGATAATGGAATTTTCCTACAAATTTTTTGAAGCCCCCTCATGTAACACAGACATTATAATAGTACAGTTTCTTACATGGAAACACACATACATTTCTTCATGTTAAGAAAACATTTTAAGAGGAAGACTAAAATGCCTATAACAAACACAATTATCAAGTTGAAGTTCCTTTAGGAGAATTTCCTTCTCATAGTCATCTACTTGGAAGCCACTGCCGTTCATTGCTGTGGAGAGATCGTGAAAGAACAACAGAAGCAAACAATGGAGTGAATAGCATTTAAAAATTTTTATTATTAATAAACAGTCAGTGTTTATTACAAATCTAATTTGAATTTAATCTGGCATAAGTGGCTTTTTGAAATACTTTCTTTTAACAAATCTTTTAAACTGTTTTTACTGCTGTCTGGACAATGAATATAGCAGTAACACTAAATGAGTTTCTCTAAAGCCCAGAAGTCTTTAGATGCTGTCTAGCAAAGAATTGTGCCGATTGCCCCTGTGCTGGTGTGATAAGAAACTGACATAGATACTAAAGAACCCAGCTAACAACAGACACATGGGTGTTTTGTTGTCTGCGCTAAGGGAAACAATGAATCCTCAATCATCCTCCCAAGGAGAATTCAATAATAACTCATCATTTCTACCATATAGAGATCATTTTGACATTTACCTTGAAATCAGTCAGTTAAAAACATGAGATGGAATAAATTTAGTCAACTTTTAAGTCTTGTTTTATGGATGCTGAAACCACTAGTACTACTGTGAACAGTCATTCACACACATGGAGAAGGAGAAGCACGGTGTTCCTAGGGGTTGCAGGGGGTGTGGACTGCGTTGGTGACACTATCAGAGGGTGACACCAAAATAACTGTATAAAATGTTTGTGCAATGTTTCAGTACATATTTATTAACTTTAATTAAAATATCCCATAACCAGCAGCTACCAGTAAACTCTATACATGGTCGTTATGATTTGGAACCGACTTGACAGCACTTATTAACAACAATGTTGTAACAACAACAAAATTTTGAAAGTCCAGTTTACATGTATCAGTATACTTGTGAGGCTAAAGCTCTATGCTAATTTGCCTTTTGACCCTTCTTGGCCTAGGGTTGGGCAGTGTTTTGTTCTGCTGTGCATAAGATCACTATGGGTCGGTACCAACTCGATGGCGCTTAACAACAACAATACACTCTAGTTAGAACTGTCATTATTATCCAATTAAAATGACACTTGGAATTATGTGGTTTCTTTTGCATTCACTGTTGTGTTTGTTGTTTATAATCGCTGATTATGTTCATTTCTCTCTCTCCTTCTCTCTCTCTCTCTCTCTCTCTCTGTGTGTGTGTGTGTGTGTGTGTGTGTGTGTGTGTTTTAAGCTACAATAAGTAATCCTGATGGCCTAGTGGTTAAAACTCTGGGCTGTTAATTGAAATGTTAGTGATTTCAAACCACCAGCTTCTCCATGGGAGGAAAATGTGGCAGTCAGCTTTGTAAAGATTTGCAGCTTTGGACTCTACCTATGGGCAATTTTACTCTGTCCTATGTTGTTGTTGTTAAGTGCCGTGGAGTTGGTTCTGACTCATAGAGACCCTGTACAGGGTTTCCGAGGCTGTAAATCTTCATGGGAGCAGAAAGCCTCATCTTTGCCCCGTGGAATCGCTGGTAGTTTTGAACTGCTGACCTCACAGTTGGCAGCCCGACTTGTAACCACTATGCAACCAGAGCTCCTTTACTCTGTCCTATAGAGTTACCTTAAATTGGAATTGACTTAAAGCCAGTGGGTTAGCTACAATATATGGTAATCAGTATTTATGAACCTATACCAATAACTGTTTTAGAAATTAAGTAGTAATTAAAGGCAATGGAGAAAATTTCAAAAAGGCTCCCACTCAGTTACTGATAATGTCTAAACTAGTAATGTTGTGATTTAATGTCAAAAGGGATTTAAAAATCAATTTTGTTGTTAGTATTCATGAAATCTAAGAAATATTACCTTATAGTAATTTATAACCATGGTTTTTAGGATTGAAATTTATACTAAACATGACTCAGGATTGTGTATGTTCTGGTGTGGGAGGAGGTCCACGGGGGATGGGAGGTGACATCATGAATTACTGTATGGGATGGCATCAGTCCTTGTGATACCACTGTGGAGAAGTTAGCTTTTTCCTCCCTCTTTGTAATATTTTATTTTTAAATATACAACTATGTTGGTATAAGTAAGAGAATATTTTTGTTTTTGGTAAAATAAAATTTTTGAGATGCTTTGAGCTGAGTTGGACTTCTGGTGTCGTGCTGTAGGATAAGCGGTAGACTGCAAGGTCGGTTTGAACCACAAAGTTGGCCGTTTAAATGCATCAGGTGCTCCTAGGAAACCTTATTCTGGGGTTCTATGAGTCAGAACTGACCCGATGGCACTTAACAAGAACACAGCTGAGTTAAAAGAATGAATACATGACATTATTACATTATCATTAGCAACTAACTATTTATAAAAATCCAAAGGATAGGCCCATGAGTATAAGAACCCGAGCTGGCCTAAAGATGAACATGTTTATTCCCTTGAGAGGTCACCTCCTCTGGAAGGCTGCTTGGCGTGAAAAATATTGGTTCAGAGTCTATAGAATAGACTTCCTTCTAAAATGCTTGATTCATTTCTTGAGTGCTGCCTTGAAATATTTTAACTCATATAATGACCTTAAGGAGTTTTGGTGTGGTACTATGGGTTAATGTGCTTGACTGCAAAGTCGTTTTGATATGCAAGGTCTGCAGTTCAAGCTTACCAGAAGCTCATGATCATTAGCCATTGTTACGTACCATTGAGTCAGTTCTGACCCATAGAGACGCTGTATAGGGTTTCCAGGGAATGGCTGGTGGGTTTGAGTCACTGACTTTGCAGTTCAAACTGGTCTTGCTGTTCAGTGCATTATCCTGAAGTGCTACATGCAAATCAAAACAACAATGAGATATCGTATTACTCCAGCATTAATAGCAAAGTTTCCCCAAACAGAAAACAACAAATGCTTGTGAGGGTGGGGAAAGACTGGGATCCTCCTACACTGCTGCTGTTAAGTGCTGTCTAATTGGTTCCACCTGTAGAGACCCTGTATCGGTTTTCCAAGGAGCAGCTGGTGAGCTTAAACTGCCGACCTTGTGCTTCAAAGCAACTTTGTAGTCCAGCACATTAACCCATAACACCACGCCAGGACACCTGTGGAAAATGGTATGACACTTTTTCAAAAGTTGGAAATAGAAATACTGTATGACTTAGCAATCCTTCTACTTTGTAAGTGGACTGTGCGTATGTGGGTATGGATTGTGTATGGTGGTGGTGTGCTGTGGAGTCAGTTCCGAGTCATAGCGACTCTGTATCCTGTTTCTACATAATGATCATTATGGATGGCTTAGAAGATTGATAAATTCAGTGTTGACATTACTTCTGGTAAAAATGCAGGGAGTTTACATGAAGAAAATATAATTTTAAAAGGACATGTTATATTAGTTGAATGATCATGTTTTTAGGGAAAGTTTTAGAATTGGTGCCTTATGGGATGAATAAGACATATTCCTGTATAGGGCAGATATTCCAAAGCTTGTTGAAGAGTGTGCACTGATTCTTTATGACTTGTTTTTCTGTAGTTGAATTAGCTGAAATGTATGAGCTTGGCCACGGGATTCCACCTGTTTAGTATGTAGGAACCTGGCTGCTATGGAAACAATGGGGTCATTTCTATTTGAGATCAGATATTGACAAAAGAGTTACTAGAACAAAGAGTTATTAAAACAAGGTAATTTTAGTATCTAGAAAGAAAAAAAATTTAAGAAAAATTATGATCTTGGGGATTAATATTTAATTTCAATTGTTTTGTCTGAGTGTTCATTGACTATGGGCAGAAGACTCTGGACTACCAGAAAAATGACTTGTTGGAAGTTGTAGACTAATAGGTAATGGAAGACTTGCTATATATTAAGGTCTGGTGTTTTTGCTAATAAGAGCATTAGCTGTAATATTAAAGACTCTGGGGCTCAGTATGTGAAGCTTTCCAGATTTGCTGAACTTGTTTGAGGTTAAATTGAAATACTTAATCAGGATGCTGTTGTGTCAGTTGAGTAGTAAGCTGTTGTAAGGTCATGTATAGAGTCAGTGAACTCGTCAGTATCAGTAGAGATGCACCGTGTTTGTGTAAAGATATAGGAATACTGTGACAAGTCTGGATACTGGGGCTAAAGGTAACCACATGATTACATCATGAGTAGTGTTGAAAAAGATGTTTTCTGCCTAAGTGAAATCCCAAAAGTGACATTAGATATATTGGAAAATTTTAAAGCATTAATGCTTTGGGGAACCTGAGCTTCTTGTGGTTCCTGCTGAAATAGTTTGGTATTGGATTGGTCACCTTGAAGTTGCCCATCACTGATGTGGTGTGTCCTATTTCCATTCATTGCATCTCCTTCTCTTCCATGATAGTCAGCATTCCATCACTGTCAGTCCAAGTTGAAAGATGTCATGTGATTGAATAGGCTAGAAATTCCAGTCTCCCCAACATTTCCCCTCTTTCACCATAAAGTTGTCTGAAACTCTCTATCAAGAGAATTACATGGTATACATCTGTGGTTGTTGTTCAGTGCTATTGAGTCGGTTCCAACTCATAGCAACCCTGTATAGGGTTTCTGAGGCTTTAAACTTTTTTTGTGGGAGCAGAAGGCTTGAACCACTGGCCTTGCAGTTTACAGTTCAGTGCTTATCCTTTGGAGCCACCTTGCATCTAAGTTATTATTCTTCTTCTTTCATATATAGCAACCTCAGATACTTCAAGTGATTTTTATCATAGAGTATTTGAAACCTAAGAGTTAATTTAAAGATTTCTATGGATATTTCATGCACTGCCTATTTAAGATTGTTTAAAAGGCAAGTTAAGCTCTAGTGGAATAATTTCCCATTTCTTTTGTTTAATTGTTATAGAAATATAGATAACATTTGTTTCTGAATTATACTTGTGAAAAATGTCAAAATGGTGAAACTTGCCATTTCTTTCCACGTATTTTCTGAAATTAAAAAATTCAAAGTGTAGGTGTTTTTGGTTGGTCAGTTGTGATATTTTAGCTTCTGCACATTTTAATTAAACATCTACAGTGTGCTCAGTCTTCAGGCTGAGCAGGTAGGAGGTGTGATCAGCCTGGGTTGCCAAGATCACAACAATGAGGAGTGCTTCTGATCCCTAGTCTTAGACTCCTGCTTGCTCTACCATCTTCTTTTTATTCCCCCTTCTCTGGCTGCCTTGCTCACCCTTCGTTCTTTCTCTCACTTGCTTCTACAGTGACGTCATCAGCCTAGTTTTTCCTAACTGTCTCTTTGTTATTGTTGTTAAGTGCTGTTCAGTCAGTTTTGACCCATAGCAACCCTGTATAGGGTTTCCAAGGTGATGCAGGTGAACTTGAACTGCTGACCTTGTGGTTCAAACTGACATTGTAGTCCAGCGCATTAACCCATAGCTTCACACTTTTATTAAAATCCATTTTATTAAAATATTCTAATTTGTCTCTCTGCCACTGGTGTCACCTCAGCAAAGCCATGCTTCTTTGGAGCAGAAATGCAATTTCTTCAAAGATGAAAATCTGATCCTATAAACAACCCTGCTTTCCTCCTTTCACTAAGCATAGACTAATTCTAAAATTTCTCAGCATAACCTGTAAGGCAGCCAGTTGGTGTTTGACACTTGTTTACTTCCCAGCCCTTCTTTCTGACTATGGTCCTATCATGGTAATGTGATAAATGGGTAACATTTGATACAAGCTAAAGGGAATATATTTTGAAGTCTAGATAGACTGGAGAAGGAAAAACTAATCTTGAAAAATATTATTAGCTCGTGATAGAGCCTCAGCTAATTTTGTTTTGATTAAAGAGTAACACATTTAGTTATAATTCTTGATAAAGAAATGAGGAAGTATGGAATGTGATTTCTGGACAAAGATTGCTCTGTGACATTAAAGTCTTCTATGACTTGTGAGACATTTCTGATTTATAGTTTTCTCTAAAACTCATCATGATAATTTTTCTGCAAGTAATAATTCCCCTCCACCCTTGTTTCTAGTTACAAATGATCTGAATCTGGAAATTAAATGTCAGTGTTTGCTGCTGGCTAATATAAATTGTGTCATCTGCATAAAACCCAGTCATCGGCTATAGTAGAGAGAAGATACAGCTTTGTATCTAAAATGTTTATGTTTATAATTTGACCTGGGATAGGTCTCTGCCTTCACTGAGCTTTAGTTGGATGGCAATTGCATTATAATATAGAAAATGCTATATGAATATTTCCTGTCTCTGAAAGTATAGGGTTTAGACTCTTATAAAATCCTCAGTAAAATGTCATCTAAAAATAACTCTGTGCTGTGTACATCCATACACTCACAGCAATACCAGAATCTCACTGGAAACATAAATTCATAGACAATGGGGAAGTTCCTGTTTATAAATTTAACCAATGTAACTTGTTCCAATACCTTTGGTATGTGTGCAGTTAAATATTTTAATTTTTTCAGTTACTTCTTAAACATCTTTATGTCCTATCATCAGAAAGTCCAGACTCTCTCTTATTTCCCCTGACTACCAAATCATCCAAGAACACTGAGTCTAATTTGGTTCAAAGTAAAATAAAAATCCAGTTACCTTTGAGTTGACTCCAACTCCTAGCAACACTAGCTTTGTCAGAATAGAGCTGTGCTACGTAAAGTTTTCAAAGTCTGATTTTTGGAAGAAGATAGGTCTTTCTTTTGAGTCACCTTTGAATGGATTCAAACCTCCATTGTTGCAATGAGCAGCTGAGTGCACTAACGCTTTGAATCATCCAGGTAATCCTAGTTCAGACTAGCTGGTGGTGATTCAGAACAAAACAAATTCAGCTTCCTAGTGTGAATCCACCCATCCATTAATAATCAGAACATGAAATGGATGAATAATGAATCTAGGAAAATTGGAATTGTCAAAAATGAAATAGAATGCATAACGATCAATATCGTAGGTAGTAGTGAGCTGAAGTAGACAGGTATTGGACAATTTGAGTCTAACATTCATATGATTTACCATGATGGAAATGACAAATTGAAGAGGAATGGTGTTACACTTATGAAAAAGAACATTTCAAGATCTGTCTTGAAGTACAATGCTATTTGTGATATGATAGCATTAATACGCCTACAAGGAAGACCAGTTAATACCACCATTATTCAAATTTATACACCAGCCCACCCTTAAAGCCATTGATGATGAAATTGAACAATTCTACCAACTTCTTCAGTGTGAAATTGGTCAAACATGCAATCAAGATATAATGATAATTACTGGTGATTGGAATGTGAAGGTTGTAAACAAAGGAAGTTGGAAAAAATGGCCTTGATGAAAGAAATGATGCTGGAAATTACATGCTAGAATTTACAATATCAATGACATATTCAATAGAAATATCTTTTTATACAACATAAAATAAGTCTATATACAGGGACTTCACAAGATGAAATACACAGATATCAAATTTACTACATCTGTGGGAAGAGACAGTGGAAAAGCTCAATATCATCAGTCAAAACAAGACCAGGGAGACTGTGGAACAATTGCACATATGCAGGTTCAGGTTGAAGCTGAAGTAAAGTAAAACAAGATCAAAAAAGCTAAACATGACACTGAATATGTCCCACTGAATTTTAGAGGCCATCTCAAGAACAGATTGAATACATCAGACTCTGATGATCGGTGATGAGAAGAGATGTGGGATTACATCAAGAACATCATATAGAAAGAAATCAAAAGGTCATTAGGAAGACAAGAAAGAAAGAAAAGACAAAAATACATTTCAGAAAAGACTCAAACTTGCTCTTCAACATCGAGATGCTAAAGTGAATGGAACAAGTGAAGTAAAAAGGCTGAACAGAAAAATTTGAAGGGCAGCTGGCGAAGACAAAGTCAAGTATTATAATGAACTGTACAAAGACCTGGAGCTAGAAATCCAAAAGGGAAAATGATGACTCAATATTTTTTAAGCTGAAAGAACTAAAATAATTCAAGCCCTGAGTTCCAGTATTGAAGGATTCTATGGGCATCATTGATGGACTCAAGTGTGGCAGCGGTAGTGAGGTTGGCCCAGGATCGGACATTGTTTCGTTCTGCTGTGCATGGGGTCACTGTGAGTTGGTTCCGACTCAATGGCACCTGACAACAACAACAACATAGGCAAAATATTGAATGATGCAGAAAGTATCAAAAGAAGGTGGAGAGACTACACAGTCACTGTTCAACCATTTCAAGAAGTAGCATATGATCAAGAGCTGATGATACCGAAGGAAGCAGTCCTAGGTGCACTGAAGGCATTGACAAAGAACAAGTCTCAGGGAATTGATTGAATGCATGTTGAAATCTTACAACAAACTTATGCAGCCCTGGATGCACGTATGTACCAAGTAATTTGGAAGACAGCTAACTGGTGAACTGATAGGAAGATATATGCATGTATATGCCCATCCTGAAGAGAAGTGATCCCACTAAATGCAGAAAACATTGGACAATATCGTTAATGTCTCATGCAAGTAAAATTTTGCTGAAGATAATTTTATTTTAAAATGGCGGCAACAGTACATTGACAAGGAACTGCCAGAAACTCAAGCTGAGTTGAGAAGAGGAGGTGGAATGAGGGATCTCATTGCTGAAATCAGATTGATGTTGACTGAAAGCAGAAAAGATCAGAAAGATATTTATCTGTGATTTCTTAACTATGCAATGGCTTTTGACTGTGTGGACCATGATAAGCTATGAGTAACTTGCAAAAAATATTCCAGAACACTTAACTGAGCCATTGAAGAACCTGCATGTAAACCAAGGACAGTTATTTCAATAAAACAAGGGATACTAAATGGTTTAAAATTAGGAAATGTGTGCACCAGGGTTGTATCCTTTCATTATACTTATTCATATTGACTAAATATTCTAAGAAGGTTGATTATATGAAGAAGAATTTGGCATCAGGATTGGAGATAGACTCATTAAGAACCCGTGATATGTAGATGACAAAACCTTGTTTGCTGAAAGTGAAGAGACTGGAAATACTTAGTGATGAAGATAAAAGACCACAGTATGGATTGTACCTCAAAGTAAAGAAAACAAAAATCTTCACTTCTGCTGGACCAATAAATACTTTCACAATAAATGGAGAAAAGACACCCATGAAAGAAGCAGTCAAGAAATCAAGTGACATATTGTGTTAGGCAAATCTGCAGCACAAGACCTCTTTAAAGTGTTTAAGAACAAAGATGTCAGTTTGATGCTATGGTGTGCCTGACAAAGCCATGGTATTTTCATTCACCTCATATACATGTTTGGGTGGCTCTTTAGGATAAGTACTAGACTGCAAGGTTGGTTTGAACTGTAAGATTGACAGTTCAAACTCACTAGATCATTGGAAAACCCTATAAAGGGTCACTATGAGTAGGAACTGACTTGATGGCACTTACCAACAACAATAAACAGGCATATGAAAGTTGGACAGTGAAGAAGGAAGACTGTAGAATTGATGCATTTATGGTATTGGAGAATAATAAAAAAATAATAAAATAATAAAAATAAAATAAATAAAATAATAAAAAATAATAAAATAAAATAAAAAAAAAATCTATGCTGGAAGAAGTACAGCCAGAATGCTCCTCAGAAGCCAGGATGATGAAACTTCATCTCTCATACTTCGGACATATTATCAGAAGGAACCAGTCCTGGAGAACACATCATGCTTAATAAAATTGAGGGTCAGCAAAAAAGAGGAAGATCCCCAAGGAGGTGGATGGCACAGTGGCAGCAGCAGTGGGCTCAAATGTAACAATAATTGTGAGGCTGGTGCACGGCTGGGCCTGTATTGTTCTTTTGTGCACAGTATTGCAGTGTATTGGAACTGACTGGATGGCATCTAACAACAAGAGCGAGTGTGAATTGTTTGGAATCCTAGTGTAGAATTAGTACTGTGCTGCTAACCACAAGGTTGATGGTACAAACTCGCTTGCTACTCCTCTGGGTAGCTATGAGTTGGAACCTGCAAGATGACACGTAATTGCAACAACAACAACAACAACAACAGTATAGAATGTTTCAATCTTTGACACATGGTGTTGCAGTTTGTTTACTACTTCCGAATCCTCTTATTGACTTAGATCTCTGCCAGTTCTGGGTTTCAAATTTACAATCCTACCTTTCCCCCCAAATCAAAGCTATGCTTAGATGGCTAGGTCTGAAGTGATTCTAGTTTTTGTTCACCACGCAGATACTCTTCAAATGTTTTTTCCAAAGGATAACAAGGTTTGTACTTTAGAGTGAATACATTTTGGATCCTGGTGTGTGGTGCTATGGTTTAATGCGTTGGACTGCAAAGCCAGTTTGAACCTCAGGGTTGGTGGTTCCAGCTCACCAACAGCTCCTTGGAAACCTTATATGGGGTCGCTATGGGTTGGAATTGACTTGACGGCACTTAACAACACAAGTGAGAGTTTTTGTTGGGGAGGTAGCCATGTGGATACGGTACAAGTGAGAACATAGAAAACTGGCTTCCGAAGAATTTGAACTGATTGGTAATCATAGAGTGTATGAGGGTATGTCTTCACTCATACCCTTATTATTATAAGACACATCTTTGTTGTTGTTTTTGGACACATCTTAGAAAGTATTAAATCATTGCCCAACTGATAGGCTAACATAGTCTTTTTATAGTTTTAATGTTCACTTTTCTGATCATTAGTGAAAGAATCAAATTTTTAAAAACAAAATTGTGCTTCCTGAGGCATAATTTACATGCAGTAAAACTCACCCTTTTAAGGTATACGATTTGAGTTTTGATAAGGGTATACAATCGTGTAACACCCCCACTATCAAAGTCAGTGGCTCAAAACCATCAACTGCTCCTTGGAAACCCGACACAGGGTTGCTATGAGTCTGAACTGACTTGAACGTACTTAACAACAACAATTATACGGATATTCCACAATTTTGCATGTAACTTAACTCATGAATGAATATTTTATTTACAGATTTTAGTGTGAATAAAGCTGCTATAAGCGCTTATTTGTTTTTGAAACTTATCTTTTTCTAGGGTTTTGTCCATTTTACCTAAGTTTGTTGACAATTGCTCATATCACACTTTTACTACTTTTAAATATCTGTAGGCTACATAATGTTTGGAGTCCTGGGGTAGCGCAGTGGGGTTAATGTGCTGGACTGCAAGGTAGGCGGTTCAAGCTCCCAAGCCACTCCTTGGAAACCCTATACAGGGTCTCTAGGAGTCGGAATTGACTCAAAGGCACATAACAACAACAATGTAATGGTTTATTCTTTTTTCAGGTTTGATATTAGGATATCTTCTTTTATGCATCAGTCTTTTTGGAATGTATTCATCATATTAATCTTTTAAAATGTTTTTTGGATTTTCGTTTTTTAAAAGTTTGAATATAGTTCTATTTGATGAATATCTACTCTGGTCTTTATTATCTTTACTTTTTGGGGGTTTAATTTGTTGTTCAACTTTTAATTTCTTTAGGTAGATGCTTTAGTTTTCCAACTTCTCATTTGATGTTATTACTTTCAGTTTTAAGCAAATATTTGATTACTTCCTATCTGTATACTGTCAGTCTTTTTGGTATCAGTTAGTTAAAATTATTTTATTAATTTCCTCTTGGAATTTTTTGACCTATAGACTACTTAGAAATATAACTAGTTATTAAACATCTGTGCATTTCCTTATTATGTTTTCACATTGTTTTTATTTTTTTCCACTTCAAGAATTTTTCATTGACTTAAAATATTTGGCATCCAAAGAGAAAATATAAATTCCATTTGAAAAATAAAGCAATGGTTTGAGTAAAAATTTTGTTAATACATTTTTAGCGTTTGAAGAGGAAACCTGATTTTCTTTTTCGAAAAGTAAGTCACATCTCCTCACCTCTCTTCACCAAGGAATAGTGTGAGCTTCCTTCATTATGCACACAGAATGCTTTCCCCTGGCTGATAGCTCATATCTTCACACAGACACACAAATTTGGCTGCTTTCAGGGACAGTGGCCCAAACACCCTAGCATTGAAGTCAGTGCAGTTTACCCTGAGGGGCTGAAGCCATCACCACAACAGATAGTAGTTGGTCATGGTAGTCTCAGAAAACATGGCTGAAGCTAGACAATCAGCAAAGCAGGAAAAGAGGTCAGCTTGAGTTGATTTAGAGGGAATTCCCTTAAATTTAGACTCTCTGATAAAAATTATTGTTATGAAGGAATGGGGAGACGGTTGGGTGTGCAAAAACTGTCCCCACCTAGTTGTTGTTGTGTTGTTAAGTGCCATCGAGTCGGGTCCAACCCATAGCGACCCTGTACAGGGTTTCCGAGGGTGTAAATCTTTACAGGAGTAGAAAGCCTCATCTTTCTCCCGCGGAGCGGCTGGTAGTTTCGAACCGCTGACCTTAAGGTTCGCAGCCCGATTCATAACCACTACGCTACCAGAGCTCCGTCCCCACCTAGTGGTGGGATATAATTGACTCAAACCAACTCAACAATTTCCATTTCAAGGGTCACCTCTTCTACTCTTTTCTTCTCATTTCTCCAAAGAAGCTTTGGGTGTATCAGGGTAGAATGAACTGAGATTAATTTTCAGTTGAGGTTAGAGTAAATTGGCTGTGATTTCCCTAAGTTAGGCTGCCGACCAAGTCTCCCAATGAAGTGGTCAAGATGAAGGGGGATATGAGGTAACCATATAACACCCATAGAAAATAACCTCGGCAAGATTTCTTCGTAGAAAAGAACATCCCCGCTCCCAAATCAAAGCACCAAACTTCCCAGATGTGGGCCTTCACAAACACTCTCAGAGGGCAGCCCAAGCAGCATTATTTATCTAGGCACCTGTTGTTAATTACCAAGCAAGTTGATTCCAGCTCATGAAGACCCCATGTGAACATAGGCTTTTAGAGGCAGCTTGCCAAAACTGTTTTCTTCAGGATCCTGGTGGCACGGTGATTAGAGAGCTGGACTGTTAACCAAAAGGTTGTTGGTTTTAATCTACCAGCTGCTCAGCTGGAGAAAGATTTGATAGGCTACTTCTGTAAAGATGTACCCCCTTAGCAAGCTTATAGGGCAGCTTGACTTGGTCTTACATTATCACTGATTTAGAATTGACTTAAGTACAGGGGGTTTGCTTCTTTGGTTCTTGGATCTTCTTCATATTGGTCTTCAACTTAAATTTTATGTATTTAGGAAAAATATGCTGTATAATTTTTATCCTTTGAAATTTGTTGATATTAGCCCAGAATATGATTAATTTTGTTAATTATTCCATGTGCATTTCAAAAGAAGTTGTATGCTGTAGATAATGGGAACAGTGTCTTACATACACCTATATCCATTAATTCAAGTTTGTTATCTGTGCTATTTGGGAGCCCTGGTGTGGTGCTATAGGATAAACACTGGACTGAAAGGGCATTTGCACCATGAGGTTGGCAGTTCAAACTCACCAGCTGCTCCTCAGAAACCCTAGACAGGGTCACTATGAACTGGAACTGGCTCTATGGCACTTAACAGAACAGCAGCAATCTATATTATTTAAATCATTTCTGATTTACTCTTTGATTACTTTTTCTATTGTTTACTTTGGAGGGAGGTGTTAAAATTTCCCGTCATAATTGTTGTTATGTGCCATGGATTCGGTTCTGACTCATAGCGACCCTGTACAGGGTTTCCAAGGCTGTAAATCTTTACAGGAGCAGAAAGCCTTGTCTTTCCCTCGTGGAACAGCTGGTAGTTTCGAACTGCCTACACTGAAGTTAGCGCAATTTGTAACCACTTCACTACCAGAACTATAATTATAGTTCCTTCTTTTTTTTTCTTGTTAGTCATATCAATTTTTGCCTTATATAATCTGAGACTCTGTTTCTGTGTTCATGCAGATTTATAATAAGCGTATCTTTTTGGTGGCTTGATCCTTTTTTAATATTATGAAATGTCTGTCTGTATCTTTTTTGATGCTTATTATGTTAAAGTGTAATTCATATCATAGTAATATGGTTTACAAATTATAAAAAAAAAATAAACTGTGCATTTGTTGGTGTTTGCTATCCAGTTTGTTCCAACTCATAGTGACCCTGGATAGGGTTTCCAAGAGCAGATGGTGAGTTTGAACTGCCTACCTTGTTACCAGTTCAGTGTTTATCCTTGTTGTTGTTGTTAGGTGCCATCGAGTCAATACGGACCTATAGCGACCTTATGCACAGCAGAACAAAACACTGACCGATCCTGGGCTAACCTCACTACTGTTGCCACGCTTGAGTCCATCGATGCTGCTACTTGGCAAATCCGTCTCATTGGGGGTTTTTCTCTTTTTTTCTGACCCTCCACCTTACCAGTGCTTATCCTAGTGTAGCCTTTTTCGTCTTTTAACTTTAGTCTTTCTGTACCTTTTTGAATTCAGAATGTATTGTTTCCATTAGATATAGTTATGATAAATTGGAATTTATACATAGGATTTTATACTTTCCCCCTATTTGCTCAATCATTCTATATTTTAAAGTATTATTTCTTCTTTAAGTCTTTTTTTAGATTCCTTAAGTTTTTAAAAATCTATTGTATTCAATTTAGCTTAATAATATATTCTACCAATATTTTGGTGTTTTCTCTAAACTTTGCAAAATGGGTAATTTGTTGATTAAAATCTGACATAAATGATATGTTTATCACTTTCAGAGAAACAGTTATTTTTTAAAATAATTACCTTTTTAGTGAGTTTTGTATTTTTGCATCTCTGCCAGCTTTCTAGTTGTTCTTGAAGGAGAATTTGTCTATTGTTAAGAGGATAGTATCTTTATCATGGTGGTTTCCTACTTTTGGTTCCAATTTTTATATTAGAGATATTTTAATGTGATTAGAAACACTATCTTGATCTAACTGGCCCATAACTCTACTTGCCTATCCTGGGCTGGATGCAGAGAATCTGCTACACAGGGCCATTCAGGGGCTCAAGGTGATAGAGGCCTCTCCACCTTGTAGATGCTTTTTCTGGGACACAGTCTTCTTTGTTTGTAGGGTCATTTCTCATCCTTCCTCTTCTGTGTTTTGACTTCTGTTCATGGTTCATTGGTCAGAAACCATCAAATTGTCTAATTGAAAATTGTTATTTGTTGCTAACTGTCATTGAGTCAGTTTTGACCCATAGTGACCCTGTATAGGGTTTCCAAGGAGTGGCTGATGAGCTTGAACCACCAACCTTGGGATTCAAACTGACTTTGCAGTCCAGTGCATTAGTCCACAATGTGGGTATTATTGTTTGTTCTTGGAAGGAGAACTCTGATAGATATTAACTTGAGAACTAATATTTATTGTCTACTGTATGCCCAATCCTACGGTAGGGAAAAAAAAATATCTCTTATTCCTTATAAAAATCTTTGGTAATCTCATTTTTAATACATGTAAACAGAATTATGCATGTTTAGTGTTTATACATCATGCAACAAGTATGTGATATAATTGGGACGTGAATCCAGAACGTCTCATATTTGAATGTCTGTTTTTTCCCCAGTAGGAAATACATTATACTTGCAATAAATATTTGCTGAATTGAATAGACTTTGTATGTTTTGGCAAATGATACAGCCTTAATGTGTTTCATTTTAGAAAAAAAAATGATGCTTTTTAATGTTGATTCAGAGTCTGTTCTTTAGTGAAAACCTTCAAAGAATCTGTAACTTTCATCTGTTGAATGAACTACTAACTCATAGGAACTGCATTCTGGAACTTGTTACTGGTTTTTAATTTATTATGAGGCCTGTCATTGTAGAACATAAAATTGCCTTTTAAAGAAAGAGATGTAGGCTAAAAAGCTGGGGGTTTTAAAATACATGCAAGATAAACATTCTGTGGGTAACTTTGGTATAGTCCATATGAGATTTTCAATATAAACAGTATGGTATAGCAGTAAACTAAGATGAATCTGACATAGTGAACACTAAGTGAAGTGGGAAATTGTGGCTTAGAATAACATCACTTTGAGAAGACGCTTTCTCCTTTTCGTCATGTGTATGGGAGAAATATGTTCTGACAACAGAAGGGAAGGTGTTTTTGGAGGCCCTATTGCGATTTCTTAAACATTTCTTATTTGTTGTAGAAGACTGATTGTTATCATACTAATTTCTGAAGAAATTATGATTTACAATGACAGGCATTTTTATAGTATGGAGGGAAAAGAAGGAGTCTCTGTAATGGGCCAGTCACTGTGCTAAGTGTTTTGTGTTTTTTCATGGAGTCTTTCATAACTACTTACTGGAGTTTTAAAAAATGAATATAAAATTCCTAATTATTTTTTACTATGATGTAGAGTCAATATGTCAGCACCTAAAAGATTATGGAAAAACTTGCTGAAAGGTGATAAAGTTAAATTTAAGGAAGTTGAGGGAAGTTTCTGAAAAATTTAATCAAATGTCAGAAGAGTCCTTGGGAAAGAAAAATGGGTAAGCAGTGCTGTGATCCTTCCAGGCCAGGATTCTAAATACATTTATAATTCTGGAATTAACTAACCAGTTGAGAATGGAGCCTGTGATTTTCAAGTGTTTTTATAATCATTCATTAAAAGAAATATCTTTGCTAATGTTATCCCTTGTGATGGATGTGGGTTCCCTGATAATTCTGCAATCACATTGCTTCCTTTAAGTTCTTTAGACAGGTTACACTAGAGGACTGTTGTCAATAAAAGGGCAATTTGTCCTTTGAACCAAACTTACATCATAGCTCCTTTCACTGCCACAAGCAATTGATTTCAGCCTAAAGTGTTCAGCCTCTCTTTCTAAGGTCTTGCAGCCATTGCTTTCTGCTGTTAACGAGACTGGATTCCACTCTGTTTTGTGTGTACTTTCAATGACACGTAAGTCTGAACACTGAACTTTACTTCATGATGTTCTACCATGGATTCCTTTGCTTATACTGCTTAATCATCAGACAACCATACATGTTGAGAAACTTGAATTTTCTTTATGAATTGGTTTTGAAATGAGTATCTTCAATTTGTATGTGTGTGTGTGAAAAATATTCTAAAATTTAAAAGTTGACTTTGAAGAGGGCACTATTTATGTTCATAAATACTTTAAGGAAAGACATAAAAGATTTTTCTCTGTAACTGTGACAATTAATATGTACTAGGAGTCCTGGTGTGGCACTGTAAGTCCTGGTGTGGCACCGGACCAGAGTCAGTACCAACTTGACTTGCACTAACCAACAACAGTTGGTTCACTGCGGTAACAAATAGCTCAAATATCTAGTGACTCGAAACAATTAGCTTCTTTCTTTCTTTTTTTATTGTGAACTGAGTGATAGTTTCCATGGAAGAACACTGACTTTACACCATCGTTTCAATGCAATGATTACAATCTTCACTGTGCATCATTATTCAACAGTATTTGCTTCCATTCCCTCTGTTTTACTTTCTCTTTTTTTTGGGGGGGGGTTGTTGAGGTGGGGTGGGAAGATGTACCTAAAAGCACTCAGGAATGTATAATAATTTAAACAACCAAAGGGCACTTTCTATAATAGTCTTATTTCTTGACTGTGCTTCCTGTTCATCATCAGTCTATGGGAACTGTCTCCATGACATTTTTACTACTGGACTCAGACTGTGGCAGCATTCATCATCCTTAACTTTATTAACTGCCAAGGCAGGAAAAAAAAAGAGAATTTATATTTATTTTATAAATATAAATTTTTTTAAACTTATAAATATAAGTTTTTAAAACTCCCTTTTGGAGGTGACAGGTATCACGCTGTTCACGTTTCATGGGCCAACTTGAGTCATTTGGCCATGCTTTATTTCAAGCAAGAAAGTAATCCTACTGTGTGTCCCCATGTGGTGCTATAGGGTAAGCACTGGACTGCAAACCATAAAGTTGTTGCTTCCAACCATTAGCCTGTCCTCAGAAGCTTCCTGAAGGGGCATTATGAGTCAGAACTGACTCCAAGGCACCGTCACTTGACAACAAATATGTTCCCAAAGAGACCTGGAATGTTTGTGAATACTTCTAATGACCCCAAAGTAATCACATATATTTTTGTTTAGCATATTTAAAATAGCCTTTCTGAAGAATGTACAAATGTGAGTTCTTTCTATGAAAGTTATACATTGTCTCATTTTAAGAAGAGTTATTTAAATTTTATTTTATAATATAAATAAAAGAGTTATTTACAGAATGTAAATCATGATAATCTTTGCTTAAGTGGTGTGGTGTGGCCCTTCAGGATAAGGCACTGGAACACAAAGTTGGTTTGAATTACCAGATCGGCGGTTCAAATCCACCAGCCATTCCTTGGAAATGCTATACAGGGTCTCTATGAGTCGGAGCCGACTTGACGGCACTTAACAACTACAAGTGGTGTGGTGGTGTAAGTGCTCTAGCTTCAGTTCTGACCCATAGTGAACCTGTATAGTGTTTCCAGGGCACCTGCAATGAAATGTTCTGAATATCAGACATGTCTACTGTGGGCTCAAACAGCTTGATAACAATAGCCATCTGATCAATCTTTTTCCTCTACTATTGTGAAAAATTTCACGTACACAGAAAATTGAAAGAATTTACTCATTAAAAATAGTTTACCAACAAACTGAATACTATCATTAACATTTTTATGCTTATTTTTATCATATATGTCTACCATCCATCAGTCTATCTTATTTTTTGATGCACCTCAAAATAAGTTTCAGAATTCAGTATAGTTTCTTCTAACTTAACTTTGTCTCTGTTAAGTGTCATCGAATCAGTCCAATTCAATGACCCTTTACAAGATTTTCTAGGCTTTAAATCTTTGCAGGAACAGAAAGTTTCATCTTTCCCCGACAGAGCGCTGATGGACTGGAATTGCTGACCTTGTGAATTGAAGTCCAGTGCTGATACTATGGAGTCACTGTCCTCCCTAAGCACTTCAGCATAATCCTTATCTTGAACTAGATTTCAACATTTGTGTACTTGTTTTATTTCTTCTGATCAGACATAAATCTTAAGTATACCATTTGAAAGATTTTGACAAATGCAACATTTGATTATCTCAAAGACTTTCTAAGTCATAAACTATTGCCATCACTATTCAGAGTTTCCTCTTGTTTCTTCCAGTTATTACTTCACTTCCACCTTTCCTAGAGCCAACTAGTCTTTTAATTTTTTCCATAAAAAATCTAACCTGTTCAAGAATTTAATGTAAATGAATTATGTCCTGTGTACCCTGATGTTTGAGCCTTGAGCATAACAGTTTTCAGAATCTTCTGTTTATTGTTTTGCATGTATCAGGGTTTATTTCTTTTTATTGCTGAATGGTATTCCATTGTATAGCAAAGTGGTTTGTCCATTCGCCTATTAGATCACTAACTGGTGCATATGATTTGTGCTATGCTGCTAATCAAAAGGTTGGCAGTTTGAATCCATCTAGTAGCCTTATGGAGTTCTGGCGTGGCACTGTAGTCTAAAGCTCTGGGCTGTAAGGCTGGTTTGAACTGCAAGATCAGTGGTTCAAACTCTCCAGTCGCTTCTTGGAAACCTTGACGGCGCTTCAAAATAGCAACAATAGCATTGTGGAGGCCTGGTGTGGCACTGTAGGATAAGCACTGGACTTCAAAGTTATTTGAATTGCAAGGTTGGCAGTTCAAACTAACTAGCCACTCCTTGGAAACCCGTTATAGAGTGGCCATAAGTTGGAACCGACTTGACAGCACTTCACATCAACAAGTGGCACTATGGAAGAATGGTCTAGTGATCTGCTTCTGTTAAGAATACAGTCAAGAAAATCCAGTATTTATAGGGTTGCCATGAATTACAAATGATTTGATGGTAATGTTTTGTTTGTTTGTTTCAGTTCTTTACAGGTTTTGGCTGTTATGAATAGAGTTGCTATGAACATTCTTAAGCAAGTATGTTTGTGGGCATATTTTCATTTTTCTTGAGAAAATACCTAAGATTATCATTGCCGTGTCATAGAATAATATGTTTAATTTTTGTGTGTGAAATAGAATCTTTTAAAAAGAACTTGGATTGTATCACTAACTAATATTTAGTGTTGTCAGTCTTTAAAACCAGTCATCCTGAGTGATGTATATAGGTATCTCCTTGGCCTTTAACTTGAAATTCCTTGGACTCTAATGCTGTTGTTGTTAAGTTCCATCAAGTCGGTTCTGACTCATAGTCACCTTGTATAGGGTTTCCAAGGAGTGGCTGGTAGGTTTGACTCACCAACCTAATGGTCAGAAGTCCAGTGATTATCCTACAGCACCACACCAGAATTCCTCTTCATGTGCCTATTGGCCATTAATATATATCTTCTTTTGTGTAGTGTATATTCCAGTCTTCTGCCAATACAGGATTTTTTGGTCTTAATTATTGATTCAGTTTCATATTGATAGCTCTTAAAAGAGCACAGAGCTCAAGGCAAACATTCTGTACTAATTAAGCTAAACTATTGTTTGGTTTTAAGAAGACTTCAGGATATTTTAATGTAAGTTTTAAAGATTATCTCCGTTGTGGGGTTCATCCAGCCTCTACGGCTCCAGAAAGGCTAGAGTCCATGGGAATTTGAAACTCTACTCTGCATTTTCTCCTTTTTGTTCAGGATTCTTCTACAGCATATTTGATCAAAACATTCAAGTAATGGGATCCAGGTACTATCAATTTCTTCTGGTTGCATGGCAAAGGAGGTAGGTGTTTCTCGAGGCCATTAGTCTTACATTCCATTTCCTTCTCCAGCTTGTCTTTCCTTTATTCTCAGTTGCTCCAGGCAAAGAGACCAATTGTTGTACCTTTGATGGCTGCTTGCACCTTTTTAGAATGCCAGGCACTACGAAATGAAGTCAGAGTTAGAACTGAAGTGCTAAACAAGATTATTAGGCCAATTAACTAGAGTCCCATGAATCCATGAAGCTAAACCTCCAAAGCAAGAAACCACCTTCCAGGAGGTGTTTGATTGTATGCAAGCAGTATCAGCAGCTGCTCTTTTGTTGATTTTCTTTTTGAATATATATGTATATATGGGAGCTCTGATAGCGTAGTGGTTACGAATTGGGCTGCAAACCTTAAGGTCAGGGGTTTGAAACTACCAGCCGCTCCGCGGGAGAAAGATGAGGCTTTCTACTCCTGTAAGGATTTACACCCTTGGAAACCCTGTACAGGGTCACTATGGGTCGGAACCGACTCGACGGCACTTAACAACAACAACAAATGTATATATGCTATTAGAAGTCCTGGTGTGGTACTGTGGGCTGATGCACTGAACTGCAAAGTTGGTTTAATTTGCAAGGCCAGCAGTTCAAGCTCACCCACTGCTCCTTGGAACATAACAACAACAATATGGCATCAAATGCCATTTTCTGGGCCTTAAGTTCCAGCGATTCAAATGAAACAGATCTTGGATGAAGACTTGGAATCTGCGTTTTCATAAAGTTACTTATGTTAAATTGCATCTTTGCTACTATCTGCTTTGGTTTCTTCCACTCTAAAAGTGATTTTTCACTTATCAAACTGTTGAAATAGTTAAATGAGATGATTTTGTGTCTTGTCTTTACTTGAACTCTGCAGAATTTGATGCAGAAATAAAGTTTAATAAATGGTAAAAAAAAATTGTCAGATATACGCTCCAATTTATGCTTGGATTCACTTGTTAGCTATACTTACTGGAATCATTTTGGGGACTCTGGCTGGTAGCCCTGGTTTTGCTGGCTGTTATTGTTAAAGTGCCATCTAGTTGATTTTAAATCATAACAACACTGTATAATAGGGTTCCTGAGGCGTGACTGGTGAGTTTGAACCACTGACATTGCCATTCAAACCAGCCTTGAGGTCCAATGTTTATCCTATAGTGCTACAACAGAACCCCAGTTTTCTTGGCAGATTGCATGTAATGGCAATAGTTTCATCAAAGAGAAGACTGGTAGACTCTGTAATGTGGTCCTGAAGTACACATTTCCCAGAAATATGTCTAATCCACAGCACAGGCACAAAAATGTGTGTTTAATGAATACAAAACATTACCTCCTACAATGTAAAATAAAATCAACATTGTCCTGGTTATTGTTATAATACGCCATCTTGTGCAACACTTACCTCTTCAGAAAAAAGCAATGAGGGCTCCTATGTTTTTATAGTACTTTAGATCCACGTGTTGTGGATTGAGTTATATTTCCTCAAAGTTTGTGCTATAAATCCTAGCCTATATGCCTATGGTCATTATTCCATTTGGGAATGGGTTGTCTTTGTTATGTGAATGATGTGGGATGAATGTATGGTGGGTCTGAGTAAGCCTCTGCTGATACATAAAAGAGATTAAACAAGGAAACCAGAGTAACAGAGATGCAGATGAAAGCTGTCAAGTCACATGAAGATTGTCTGAGATTAGAGGCTTAGAAGAGACAATGGCAGGAGCAATGGGTTCAAACACAACAACAGTTGTGAGGATAATGCAGGACTGGGCATTGCTCTGTTGTGCATAGAGTGTCTGTGAGTCAGATGGCACCTAACAACAACAAGATAACTAAGACATGCCGAGACAATAAACATCTCCACAAGTTGAGTCTTTAACAACTGGGTGATATCTGTAATTTGACAGAAATGAATTTTTTCTATAATTCATTTTTTTGTGGTATTGAAGTGGGAACCTGTTAGACATTAACCTCAAATCTTTTCTTGTAAATCTTGAATGTCTAGCTCTTGCTTTCCATTTCTCTGATGGTTCTCTTGTGATGATTTTCCATATTTCCGAGAACCTAAGTTCTATAGGCAGTTCTTAAGTGACGCTTATGTCTCTGGTTGACAGTCTCATTTTAATAAATTTTATACAATATCTCTTTATTGACTTTTCTTGTGTAGGGAGAAAGTCTTAGCCACAGATGATTCCGCATAGCTTTGAATTCTGATTCCTTGCTCTACCTATTTTTCTGGGTCCTGTAATGTTGCTAACTCAATTAAGGACGAGTGATAATTGTCAATATTCACTTGACACTTACTATGTACCAGGCACGGTGCCTTATGTGACACTAACTGGGAACTTAAAAGGGTGGTTCTATTATTTTCCTCTTATTATTTTGGAAATATGCCTTGAGCCTGTACTACATGCAGTCATTTCTGGATAGCAGAGATAATTCCTTAGGAAAACCAGCAAGCAATGACAATTAAAACCCATTTTGGGGGTAGGGCATGAACTGTCTAGTAGATCAGTGATGAAATGTATAGACCAGCATAGAAGCTGTTACCTGCATGAGCCAGTGGCAGTCTTATTTGTTTCATTCAGGAAAAATGTACAAAGTAGGAGACTGGTTGACTCTAGAATATGGCATTAGTTCAGGAAATGCAATGACTTTATGCCACTTACACATTTTTATAACAGTTGGATTGGAAATAAACTATCATTTCTGATAATATGAGATTTTATTGCCATACAATGTAATGGTTCCGTGACTCAGTAATGTTATTTACTTCTCAATAGTTTTGGAACTAATTAAAATGGAGCTCCATTGGAAATTTTTTTGCAGGCAATTTGTGTATCTTGTGTTGAAATAGTGTTGCAGATTCTAACAAAAAGTATTATAATACTATTCTTTTAAAAGAGCGGCCCATGCAATGTTTTTAATCTTATAATTTCAGCAGAAAGTACTTATGAATGTCTTCAAGGAGTTATGTTTTGAATGCATTAACATATTTGAAATATCTTGAGGATATTTTATAAAATGCTTAAAAATATTAAATTAAAATTTCTAGCTCACCTCTTGGCAAATTCTGCCTAGATGATTTGACCAAGCTTACCCCGAAGTCAACATTTTTGCTTTGTGAATGCATATTAGTGTGTCCGTTTCCTATTATAAAGAAAGTTTCTGCTGGGAGTGAAACCCACATAGAAGAATAGAATGGAAAAGATGAGAATTCAGAGTATGAGAGATGGGGGGGAGAGGAGACAGAACAAGAAGGTGGCTTCACTAATATCTATGCTTCTTTTACTTTCTAAGAAAAACAAAATAGAATGTTTTCTGATTTTCTTTATAGTTAGAGGTGGTCCTTTCACAGAATTCTGACCAATGAGATGCATGTAAATATTACTGGAAGAGACTTTCCAGAAATTTCTTTAAAGAAAAGGGTTGACTTCTCTGGTATTGGAGGAAGAAGTCCAAGCTGCACTGAAGGCATTTGGTAAAAAACAAAACTCCAGGAATTGATGGAATACATATTGAAATATTTCAACTAAATGGCGCAGCCCTGGAGATGCTCACTGATCTCTGCCAAGACATTAGGAAGATAGCTATCTAGCCAATCAATTGAAAGAGGTACCTGTTTGTGTCCATTCCAAAGATAGGTGACCCAATGGAAATCATCAAACAACATGATTCATATCACAAATAAGTAAAATTATTCTGAAGATAATTCAAAAGTGTCTGCAATTGTATGTCAACAGAGAACTGCCAGATTCAAGTCAGGTTCAAGAGAAGACATGGAACTAGGTATATCATTGCTAATTTCAGATGTATTTCACTGAAAGCAGAAGATACCAGAAAGATGTTTACTTGTGCTTTATTGATTATGAACATGCTTTCAACTATGTGGATCATGACAGATTATAGATAACATTGTGAAGAATGGGTATTCCAGAACACTTGGTGCTCACGAAGAAATTGTAAATAGACCAAGAGGCAGGTGTTTGAACAGAACAAGGGATACTGAATGGTTTAAAATCAGGAACGTTGTGTAACAGAGTTGTAGCCTTTCACCGTAGTTATTCAATCTGTATGCTCAGGAAATAATCTGATTATATGAAGAAAAATATGGCATTGGGATTGGAGGAAGACTGATTAATAACCTGCGATATGCAGATAATATAACCTTGCTTGCTGAAAGAGAAGCACACCTAAAATACTTACTGATAATAATCAAAGATGACAGACTTCAATATAGATTACACCTCAATGTAAAGTAAACACAAATTCTCTCAACTGGACCAACAAATAGTGTTGTGATAAATGGAGAAAAGACTGAAGTTGTCAAAGACTTCATTTTGCTTGAGTCCACAATCAACAGTCATGAATACAGCAGTCAAGAAATCAAGTGACGCATTACATTGGGCAAATTCACTGCACAAGACCTTTTTAGCCTTTTAAAAATTATCAAGAACAAATATATCAGTTTGAGGACTAATGTGATCCTGACCCAAGCCATGATATTTTCAATGGCCTCATATGCCTGTTAAAGTTGGACAATGAATATGGAAGACTACAAGAATTGACACATTTGAATTACGGTGTTGGAGAAGAATATTGAATGTATCATGGTTTGCCAGAATAACAACATCAAAAATTTGTGTTGGAAGAAGTACAGCCAGAATGTTCCATTTAGTTTTGGATGATGAGACTTTATCTCTCATATTTTGGGCATGTTATCAGGAGAGACAAGTCCCTGGAGAAGGACATCATGCTTGGTAAAGTAGAAGGTCAGTGAAAAAGAGGAAGTCCCCCAATGAAGTGGATTGGCACATTGGAAGCAGCAGTGGGCTCAAGCATAGCAGCAATTGTGAGGATGATGCAGGTGTGGGCAGTGTTTGATTGTGTTGTGTATAAGGTTTCTATGTGTCAGAACCAACTCAATGACACGTAACAACAACAACAGCATTATTTTAGACCCTGGATATGATCTATCAGGAGGAAAAAGGAAAACAAAAATTTCCCTGCCCTTTACTAAATAATGTCCATGTGTCTGTGTCACTATTGCTTCTAAGTTTAGATTTGCCAGTTTGGGGAACGAGAAAGGAAGAATTATTTGCACATCAGGTACTGTAATTAATAGCTTCCATTACTTTGTTTATGTTAATGCTGCAATACTTTAGAGGTAGCAATTAGAACCTTCATTTTATGATGGGAATGTAAATTGTCCAAATTAAGAGTGTGGCAACTGGGATTTAAAGTCAGCTTTGTTATGCTACATGTCTAGTTATCTTTTTACTCTGCCAATATTTTTCAAAGTGTGGTCCATGAATAATCTATCTCTGCATCAGCAAGGCTTCATTCCAACTCTGGACCAACTGAAGCTCAGAGTGCTTGGGACTTTATATTTTTAATAGATGTTCCAGGCGATATTAAATCAGCTGAAAATTTGAGAGCATCAGCATTATGACACTTTCCTTCATAATTGTTTCACACGTTATAGAGGCATATGGACATTCAGTGCATGGCTCCCTTAACTGTGAGCATGATGAGACATATAGAAGACTTGTAAGAATATTCAGAAGGGCTCTACAAATTATTTCCAGTTAGGAAACATGTTTTCTGGTCATGAGTTGATCTTGAGAGAATGTTCTGCTTAGAGATCTCCTTTCCCACTATGAAGAACCCTGGTGGCACAGTGTTGAAGTGCTTGGCTGCTAACTGGAAGGGTGATAGTTCAAGCTCACCAGAATCTCTACAAGAGGAAGAGGATGCCGTCTTCCATAAAGATTTGTTGTTGTTAAGTGCTGTTGAGTTGGTTCTGACTCATAGTAAATCTGTACAGGGTTTGCAAGGAGCAGTTGGATTTCAATTGCCAACCTTTTTATTTAGCAGTCCAGTGCTTATCCTTGTAAATCCTATGGGACAATTCTACCCTGTCCCACTGAGTCACTGTGAATTGGAAGTCTTAAAAGTGGTAGGTTTGGTTTGAGTTCCCCACTTAGAAGTGATAAGGCAACTGAGTTGAGAATGAAAACAATTGAGGTGTATCCTCTAACCTGAGGCAAGGGCTAAATATCCTGTGGTTTTAGACTTTCAGTCATTGACTGAGCTTTTGGATAGACCTTTGTACAAATTGGCTATAAATCATGAGCACTGAACTTAGTTTTTGGTCTTCTGATCATCCTGATTCTAGATGGTTTTAGTACCCGAGGTGAATGTTAGTGTAAGCTTTGATGTAATGTCCATATTTGGAGGACAAGTGGTTAGAGGAAACAGTACGGACCAGCCTTGGCTGCCTGCTACAATTCCTTCTTCATTCTCTTCCACATTCTTTTTTTATTTTTATTTTTTATGTTTTATTGTGAATTATGCAATAGTTTACATGGGAGAACATTAGTTTTACATTCATCCTATTGTATATTGTTTCATTGCCATGGTTACAATCCCCTCCATGCATTATCAACCAACCAAAGGGTATACATTACAAGCCTGCCCCTCAGTCATCAGCACACAGCCCCTCTCCCTCTCGGTGTCTAAAGTCCCCAGCTGCTCCATCTCTCCATGTCATCGTCTCTGCCTCCATCTCTGACATCACTGATTCTCTGGGTAGGGTCCTGCTCTCTGCTCTTCTCCCTTGATGTTCCCAGGGACCTACGCTCCTAGACTGAAAAGTTAATCACTCCCCTCCTTGCTACAAAATGTCTACCTTTACATTTCCAACCCTCACAATCGGTTCCGATAACAATTATTCACTATTGTATCAAAAGAGACCTATCTGCATTTCATTTCATCAGCCCCGCCTAGACAGATTGGATACTGCTCAGTGGAGAGTCTACCTTCCTTCACGCCCTCTGGATCTAGGCTCCCTCTTGAAAGCTTGTAAGCCAGTCATTTCTTGCCTTTGTAGCCCCCCTATTTTGGGTAGCCAATGTCCAAGTTGCCCATCCCTGTCTACTCTGTGTGTGGAAGGGGTGGGTCCACAGTTCAGTTTTAAAAAATTAATGATTGAACATAGAATACAAACCTTTCTTCTCTAGCTCTCTGTCTTGATCTTTAGTCAGAAGACTCAAGCTGTATTCAGGTAATTAGGAATGAGACAAAGGAGAATCTATTCAAATATTGTTTTACAATTAATAGGCACAGAATAACATTTCTTTCAGAGATAAAGAGAAAATAAATTTTCTGCAGAAAATAAAAATTCTGCAGAAAATAAAGCAGAGAAATGCATCCTGCAAAAGACAAGAATAACCTTTAAATGATTTACTCTTGGAAATAAAAATAAAGTACTTGGAAATAATTTCGGTACATTTTAGAAACTCAAGAGAATAAGGAATCTGAACTAAGCTTGAAAATAAATACAAGAGAGATGAAAGGGATCAAAAAGATACAATTAAATTTAAATAATAAGAGATCTAGGATAGATAAGGAAAGAGATGAGGAAGAAAAGAAACTACTGAACAAGTTAAAATCCCAATACAAACAATATGTAAAGGTGACGTCAGAGAAAAGGAAACTTTCCTTTGTAGGACAGTTTTGAAAACACAGAGACCCATAGCCACTCACATGGGAACCCCAACCTGCCCCTACTCCCATCCCCCACATGGACAAATGCAGATTTAAAAATACCAAGGCAATAATGGGCAGTGGAGATGAAAGCAAAGTTCCAGCATATGGATACTCTATATTCTAATGAAAATATAATCAATGGACTAGAAGAAGAATAACATTTGTATAAAATTTATGATGATCTGAATTTGAAGAAAAATCTCACCATATTACAAGAGAATACTCTATACTCAGAATATTCTGTAGGAATATACTGTGAGAATGAATATTACACATTCATTCTTCCAGGTAGAAGAAACTGCTAACTACAAAAGGAAGGGAATTATTAGGTCCGCCTCAAAGGGCTCAGTAGCTTGCAAGTCTAGTAAGTAATAAATACACTGAAGCTTGTAGAATTGTGAGGGTAAATGTGAAAAAAAAAAAAAAAAAGATTATATCCAACCTGATTGCCATTCATGAATAAAGAGAATAGGGTATGTTAAAAGTAAGAAAATACAGCTAATGCCTTGTTTTTGTAAGAATTTATTGATGATACATTCTAGCTAATTTATCCAAAAATAAATAAATAAATTACAAACAGAAAATCTATTCTATGAGAGAATTTAATGTCAATAGCAAATTTATTTAAAAATTAAATAACTAAAGCACTCTACTAATAACATAGAAGGAACATATATGAAACAAAAAATTCACCAACCCGAGCCAAATTTGCAAAAGAAAATAGGAGGAGGGCAATATTAGAATATGTTGTTTTTGTCACCTTTTGTTGGGAAGAATAAAAATAGTGTTTTTTTCCTTTAGAAATTGAGATATGTAATTTTAAGAAAGCTATTTGAACTTAGATGAATAATGACTTGAAATATTTAAAACAAACTAGATTCTTACAAATTTAGGTTGGTAGGTGAGATTCAAATATTAGCAATATATAAAATGGGGGTATGGAGTATAAACAAACAAAAAAAACAAAAACAAAACCATAAAACCTGAAAAACATTTTTAACAACTGAAAAATAAATTTCTACAGATCATTTAAAATATGATTAAAAAAATAGATCAATAATGGTTTTATAACATAAATGAGATATTGTTGTGTCATTAAGTTGGTTCTGACTCTGCATAGAGTTTTTTAGGAGCCACTGGTGAGCCTGAACTGCC